>NC_051321.1:16055522-16358553 GCF_015220235.1 Choloepus didactylus
AAAAGTGGAAACAACCCAATGTCCTACAACTGATAAATGGATAAATAAAACATGGTATATCCACACAATGAAATAGTATTTGGTCATTGTGAAGGTTAGGTTCATGTGTCAACTTGGCCAGGTGATATAGTACCCAGCTATCTGGTCAAGCAAACACTGGCCTAACAATTGCTGTGAGGACGTTTGTGGCTGGTTAATAAACCAACAGGCTGGTTTATTAAATCATCAGTCAATTGACTGCAGCTGTGACTGATGACTCACCAAAGGGCGTGTCTTCCACAATGAGAGAATGCAATTGGCTGGATTTAATCCAATTAACCAGTGGAAGACTTATAAGCAAGACAGATAGAGGACCTTCACTTCTTCGGCTGCCCAGCAAAGCGTTTCCTGAGGAGTTCGTCGAAGTTGCCGGTTCGTTTTCTGAGGAGTCCATCGAACACGTTAGTTGAAGATCCCAGTTCATTTCCTGAGGAGTTTGTCAAAGTTGCTGGTTCATTTCCTGAGGAGTTCATCGGACATCTCCCTTGGAGTTGACAGTTTGCTGACTGCTCCACAGAATTTGGACTCGTGCGTACCCACAGTTGCGTGAGTCACTTTTATAAATTTTATAGTCATAGACACCTCTCATTGATTCTGTTTCCCTAGAGAACCCTAACTAATACAGTCACAAAGAGGAATGACATTCTAATACAAGCTATGACACGGATGCACCGTGTGCTTCTGAACCTTAAACTAAGTGATAGAAGGCAGACATAAAAGACCACATATTACATGATCCCATTTATAGGAAATGTTCAGATTAGGCAAATCCATAGACAGAGAAGTTAGATCATTGATTGCCAGTTCTAGGGGTAGAGGGGAATGGGGGGTGACTGCTGGAATGGAGTTTCTTTCTGGGTTGATGAAAACATTCTGGAATTTGATAATGGTGATGGATGCACTACTCTGTGAATATACTAAAAGCCATTGAATTGTACACTTTAAATGGGTGAATTGTATAGTCTGTGACATATCTCAATAAAGCTCTTACTAAATGAAAGAAAAAGGAAGGAGTCAGGGTCTTTATGTCTTTGATCCCAGGAGGTTTCTTGGCCCTTATTCATATTTGCCTTGCCCCCTTCAGCAGGGGATATAGGCTGGGATATAAGCTGGCATGGCCTTGCACAAGTGAAAAAATCTTAAAATAATTAAATTTAAAAATATATCCTGTGCTTAATTTCTTTCCCCAGAAGAATGGGAGACAACATTACCATTATCTTCACGGCTAAAGGTGTCACACAGGTAGGATGACCAATGTGCCCCAGTTTGTCCAGGATTTTTGCAATTGTGCAATGAAAGTCTCATTCCCAAGAATCCCCAGTCCCAGACAAACCAGGACAGTTGGCCACTCTATATGCAGAGGTTTCTTCACAGAAGATTTGTTCCAAGGCAATTTCATGTCACCATCTCCAGACAGGGATGTGGTGGGCAACTTTAAAACGACAGTTTTTCTGTCAAAAAAGAGAGTGTGTTTAAAATTTTACCTCACTTGATACCTTTAGGGCATTCTCAAGGAAAACAAGGGATGGAAGAAGTTCAAGGATGAGGAAATGGCTGATAGCGTCAGGTGCTCCTCAGAACTTTGGTAAGGTGATAACTGAGAAAAGTCTGTTGGCTATGGCCACAAGGAGGCCACTGGGCTTTGGGCAAGTATAGGCTCATGGTGATGGTGGGGTGGTGGTGGTGCAGAAGTCAGCTTACAGTGGGTTGAAGAGTGAATGGAAGGCAAGTCAGCAATCAGAGAGAGCTTCCTATTCCATTTAAAAGTTGGTTCTGTCAAGAAAGAAAAGGTAGAAGTTGGAGGGCTTAAGGTAGGATATCCTTTGAGTTTTGTTGTCATTTGGAAGGAAAGGAGAGAAAAGAGTAAGTTTATGTGCTGAGGGAGAAAAGATAGATCTTGGAGGGGAGTGGGATCCATAGCACAAGTGGGGGATCTACCTTGAACAAAAGGAGTTCTGTTTTTTTTCTATGTAGTTTTTGGTTTTGTTTTGCTGCAAAAGAGAAGCATGAAAAGATGGGAGTGTCACGCAGGTGAGCTTTGGCCAGGAGAGCAAGGAGCTCAGCAAATTCCAGCCTAAGCACCTCTTTTTCCTCCTTAAAGTGAGGGCTGTGTCCTGTATTGAGCACGGTAGGTAGACTTGAGACTGAAGGTTTGATGGCCCTCCTATGAGAAATACGAGGAGATGGCTAGAGTATGGAGAAAAATTTCTGGGTTGCCTTGAGGGCCCAAAAGGGAACAAAGATCATGAATTTATAGAAGCAAAGGGAAGAAGGTATATAGTTGGATTGATCCAGGTTTGAGGTTTTGCAGGTGGAAATGATGAAAGAAAAAGGGTTAAAGCCAAGCTCTTGCTTTAAAAACCTTTAAATGACTGCTAAACGGAATCCAAACTTCCCTTCACGTTTAAACCCTCCACAATTTGGCTCAAGCCTCCTTTACTGCATAACCTCCATTCCCCTTCCGTCCTCCCTATTCATACCACCTTCCTATCTTCCTTGTCTCCTCAGTTTCCCTAAATGCTGTTGGATTTCCAACTTCTAGGCTTTTGCCTCCTTCTGACGAGAAAACCCTTCTAATCATCAAAGGCCAATGTAAATTCATTAGCCCCGAGAGTCTCTCATCTTCTCTAGCTAGAATTAATCTCTCCTCTTCTGTTATACTAGGAGAGTGCATGGCTTCCCAATCCTCTCCGCCTTTTTAGAGAAGCTGTCCCACCTACCAGAAGCCCTCGATGTGGCTAGCTTTTCTTCCCTGCGGCTCACCCAGCTTGGGCATAAATGATTGGATTAGTGGAGCCAATTGGGATTGCTCTCCCAGCACTTGCAATTGAGTCACATTGGGCACAAGAAGCCTCTAGATTTGGGTGCAAGACTGGTGCCTGCCCCAAATGCCTGAATACTGAGGCTGTATGGGAGAACCACCAAGAGCCTGATCTGCAGAGAGATGTGAGATGCAGAGAAGAGACTGGGAGAGAGAAGAGAGAGGGAAAGAGAGAGAAACTGTCTTCTCCCAGTTTTATGAGCCCCTCACCCCCCACCCCCACCCCCCATGAACATTTTGCATCTGAGTTCCTGGAGATGCCCCAGTATCCTAATATGAATCATCAAATTTCACTTACCCAAGCCTGAGGCATTTCTGTTCTTCCCAACCTATTGTCCCAGCTCTTGAGCCAGAAGGCTCTGTCCCTCAGTACACAGAGAGTGCCTCTGCTAGACCATTTACTACCCCTTATCATTGGTTAAGCGGATGTATGTCTGATTCTACCTGGGCTGGGCACCCCTGAGGGCAGGGATGCTGTCTTATTCACTCCGCAGAGTCTGACACATGCTAGATGCTCAAAAATAGTTGTTGAATTTGAGCTCTGACAGCTCACAAAATAGTTTATTGTATCATTTGTTTAGGCAAACATTCTAAAGTTATTTATGCCTTCCCCATATTTGGCTATATTTGCATCATTTTGTATTATATTATTTCTATCAAGTTGGTTTTCATTCTACTCACAAACTCTCCACATTCACATGTGTTGGTTTCTGATCCCATTTGGTGGTCCCCGGGAAAGATTCAGATTTTAGCAGTGAAAGAAGTCCATGCTTCTCTCTAGTTGATGAGAATGCTAGTCTTACATGCAACCTATCTTCCAGAATCCAACTACCAATATCCTTGAAATGGATGCTTCCTGTGAAGGCTGTTGGGGCAGCTTAATTTCAATGATGTCATTTCAAGCACATTAAAGGGTAAGCAGGCAGGCAAAGTACAACTTCTTCAAAGACGTACTCAGAGTCATAGGTTTTTAGAGCTGGGGCCAGTGATTCTTAGACTTTTGGGTTTGTATGGAACAGCAGAATATTTATTTAAAAATAGGGGTGCCAAATTTATATCCTTCCAGGGGAGGCTATTAAACACAACAGTAAGGTTCTCCTAATACAGCATCATTTCATAAAATAAAGGGCATGTTAATGACAAAAGTTATCACGAATATTAACTTTAATTTGAATATTGAATAAATTTGACTTTATGAGAAACTCATACCATTTTAATGTTTATATGGGATAAGGCATTTAGAATGCTTAACACTGTGCCTGCAATGCAAGACATGACTCCTGGGGATGAGCCTGGACCCGGTATCATAGGATTGAGAAAATCTTCTTGACCGAAAGGGGGAAGGTAAATGAAACAAAATAAAGTTTCAGTGGCTGAGAGATTTCAAATGGAGTGGGGAGGTCACTCTGGAGGGTATTTTTATGCACTATATAGAGATCCCTTTTTAGTTTTTAGTGTGTTGGAATGGCTAGAGGGAAATACCTGAAGTTGTTGAACTGCAACCCAGTAGCCTTGATTCTTGAAGACAATTATGTAACTATGTAGTTTACATGGTGTGACTGTGTGATTGTGAAAACCTTGTGGTTCACACTCCCTTCATCCAGTGTATGGACAGATGATTGGAAAATTGGGACAAAAATTAAAATGGGGTGGGGTGGGGGGGATGGAATGTTCTATGTGTTGTTTTTTACTTTTATTTTTATTTTTTGGGAGTAAGGAAAATGTTCAGGAATCGAGTGTGGTGATGAATGCACAACTATATGATGGTACTGTAAAAAATTGATTGCACACTGTGGATGATTGCAGGGTATGTGAATATATCTCAATAAAACTGTATTTTAAAAAAAGAAAAAAAATGTGCCTGGCACATGGTAAATTCACTTTTACACTTATTGTTAGTGTTCAATAAATGCTAGTCATTTATAACACAAGGAAAAATGCTTTTCTTTTATATTCGCAAAAGGCTTGCTGAGTTCCTTCATGGATTTGGAGTGGGACCCTCAGAGGACAAGTTTTGCCGGGGAGACAAGTAGCTCTGTATTAGGGATTGAGAAGATTTGGGATTCCCAGAAGCCATCTGAGGAGTGAGAACAGCTGGGAAGAGGAGAGAGGAAGGAGAATCCTGAAGAATCTTTCCCTTGAAGACTACAGACTTCCCTTGCCAGGAAGGGAGGTGGTTGAAGCATATTTTTAAGATCCAGGATGGGTCAATATGCAATCTGAAGTAATAATAGCTCAGTAATGTAAACAACTCCTCCTCTGTTCCCTGGCCACCCCTCACCCCACCCCAGCTTCTGTGACATTTACCACAACGATGCATGAATATTACGAGTAAGGTTTTGGGTGGAAATAGAGGAAGAATATAATTTGCCCATTTGGATTGTCACCATGTAGAACTGAGACAGCAGCCACGAGGACATAAGTTGCCTGGCATTCTCAGAAATCCTGGAACAGTTTTGGACTTCCATAGCATGAGAAATGTGGAGTTTGACCCTGGTTTCTAAGCAGACACCTGTCTTATGTTTTCATAGTAACAGAGCTATTCTGGTCTCACACCTGGGCATGAGACCCCTAATAAGATGTGACAGGTTCCAAAGTCCTGCACCTGCCCTGGCTGGGTGTGAGAATTAGATCTAAGTTGAGCTTTCACACAGGGTGGGGGCAGCTCAGGGGAATGGCAGAGGGACAAGAAGCCAAGCTATAATTCGTGGCTGGTCCTCCTGTTTATCCGCCCACTGTCCTTCCAAGGCTGGGGTAGGGGTTCCTAAAATAGTTTTATAAGTTGTTACCAAATTAGCTCAGAGAGCTCTGCAGTTAAAGAACAAAGGAAAGAGGGGTGGAGACTTGTTTCAAATGTTTCAAGTTTGTGCAGGAGACTTTTTTTCAAATGTTTCCAATTTGCAGGGGCTAGTTAGGCTTGTCCAATAGAATGTAACTTCTGGAGTATCCAGCCACTGGAGAAACAGGGGAGGGACTTGTGGTTAGGTGTAGGGAATAAATTCTGCTGAGTCTATTGTTCTGTGCACAAACCCCCCACATTTTGGGCTGGGCGCCTGTTCTTGCAAGATTGTGAATAAATTCTTTTCTTCTCCACAATCGGGTGAGCATTTACTCCTTTTAGGAATAGTGCTTGTTTCTCACATGGGGAAGAACTCTTTTTTTTTCTGGAATCACTGGCTTGAAGATCTTCCAGGGCTTGAGAGGAGCCCTGCCCAGGTCCCTTAGGGCTGCCAGAGTTGGCCTTTTAGGTAGGGGAATATCCAACCCCTGTAAGACTAGTGGTAGAACTGCTGTGGTGTCCCTGTGGTTGGAGGTACATAAGCATTTATGATGTAACAACCAAGTAGCCAGAGGGTGCATGCATGTGTGTGTGTGGGGGGGGCAGCGGGGGTGGTGGTGGATATTGCTATTGCTGGGCAACCTGGCTTCATTAAATCTATGGCTTCAGTGCAAAATTCCCTGAAGTCTTTCCTAACCACCCTGGTTATCCAACTCACCTTTTCTGAACCAAGGAACAGAGACGCTGCAGTCCAACTCTAGTGATCTCGGAGTCATGATACAAAGTGACCAAGAGCTTAGGGTTTCGTGTTAGACCAATCAGGCTCCACTGTGTGATCCCAGGCAACTTCCTTGGCCTCTCTGTGCCAGTGTTTCCATCTGTAAAACAGGGGGAAGGGAAAACCAAACTTCCTCATAGATGGATTATATGTGGTAATACACTTGGGGGCTTCTTAGCATACTGCAAGAGCTTGACAGTCAGCCACTATTCATCTTCCAATCATCCGGCAAATTAATCTTACTCCTCATTCTTCGTCTCAGCTCTTTTACTTAATTCTTTCTTACTTAAGTCTTGACTATCCACCCTGGTGGTATAGTAAGTCCGCATCTCACTCCTCTTTTCTCTGTCCTTCCCTCCCAGCACCCACCCTCCCCCGACACAGAGCGTCTGCCGGTCGGATTGGGGGTCAGCGATGGCGGTCTCTGAGGCAGTCCTCTCTTGTCCTCGGCTTGGGACGTCTCCGAACAGACAGGCCATGTCCTCTGCGGAGCTGCCCTGGAGGGAAAGCCGCCGCCAGCCCATCCGTCCGGGGCGCGATGGGAAGAACCACACTGCAGCGGAGGTAACAGACAGGGACCACGGCCAACTGAAGGGGGATGGGCGCATTGGAAGATAACGGGATGATGAGGATCAACAGCGCACCAAACCAACTCCGCCTGGCCCTCCTTCTCCGCCAACCCGCCGACCCAGTTATCCTCTCCGCTCCCTGCGGCGGATCCAGAAGTGACAGCCACGTGTTCCGCCCGGCGGGGGCTGCCGGGGAATGGAACATTGGCGTTGGGGGGCGGGGCTGGAAGTGTGCCCCAGAGGTGAATAAGGACCCGCGTGCGCGCGTCCAGGAGCCGGCTGCCAGGCGACGCTGCCGAGAGCGAGCACGCGCCTGGCGTCACGTGCCTTGCGTCAAGTGCCACTCGTCCAATGAACGGAAGCCGGAGAGAGGCGCCGATCCCGCCCCCTCCCGCCCCGGTCCCGCCCAGGTCCCCGCCGCTACCGCTGCCTCCGCCGCGGCCGCAGCCACAGCCACCACGCCAGCCGTCTCGGGCAGCGTACAAGGAGGCGCGGGCCGCCGCGGGCAAAGGCGCCGCGCCGAGTCGGCTGGATTAGCCGGACGAGGCCCAGGGAGCCGCTCGCCCCCACCCCGCACTCCGATGTCCTCAAGATGGAGGCAGCGGGGGCGGCGGCGTGAAAAGAGCGGCGCTGTGGGCGCGGGAGCAGGTGCCTGGGGCGCCCGAGCGGCGGCGGGGGCGGGATGGGCCTGCTGCTCATGATCTTGGCGTCGGCCGTGCTAGGCTCCTTCCTCACGCTCCTCACCCAGTTCCTGCTGCTGTACCGCAAACATCTCGAGCCGCCGCCGGACGAGGCCGCCGGCGCGGGCGAGGGCTTCCGCTACATCAAGCCGGTGCCGGGCCTGCCCCTGAGGGAGTACCTTTATGGCGGTGGCGGCGGGGCTGAGGAGCCCTCCGGCGGGTCTCCCGAGGGTGGCGCGACCCCGACCCCCGAGACCCCCTCCCTGCCGACGCGGGAGACCTGCTACTTCCTCAACGCCACCATCCTGTTCCTGTTCCGGGAGCTGCGGGACACCGCGCTGGCCCGCCGCTGGATCACCAAGAAGATCAAGGTGGAGTTCGAGGAGCTGCTGCAGACCAGGACGGCCGGGCGTCTGCTGGAGGGGCTGAGCCTTCGGGACGTGTTCTTGGGCGAGACCGTGCCCTTTATCAAGACCATCCGGCTCCTCCGGCCCGTCGTGCCCTCGGCTACCGGGGAGCCCGACGGCCCGGAGGGGGAGGCGCTGCCCGCCACCTCCCCCGAGGAGCTGGCCTTCGAGGCGGAGGTGGAGTACCACGGGGGCTTCCACCTGGCCATCGACGTGGACCTGGTGTTTGGCAAGTCCGCCTACTTGTTCGTCAAGCTGTCCCGAGTGGTGGGGAGGCTGCGCTTCGTCCTCACTCGCGTGCCCTTCACCCACTGGTTCTTCTCCTTCGTCGAGGACCCGCTGATCGACTTCGAGGTGCGCTCCCAGTTTGAAGGGCGGCCTATGCCCCAGCTCACCTCCATCATCGTCAACCAGCTCAAGAAAATCATCAAGCGCAAGCATACCCTTCCGAGTTACAAGATCAGGTGAGGGGAAGCCGGGGGCGGGGAGGCAGTCCACGGGCGCGGGGAGAGGGGAGCCCAGCTGCGGAATCCGGGCCTGGCGGGATGCGGCTGCCTGCCTTGGGTTGGAAGGGCAAAGGCTTCTCCCCAGCCCCTGCTTTTCCAGGGATTTTCCCAAACCTGGACAGCGCCCTAAAGAAACACAAGTAGCGGACGCTTTATTTTTGCTAACCAAAACGGCATTAATATGAGCTAGAAATCTTTTCGTGTGTTCGTGGGCATTCAAGGTGCTGCCCACGTGGGTAGAATCCGTCTTTTTATAAACAGCGTATTAAACATGGACGGGAAGTCCACCCTAGTCCACTGGAGTCGGCTCTGGGACTGCTGAGAAACTATTTCTGTTTGCGGTTGCTGCATTGAGGGCAGCGGTGTCATCAGCTTTGCAGCATCTCCTTGTCCACGTTGAGAAATTGTTCCTGGACTCAAAGTACAGGCTCAAATCCGTTGTATTTTGCAACTACAAGCCACTTTTGCTTTGATGTTTTGGTAACTTTCAGTGCAGAGGTGGTAGGAATTCTTTTCCACAGAAAATTGGAAAATGAGTTGGGAGCCTGTACATAGTGTACATTGTGTGTTAATGTCATCTGCACAGATGCAGACTCTGCCCCTCAAGTGTTTACTCTCTGTGGCTCTAAGTTCCTTACACAGAACCTGAAATCACCTTTCAGACAGTATTTAAAAGCTAAGTTGTGATCTTAAATTTTTTAAAGCATTCCTGCATCTGATGGCTTAGTTTTGTGTAGTATATTAATAATTTTGCTGTTTTGATTATTGTAAGAGTTTTCTTTTAATACTACAGAGGAAATGGAAGGGGAAAGATACTTTTATACGGCTGGAGGTTCTGGGGCTGGACAGCCCTCTCTTCAGTTGGAGTGGATGAGGGTTCATACATGGTCATATGTGACTGTTTCTTCTAATGCAACTGAAGTTCTGTTTTCTCTGTCCTTTAATGTTGTGTTCATTAAAATGACTCTTGGATTTTGCCTTTTATTATAAAATGTTCATCTTGTATTTCCCTTACCTAATGCTTGTTAGTGGAAATTGCATATTTCTAGGTCATTAATTTTCTATCATAGTCTCAACGATCACTGACCCAGATAAATCAAGGAACATGTTATGGTTGGGTTTGGAATGAATTATATTTGTATATATGGCAGATCTACTTTACTAATTATGTTTCACTTAGGCTAATAGCATACAGCAGAAGCTTAAGACTATTGGGTGGCAGTAGAAATGTACTTTATAATGGAAATTTTCCATAGATTTTTAGAGAATGGGGTGCTGGTTGTTAACTGTGTTTGATTTCCTGTTCTGTGAAGTAGAACATACTTTATGAAACTAAGTCTACAATATAAGTGACTAACTAGAATTATGAATTAGTTTTAGTGTTTAAGTAGTGAGGTGTTTATAGTAGTGTGTTGCTAAGAATGTCATGAGAAAAAGTTGTGATAGACTTTGGTAATCTATCGCAACTTCGATTCTGATGCTTTTTGGATAGTTTATAGGTAATCAGATTTGACTCAGTTATTATTACTAGAGTTATTTGCAAAATAGCCAGTGCTAGTGAAGTTCCATATCATTTTGAGATTTTTTAAGGTAGGCTTAGAATTCAGTTAAATCTGAAAGAAATTATGAATAGTAGATGAGGAGCTATTGAGAAGTTTATTGCTTTGAAGGAGCTTTATTATCTGTATCGTTGAATAGCATTGCCATTTAAAGTATGGTAAAATTGCTTTTCATTTACTGTAAACAAGGGATTAAAAGAAAAAAAAGCCCAGCATGAGTTTGCTTATGATATTTCAGTTTTAAAACCTTGAGCATTAAGTGACCACATCCAGCAATGTACACATTTTGGCTTTCTATATTAGGGACATTTCAATGATCGGTCAGCACAGAACACATCACTCAATCTGCAAATCTTTATTGTACGCCTACTGTATGCCTATTATTGTTCTAGGTGCTGGGACTTCAATACTGAACAGAAATAGCCTCAATCCTCATGGAACTTAGAGTCTAGTGAGAATTGAATTAGCTGTGTTTAAAATCTAAACTAGACTATTGTTGATGGGGTTGAAGTTACTGATTTTAGCTTAGTAAAAATAATACAAGTATTGCGGATGAAAAGGACTGCCTCAGGAGGTGTTGTGTTCTCTTATCCATATAACTGTTCTGCCAGATGTCTATCAGACTAGGTGATGATCAAGTTTCAGACAGGAGAATGAATTAAAATTCATCTAAGATGTCTCACAATTCTCCCTGAGTCAGACTTTTTTTTTTTTTTTCCCAAACTTCACCCTGTTGTTTTTAAGGGATTAAAAAAAAAAGTAGGGCATCAACATATATGTGGACTATCTTTCCAGATTAACCAAAAGCTCTGAGAAGAGTGTGACTGTAAAGCATTTTTTTTTCTTATTGGAAATTTTCAGAGGGGCCCCGTTGAAGATTAAATCATGAGGTTAAAATCTTTGATTACTGTCCCAAATAGCACTTCTTTTTTTAATCCAAATAGAAGATTTTGCTGGTTCATCTTTTTAGCTATCTGATCAGTTTAAGCAATAAAGAAAATTGTATTGAGTCTGAGGATCTTTTGGTACTTTTAATTATTGCATAACAGAAATATCTTGCCAGTTAACATTGTGGTCACTTCTCCTCTCCCCAACCCCCCAGTTTGTTTTTCCTTTTTCATGTTGCTAAAGTGAAGTGGCCTATCAGGGCTTCTAGTTCCTGATGTTTCATCTAGAGATGCTAAGTAGCTCAAGTTGTTACTTTGTAAGGACCCCATAGATTAATGTATCATTTTACCCAACTAACACAGTTTGTAAAACATAATAGTTTAAAAATTAATTATGAGTTGTAGAAAATGTACTTACTGATTTATAAAAGTTAGGAATTCCTTAATTCTGCCACCTCAGTGTTTTGATTTCATTCTTAAACTGTAAATTTTTAAATAGTAGATTAAAGTAATGTATTTTTAAAAATTAAACTAAAAACTAATCTTCAAGGAGAAAGGTTGATTACCAGTAATGTTCTTGACGGTGTGGAGAATCCTTCTACAGCATGAAATCTGAGTAATAGTCCTGGATTCTTTAGGGTTAGGGAATCAAATATTTGAGATTCTTAACTGATGCTTCTGTTCCTAGAGTATTATTTCCTATGTAGCTAACACTGTTTGCATACTGGAGGGCCTAATTCAGTTTACAGAAACTTTTTATTTGTTTGCATTGCATGTATTTTGTTTTTGTTTTTTTAATTGCCAACTTTTAATGAAATGGAAGATTTTGCATGATTTGGGTTTCTGGCTTCTCTTAGGAAGGAAAAATTGGAAGATCTTGTTGTACCAGGCCTGCATTCCTCGTAATAACTACAGGATGGCCAGATGGACTTTAGTATCTTACTTGGTTCAAACTTGGTATGTAAGCTCCTGTGTGGAGTTTAGGTCCCCACTTACTTGTGACATTTATTGAGAGTACTTGCCTTGCCTGTAGTTGTATGAATTAGAGACCCTTACTAAATGAGGAGGAGCGTTATTGTTGCTAATTAGAAAAAATGGCACAAGTTAATAGTTGGATAGGAGAGGGTGATAATTTTTACTCCTCTTGAAATACTACATCTTTGAAGGAACGTTCATTCAGCAACTTTATTTTATAAAAGATATTGCCAATATAATATTATCAGTATAATAATTTTTAAAAATCACTTTGTGAGAAAAAAAATTCTCTTAAAACATTTTCCATTTCTCTGCGTTATAGTGATTTTAAGTAAATAGTGGCTGCTGTTTGGTGGATAATTTGTCTTGGTATGAGATGGGTCATTAATACATATATAAACATTTGCTACTCTGATCTACAAATAAGGGAGCCTCTATTTATTGAAACTATTTTTCAGTTTAATAGAAGAGTATGGAACAGATATTTAGGGAAAACTTCACTTTTCAGGCCCATGGAATGAATGTCTTCTGAATATATTTTTGCCATAACTGATTGTTTTGTTCTTTTACTCTTGACAAACGTTCTTGTATGTATTTGTGGAAACTTTTCACATTCTTAGTGACTGGAGAATGGAGAGGGGCACTGTCCCTGTGAGAAACAGGGCTCTATTTAGTTAGGTGCAGAACCTTTTAACATCTTTATAATTATCTGTATCTTCCCTGGATATACCATTAATTTCAGACGACTAAATTAGGCTTGTACTGGAAAGCCTCATACTCCATAATGTGGTTTGCAATTGAGTTATTTCTTCTTTGGTCTTCTGAGATGAGGAGGAAAAACATTTATTCTTAACGTTATTGCTTTTTTATTTTATTGATTATCTAATGTAAAGATGTTTTAAGTGATCCAGGTCTTCTCAAAAACTTTCAGAGTAAATTCTCTTAAAGTTGACAAAATCATTCATAAAGTTAGGTGTAATGCACTATATCTGTTCTTTCTACATAGACTCCTTTTAAAAGATACTTATTTAGGTTTGAAAATACTTAAAAATAGATACTGAATTTCCTTAGTGATTGTAAAAATCCTAGTTTTAGTTACTAATGTTAAGTTAGTAGGAAATACAGCTAACCTTTAATACTTTGAAAGTCACGACAATGACATTATCGTATTGCTCTTGCTGTCTTGAGTAATGATGTATTGTAAATTTTTTAAATCAATTATGCTTTCTCTTGGATATAAAGAGGTGAAATATGTTGTCACAATGAAATCATAAGATCATTGTCTTACAGATGATAAATAATTAAGTCATTTTTAAAATAGTCATTTTATTTCTGTAAACTGCTTACAGAAGACTACCAGATACAGTGTTGTGGGAGATACGGTAAAGGTGATAAAAATGGCTAAAACAACTCATCCTCTCAAGACCATTGGTCTTTCTATCTGGAGAAAACAGAACAATTAAAACTCATTATAATACTACATGCTTACTCCACCTAAATGACATTTGGATATATTTAAGACTTTTAGTTTTGTGAGAAGCAGGAAGGCAAACACCTGATTACCTTTGGTGCTGTGTAATAATACATTGTGATCTTAAGTTCCTTGGTACACTTAACTCAGTCTCCTGTTGTGTAGTGCCGATTTTTGTTCTTATGGTTTAGATTTACTTAAGCTGCTCTGAATTGTTGTGATGTAGGACTTTAGAACACGTTAGTTGGAAACTAATGTGTTGATAAATATTTGTGTTCTGTAAATTTGATTTGTATTTTGAAGAAAGAATAATAATAATAAGGAGGCTGTTAGGTTCTAATCAGTAATGTATTCTAATCAATAATTCTAATCGTTATTTGGCTATCCTGGAAAGCCCGTTTGTTTCTAGAAATGGTCAAAGCAGATCATTATAAAGTAGATTATATTGGAGGAGCATGCCTAATCAAGTATTTAATATTGAGTTGCGAGTATTACTAATGATCTGTCACAGAGGTAATAAAATATGTTTGCTTCCTGTGTGCCAGGAACAGGGTGTGCACTCCATACACGTGCTATCTCACTTGATCGTTACAGCTGCTATAGGGGGAGGGGGAGGTTGGTATCTCATTTTTGCAGATGTAGAAACTTGAAACTTAGAGGAAATTAATGACTTTCTCAAGGTCCTTAAAAAAAGGGCTGGACTCCCAAAGCCCATACTATGTTATTTCTGTGGAACCAACTATTACTTTAAACCAGGGGTATGCAAACTACTGGTGTTAGGCCCACAAGTTAGCATTTTTAAAGGGTTGACAAAAGAAGAAGATGTAACAGACCATATGCACCCACAAATTCTAAAGTATTTACTATCTGGCTCTTTACAGAAATGTTTGTGGATCTCTATTCTAAATCCTTAACAGCAACAACAACAAACTGTGCTCAAATGCTTTAAAAAAGAAGGGGGGTGATATATGCCTGTACATTGAAACGTATATCTTTAAACCCTCTTTTGAGGTCCTTTTTTAGAATGTCAGTGAAAGTTGTGGATGCTCTGCCCAAAATTCATAAATAAAATTTCATTTAATTTCATGGGAATTTATAGTCCCCTTGAAGCCTGTCTAGAGTCTGAATATCTCACACTTCAATTTAGAGTTTCTACCACAAAACATCTTTTTATAAAGTTCTCCGTTTTCTCCAGTGTCACCAGGAAACAAGTGCTATGAAATCACTTTGTTCCTTCCTCAGAGTCATAGGACCCACTGACACTTTTTTGGCCTGGCATCAGAGCACACTATGCTTCATCGGAAAGTCATAAAACCAACTACCTGGTCATTAGCAGAAGTTTTACAGAGTAGTTTCAAAATCTGTCTTGCTAAATTGCTAAGACTGGCATCAAATTGTGTACTTACTCTATTTGTCCTAGGAAAAATGAGCTATGAGTGGTAATTATTTGCCTTCAGATGAGTAGAACTGTAGGTGATAAGTAGAGACTGCCAGTACTAAGGAATTATTTAATTCTTTTGGGGTGAGGCTGTACTTAAGTACTTAGGTTGTCTATTCCAGTAGAGAGAGCTTAGGAGCATTGTGGACTTGTCTTCAAGTATTAGCACTATGACTTAGCAAGAGACCTCACCCTCCCTTAGTCTCAGTTTCCATATTTGTGAAATGGAAACAGAGATAATATCTATCTAATTGGAGTTAATAAATTTGTCACATAAATGTTGGTGCTGAATAAATGTACCTTTAATTACTCACATATTTGTTGATTACCCTTACATATGTCAGATATTTGCTAGGTAATGCATTAATATTTTCCCCCTTTCAATGAGTGATAAGCTCAACTGTAAAAATTCAAGCAGCATGAAAATATGTAACATAAACATTAAAGTTTCCTGTCAGCTTCTTTTAAAGAAAACCATGGTTAAATTCGGGGAATTGTCTTCCAAATTTTTTTCTAAATGTGCTATAATTTGTTACCAATTTATAAAAACAACATCATACTCTTTACCCCCCATCAGTAGCTACTTGTGTTTTTTTTTATTGTTGTTTTTGTGTTTTTCTTTTTCTTACTATATTTTGGATTTTCTGAATATATCTTCCTCTTTTGTTTTAACAGATGCATGGTGTTACATTGTATGGAAGTACCATATGACAACAAATTCTTGTTGATATTTTGTTTTTGTTTTTGTTTTCAGTTTCTCACAAGTATAAATAATGGTACCATAAACGTCCTTCTACACGTACCTTTCTGCACATCCTAGATTTTTTTCTTTTGCTATTTTCCCTGTGATTTATTAGATTTATTAGGGTTTTGTTTGTTTGTTGCCAAGTTTTTGCAAATGTCCAAATGGTATTGAGGAGCATAAAGAAAATTAAAAATCTACTCCTCCCTTTAAAAATTTCATTCTTTTGAGATACCCAGTGTTAGGTTTGATGTCGACACTTAACTATGCTCAAACTCACATTATAAGCAACTATATACAGAGGGAGTCTTACTCCTTCTCTTTACTTAATAATAACAAGGGACCCTGCAAATTGGTTTTTAAGGGTAGCAGTGTATCATGGATATCACTCCAGGCAATTTATATGGATCTGATTCATTCATTCATTGCTTTACTCCGCTGGGCCATGTTCCCCAGCTCTGACCTTATCTTCTATCACTCCTCCTCTCACTTAGTTTGTTCTTCCTTATTGTTCTTTTCCACACTCCAAGCATGCATTTGCTATTCTTTCTTCTGGAATGCTTTTCCCACAGATACTGGAAGAGCTCACTCCATCACTTTCTTCAGGTCTATGCTTATCACCTTTCAACCATCCTATATTAAAAAGCAGGTTAGCCCTTAAAATGCTGAAAATTTTTTTGAGCAGACTTTTTACTGAACTATTCCATATGTGTGTGTATGCATGTATATATGTGTGTGTGTATATGTATAAATGCACATGCATGTGTATGTGTACAGAAAACTGCCAAAATCCTAAATGTACAGCTTGAAGAATTTTCACAAAGTGAACTCAGCCATGTAAGTGAAGTGCAGGGACTTTGAATTCATTTTGTTTAAAGAACACCTGAATTTTCCAAATTTCTTAAACAGAATGTATGGAATATATTTTAATCTTTTTTTTTAATAGTTGAAGGTTAGCATTGTAAACACAGACTGATGGCAGTAACCAAGTACTGATTGCAAAATCAGTATTGAAGAGGAACACCTCCAGTTCCCTGTACATGCACGCTCACAGACCCTGGTCAATTAGGCTGACTGAGATCAGTTGTAACTCTGACTTCAAGGTCTGTTGGGGAACTGTATGGGCACTATTGTCTCCTCTCATTCCCATATATAAACAAAAAAACAAACACTAATGTGTTTGCAACCTTCCCTGACACTCCAGAAAACTCGGTTTTTAATTTCACATTCTTAGGAAAGGTCAGTAATGATAAACTGTAGATTATACTTCCCATAAACTGATGGAGAATAACAAACTTGTTTCACTGGTCTGGTGCATAATTATCAATTTTCATGATATTAGCAGAATGCTTTAAAACACATTTCTCTTTTTCTCTGGTCAGCATGTTGGGTATTTATGCCCATGAATTCTTCACATATTATAGGGAGAATGGAGCTGATGATACGGTCGGTGAAGTACTGAAATTTCTTGGCTTTGATTTGCACAACTTTTATGACAGAGCTAGAAAGTTCCTCCCTCCCCAGCATTATTGATTCTTGTTGGTATGCACATAAAAACAAAAATGCTGTGATTTAGTACAGTAAAAATATTTTAATTGGGTTTATTCTTTTGTATTAACTATCTGTTATGAGTACCTAATCAGTAAGATATGTGCCAGTAAAACATGTGTTTGTGACCTAAGTGCATTTAGAAATGGTGCTTTTCCTAGGATCAACTTTGTATCCTACATGTATAACTGGCAGTGGTAAGTGGCTATTGTTGTTTGCTGGAAAATCTTCAGTAGCAAAAATGGGGAGATGATCATGTCTGTTTATTAGCTAGCTACAAGAATAGGTATTTTGAAAACTGTGTTGTGTTCTTAGATACAACTATTTCATGCGGACATCAGTATATACTAAATAGTATATCTGGTGTTTGTGTTATATGCTAACTTTTTGTCCTTTTTACACAATAGTCTTTCTTACATACTAGATTATACTAACATTCAATACTAAGGATGATTGTTATTACTGACTACACAGTCTTGCTACCCTATCATTTGGTCAAGCAAGTAAATAATTAAAAGCTTTTAATTATGTGAAGCTTGCTGTGGCTGAAATAAGAGCCATTCCATATTAGCTAATTATACATGTGTATGATAATTATTTCTATAATGCACTGAAAATCTTATTTTGTTCTCACCATTATTAAGACTAACACTGTTTTCTGCAAAATTTAGGATAGATAATGTCTGGTCTATTTAAATATTTTGAAAGGTTGTTAGTTCTCAATGTTTAACATTCTCAATCTTAATCAGAACTAGATGGCAAACTATTGACATGGGAAGAATTTAATTAAATATTTGTAGTAAAATATATGTCCTTTTGTCTATAAGTGCTGAAGTGGTAAGTAGTAGAGATATTTTTAATTTAGTACAGATATTTTGAGATTGGTGAGATATAAAGAGAAACTTTCTGACAGTCTTAGTCTACAATAAAGCCCATTAATATAGTCTGTCTAAACTATAGCCCAGTTTTTATTCAATTTATCAAAACATTTGAGTAAGTTAAAATTTTTAAGTAAGTTGCTTATTCAAAATATTTTAACTTTTTAGTACTACAGAGTTAGGATTTCATCTGAACTGAATGTGGCTCAGATTCATGATAGTCAGTAAGCATTTATTGAGCCAGGTTCTATGGTAATCATCACTGGAGCCTTGGGGATACTCTGTGTTCTTACAATTTCTCTTGAAAATAACTTGGCCTTCTGGCTAGGAACAGTAGGATTAGAAGATGAGCGATTTCTGTTTTATTTCTGGAATTGCTATTGATTTGTTGATTTAATGTATCCTTAGACAAGGCGTGCCACTTGTTTTTGAGATTGAATGAGATTAAAGCCTAAATTTTTAGAAGTTTTTAAATAACATAACTATCTATATGTAAGGCAGCATTAGTTATTATTCACTTCCCTATTATTTCTGCAGTCTCCAGCATAGGTCTAATGTAGGGGTTTTGCTCAGATACACAGGCATAAGTTATTTATCTTAAAATATTTTCTTTTAATTAGGATTTAACGAATGAGTATAACTACTGACTCATTATATAGATACTTCTTTTTAGTTTCTAGTATATTAGGGTAGCCAGAAGGAAACTGTTGAACTGTAGTCCAGTAGCCTTGATCTTTAATAATGATTATATAACTATATAGCTTTTATCATGTGACTGTGTGACTGTAAAAACCTTGTGACTGACACTCCCTTTATCCAATATTTGGGTAGATGAGTAATAAAATAAAGACAAAAAAAAAAAAAATAACAAGGCGGTTAAGGGGTATGGGATGTTTGGGTTTTCTTTTTTTATTGTTATTTCTTTTTTTTTGGAGTAATGAAAATGTTCTAAAATTGATTGTGGTGATGAATGCACAACTATGTGATGATAATGTAAGCCATTGATTGTATACTTTGGATGGATTAGATGGTGTATAAGTATATCTCAATAAAACTGCATTTAAAAATACTTTCTTTTAATAATAAGCTCCTGCTTTAGTTAGAAAAGTTATGAACTAAAAGAGCAGAGATACCGATAATATTACAATTATTTATATTTGACTTCAGAAGATACTTTTCTACTTATAGCTGGGCACTTAGAACCTTGAAGTGTTTATTAACTTTCTCTTCATTTCTCTTCAGATCTTTTGCTGTTCCTTACTTCCTGTCGGCAATGGGTTTGTGTGTGTATGTGTGTGTGTGTGTGTGTGTGTGTGTGTGTGTGTGCATTTGATAGATCTGACTGGCTTAAGATCAGATCCCTCCCTGTATTATATACTTCATTGTTCACGTCTTTACCACAGTAGAAAGGTGATCGTTTTTCCTTAAGTTGTTTTCCGTGCCCCTCATCCACTAAACTTAAGAAGTCATCAGTTTATTCAGTAAATGTTTGGCGCCATCTTTGTCTGGGGCACTTGGCACCACAAAGAGAATTAGTGCTAAGAGGGAAAAAATAAAACAGTTTTTACTTCAGGTAGGTTTTTTGTTTTTGTTGTTAAATCCAGTAGTGAGCAACAAGTACTTAAAGTAAGGTAGTGGGTTACAACTTATAATCGAAGAAGAATTGCTATGACTGACAGTTGCTATTGTCTTAACTCATTAGATCGCATGGTGTGGTTTGGGTATCAAACTTCTTGATTTCAGGACCCCTTTGACATGTTTAAAAATTGAGGACTCCAAAGAGCTGCTGTTTATGTTGGTTACATCTACTGATAGTTGCCGTATTAGAAATGAAAATTATGTCTCCAAGAACCTTATGGGGGTCTACCAAGTGAAAAGTATTTTCATAATACAAAAATGTTATTTGCTATTTTTACTCTCTGTCACAAAAGTACAGTGGAGTTTTCTAGAGACTACATGACATGTGAGGACATCAACACCATGATAGTTAATGGGATGTGACATTGAGTGTTCTTATGTTTTAAAATCTATCATTTTTCATTTCTAATATGGCAACTATCAGATATAACCAACATGAACAGCAGCTCTTTGGAGTCCTCAATTTTTAAACATGTCAAAGGGGTCCTGAAATCAAGAAGTTTGATAACCAGTGATCTAACATGAAGTTTATTTTTGCCATATGTAAAGGCACTATGCCTGTGGCCCTGCTTTCTGAGTCATCCTCAATGATGATTAGATACATGCATTATTTTTAGTTGATAATGTTGTATTGCTTGTTTTAAAGCTTGTTGGAAGGAGCACAGGGTGAAGTGGATCTGTTGCAGTTTCAACTGTATCACTTCCTGTGTGATCACAGACAAGCCACTTGAGCTTCCTCATCTTTAGCTTACTCTTGTAAAACAAAGCTTATAATACCCATTGTTTACGGATTGTGAGAATGAGGGATGTTTATGAATGCATTGTGTAATTTACGAAAGTGCTAGAAATGTATAAAAGCAGACTACATTCACAATATAGGCAGCATACAGAATAAAAAGGTAAATTGGATTAATTTTTATATTCTCTTATTCAAAGGCTTGTTTTGGGGGTTCTGGCAGAAAGGAGTAAAAGGAGTTGGGATTTGAAGCCGGTTCTCATGGTTCTACTCATTTTTTAGCTTTGTGAGAGCTGAGAATTTTTATTTAATCCCTCATAGGCCATGGTAAGGGATCCTCATATTGTGAATTGTGGTGAACATAAAAAGATATAAGATTTGTCAGACATTGTCAAGAGAATTCCTTTGGTTCCCTGAGCAGCTCATCTCATGTGATACCTTATCTCTCTGCTGCATAGGATATCAGTGACATTAACTCACCTTTGAGTCACCAGCTATTTGAGTTCTGTTATGAGGGACCTTCAGCCTCAATTGTCACTCTTTTTATTCAGTGTATATATAAAAACCCCTTCAAAAAATTATGAGGCGTTTTAGATCTTTATTATTCTATGTGTGGCCTATAAGTACAGAATTAGGAGCTTGGAGGAAAGTGAGCATTTCCGATTAGGTAGAGGGTATATGGATGATCCCCACAATTCTGACACCAGTTGCAAGTTTGGGGTCCCAAAGACCACTCTTAGGTTCTATAATTCATTATAAGGACTCATAAAACTCACCAGCAGCTGTTACACTCACAGTTTAGCTTATTACAGCTCAAGGACAGAGATTAACTAAAATAAGCCAAGAAAAAAAAGCATATAGGGCAGATTCCAGGAATGTTCCAAGTGTGGACTTTCCAGTTGTTCTCTTCCTGTGGCATTGTAGATAGCATTACTTTCCTGACAGGAGTGTGTGGCAGTACACACCGAGTACTGCCAACCCGTGCCTTAGTTCCAGAGGTTTTATTGGAGCTCGATGATGTAGATGTGATTGATAGCACATGGCTGACCTTTAGTCTCTCGACCCTCAGAAGATAGAGTGGATACCACATGGCCCAAAGCCCCCATCATAAAACACATTATAAGGACATCAGTCATATTGGATTAAGGACCCACCCTGTTCTAGTATGGCCTCATTTCAATTTAGCTAATTCCATCTGCAATGACCCTCTTTACAAAAAGATCACATTTACAGGACTTCAGCATATCTTTTTGGAGACACAATTCAACCCAAAACAGGTCTGAGAATAACAATACTTCCACCAAAAGTGAATAACATGGTTCGTCTGGTACATTTACATGTAACTTTTTTCCTAAATGAGCACTGGCCTAAATGTCAGTTTCTGGGTTTTTAGACTCGTATCTACAGCTTGATCTCAAGCATATCCCTAATCTCTTTAGTTTTTCACATCAGTAAAATGAGATTTTAATTATTTAATGATATCTGTAGAACCACCTTCCATATTTAGCATTCTATGGAATAAATTAGTATTTGAAAGTACTTTTGTTTCAGTTATTTTCTAATTTTAATGATAATCCTCAAATTGAGTTTGTTCTTGTTTTATTTTTAATTTATTAAACGATAAGATGGAAAATTATTAGGGAATTAAGATTCAACCCAGTTGTCCTAAAAATATGATCTGTAGGAAATTTTTAACTGATAGGGATTGAAAAAAGGAATGAAGAAGATGAAATAAACCATATGATAATTTACAAATTAAACTTGGACTAATAAGTTAGTGCAACATAGAAAATCCAATGAAGATAAATTACTTCAAAAGAGGTAGATAAAAAATGAAAACATTTACTTATGTTATAAATGAGCAGGGCCAATAACGAGTAAAGGTGATTGAGACCCAGATCATATCCTATCCAAGACCTAAAGTCCCTGCAGTCTTGGAAAAAGTAGAAGACATCCATGTAATTACTTAAAAACAAAACAAAACAAACAAACAAACAAAAACTCATCACAGTTGTTGTAACAGAGCAGACCAGGATGTTTTACTGCCAGGGGAATCAAGGAAGTCTTCATGGAATTCTTTTAGAAACTTCTGAAGATTTTCAGAAAAATCCAAGTGTTGTAGTATAATTAAGAGTTCTGTTATCTAAAGCTGTAGCTCATATCATTAAACAGCTTCTTTATTTCAGTGGATATGTAATAAATACAATTTATGTGCCATGCGGTTTCTTTAATTCTAGGAATTTAAGCTGAAAAGTAATAACTAATATTTAGTGAGTGTTTGCTGGCATGACTTAAGTACTTTTCATTCATTATTTCATGTTATCTTTATAAACTGCACTGTAAAATAGGTATAATTTTTATCCTATTTCAGATAAGGAAACCGAGGTTTAAAGACAAGAGTGTGTTCAAGGTCGCATTGCTGGGAAGTGGCAGAACAGGATTCCAACCCAAGCTGCCTGGCTCCAGAGTCTGCTCCTAACCGTTACACTAAAGTACCTATAATGTACATTTTTTTCCCCTCAATTAATTTGCAGTTGTGAGAAGGTGCAGTGAAGGCAGAGCTTGAGAGGGACAGGCTGACATTGTTAAACAAGGTGATTAGTGGTATTATAGAAGTGTATATAAAGTGATTTTAGAAAACAGGTAGGGAAACAATTACCAGAGGGTTAAGGAGGAGGGACAGGCTACAGAGAGAGGTGCTTTTTGACATAGAATTTGAACAATGGAAAGAAGCTTACCACACAGGACTAGTTATGAGGCAGTCAGGGTTGTTAACAGGTAAACAATTCAGGAGAAATAATATGGTAGTACTAACCTTGGTACGTGTGGAGGAAACTTGGTTTAGACTTGTCTTTTTAATGTAGTATCAGTTGAAGTGTCTAAGTAAAATCAAAATTTTGAAATATAGGTTCATGAAATATAGAAAATTAAGAGTTCTTTGAACTGCTTGTACTTTATTTTCTTTCTAGCATATACTTAATTTTGTGTTAGTATGCCATACTTTGCATAATTAAGTACACTCTGAAAGTTATGGTTCATTGAAGTTTTGTAAATTATACTTTAAATACAGTGGGGGAACTCATTATTTAAATAAGTACTGAGGTACCTCCAAAGAACAATAAATGAAGAAATATTTTGAAAATGATCATCTCCTAGTTTAACTAATTTATATTTAGTGTAAGAGAATTTGTAGCACACTTGTGTGTCATAGTTACTAATATGAGAGAGCCAAGGTCTCAGATTGAAAAGCAAAACCACAGAAGGTTCCTAATTGCCTGTTTACAACTGTTTACTCTACCCTCTTCCTTAGGCAGGGTATACTGTTGGATGTATTGCTAAGCCTGAAATAAAACTCTAGTCTGAGTGGCTAATTTAGATTGATCTCTCTGTCTCCAAGTAAACATATTTGTTGAATGGATGAGACGACATTTGAGCTGTAAAGGATAGTTTAGCTTTAGACCTAGGGGGATGGAATGGAGGCGCATTGTAGGCAGCAGAAATAGCAAAGGAACAGAGTCAGGACTCTAGGATGTCTTCGGGATTCAGTGAGGAAGCCAGTTTAAAACTTGAGCATAGAGAAAGAAGGAAAACCAGGATTTATTTGCCTGTTACATGCCAGGAATATAATAGGTGCTTCACATGCTCAAGCTTTCTAAGTCTGTCATAGTCCTGTGAGGTAACTTTTTGTTAGAGAGAGAGAAGAGGGAGGGAAGGAGGGATGGATGGATGGACAGATGAACGGATAGATAGATGCCTTTGTTTAGGTTTTAAAAAATACTCTCTTTAAGAGGAGAAAACGTAATTTCAGAAATCACAACACTGTCATCAATGAAAACCTGAATCAGGCCAATTGGGAACACAGAGGAAAAACAATAGAAGAGACATTTTAGCAATATGATTCAGAGGAATGGGGGTAGAAATGATTGGTTGCCATGAGGAGAGGAGTAAAGGGTAAATTAAGTCCCAAGTTTCCAAATGTCTATGAAGTTGGTGGTGTCAGTAAGAAAAAATAGGGGAGGAGGATGATGTTTGAAGAAAAAGTGCTTAATTCTTTTTTTTTAATTCAGTTTTATTGAGATATATTCACATACCATACAGTCATCCATGGTGTACAATCAACTGTTCACAGTACCATCTTATAGTTGTGCATTCATCACCCCAATCTATTTTTGAACATTTTCCTTATACCAGAAAGAATCAGAATAAGAATAAAAAGTAAAAATAAAAAAAGAACACCCAAATCACCCGCCCCATCCCACCCTATCTTTCATTTAGGTTTTGTCCCCATTTTTCTACTCATCCATCCGTGCACTGGATAAAGAGAGTGTGATCCACAAGGTTTTCACAGTCACACTGTTACCCCTTGTAAGCTACATTGTTATACAATCGTCTTCAAGAGTCAAGGCTACTGGATTGGAGTTTGGTGGTTAATTTGTTTTTAAGTATCAAAATGTGAAACTGTGATAGAAACAGAGCAAGTTTTGTTGCTAAGGAATAAAGTATAGAAAGAGAAAAGAAACGGAAAGAGGTATACAGAACAAACCTCTTCTTACTTTATTACAGAAAATTTCAAGCTTAACTCAGAAGTCCAGAGGACATTCTACAGAGCTACAACAATCATTAACTTGTGGCTACTATTGTTTTTTCTGTATCTCTTCCCTACACTCCCCCTCCTGATTATTTTGAAGCAAATCTCAGATATAATAGCAATTCATCTATTTCTTTAAAAAAAAAAAAACAAAAATAAAACTACAACCCCAGTATCACATCTAAAAAAGTTTGTAATAAGAAAAGAAAAAAAAGACCAAAAAAATAATACTTCTTTAACTTAGGATCATTTCTTAGTCTCCAATCATAGAAGATGTCAAGGTGTAAGTCCTCATAAATGACTATGGGAAAAAAAAATACTATTTTATAGTGTTTCTTATGAGAAATGGTGACTAGCATGGATTCTTACTAAAACAGAGACTATTTACCTCTTAATCTCATGAACACATTTATACTTTTCCTCTGAAATATTATGGCTAATGTGAGTCTTAAGGAAGTAGGCTGAGAAAGTTTGAGAACTATCAAATGGCTAGATCATTGTCAATATTATTGGTTTCTACTCCCACTGAGCCTCCAAGTCAGATGATTGAAAAAGTCTCAAATTATTACTTTATAATCAAAGGGATAGAATTACTGAACCAGTTTATTAAATCCTTTACATTTTATTCAGCATCATGACATAGTCAAAATAGTTTGGAAGACAAGAAATAGTATTTTTTAAATCTTGGTGCTTGTTAGATACCTAAAGCAAATAAGAAACCCATGATTAACACTAGAATTGACTTTCTTTAAACCATTAAAAGTGAGATGTACTGATTCTTCCCGTTTGCTAATGCTGCCATTATGCAAAATACCAGAAATGAGTTGGCTTTTATAAAGGGGATTTATTAAGTTACAGATTTACAGTTCTAAGGCCATAAACATATCCAAACTAAGGCATCAACAGTAGGGTACCTTCACTGAAGAATGGCCGATTGCATCCAGAATACCTCTGTCAGTTGGGAAGGCACGTGACTGGCATCTGCTATTCCCGGGTTGCATTTCAAAATGGCTTTCTCCAAAATGTCTCTGGGCTTGTCTCTATTAGCATCTTCAGCTCCTGTGCATTCAACCATCTGGGGGTCCTGTCGTAGTTTCTCTGGAGCACACTCTGGGCCAGCATCCCTTAGCTTAGCATCTCCAAATGTCCTTCTGTCTGCATCTCCAAGCATCAGCTTTCAACGGCCTTCTCCAAAATGTCTGTCTCTTATAGGACTCCAGTGATTTAATTAAGACCCACCCTAAATGGGTGGTGTCCATATCTCCATAGAGATAATTTAATCAAAGGTCTAGCCCACAGTTGATTGAGTCACATCTCCATGGAAACATTCAATCAAGAGGTCACACCCTAATCACAAAAATTAATAACTCTACCCCCACAAGATTGCATTAAAGAATATGGCTTTTGGGGGGACATAATATATCTAAACCGGCACACTGATTTTGCAGAAATTATACAATTATATCCTTTAGGAAGTGTGATACAGTAAAAGGATTGTATTAGGACTTAGTAGGCACTCATATCCTATCTTTTTTTAAAAAAATAAATAACTATTGAGGTATAATTGATGCATAATAAATGGTATATACATGTGAAACCTCACCTCAACCAAGATAACCTCAAAGTTTCCTTGTGCCTCTTTGTAATCCACCACTTCTTCCACTCCCATCCCCAGAGAGTCACTGATCTGTTTTGTGTCACAATAGATCAGTTTTTATTTTCTAGAATTTTACATAAATGGAATCATACAGTATGTACTCCTTTTTGGTAGATTTGGTCTGGCTACTTTCTCCTAACATAATGATTTGGAGATTCATCCATGTTGTCATGAGTATTAGATTGTTCCTCTTTACTGCTGAGTGGTATTCTGTCGTGTGCATATACGGTAATCTGTTTATCCAGTCGCCGCTGATGGCTCTTTGGATTGTTTCTAGTTCTTGACTATTAGAAATAAAGCTGCGTGAGCTTTTGTGTGGGCATATATGTTTTCATTTCTCATGGGTAAATATCCAGGAGTGAAATGGCCAAGTTACATGGTAGGTGTGTGTTTAACTTTTTAAGAAATTGCCAAATTGTTTTCCAAGGTGATTGTGTCATTTTACATTCCTTTCAGCGGCATATGAGATTTCTAGTTGCCTGGCATCCTTGCTAACACTTGATATGGTTAGCCTTTTTAATTTTAACCATTCTAATGGGTGTGTACACATACTTGTTTGATGGGACTGTAAATTGGTCCAACTTTGTTGGAGGAAAATGTTACATTGTGTGTTCTTCTTGAGCTGAAGTGCTGCTTCTAGAAACATTTTTCTATAGAAATATTCTCACAGGCATACTCTGAGAAATACTCTCATGTGCATATTGTGAGAATTAAATGAGTTAATAATATATGTAAAACTCTTAGAACAATACCTGTCACATAAATGCTGTATCAGTGTTAGTCCGGGTATACAAAGTCAGGCTATCTTAGTTCCAGTGATAGGTCTGCTAATAACTCATTGTGTGGACAAGTCACTTCACTTCTCAGGGCCTTTGTTTCCTTGTAGAAGTTGACCGCATAAAATCTTAAGGTTCGCCTTTCATCTCTCCTATTCAGTGATTAATTGATAAAAATTGTAATATTATTGAGCAGCACATAGAAAAAGTAGCTGCTTCTAAAAAAGCAATAATGCTTTTACTTAAAGCCTTAGAGTGCATCACACATGCCATAAATTGAGGCTTCAACATTTGGGTATGGTGAACAGAATCCGTGGTCCTCAATTTGGGAGAAACTCTAACATTAAGGCGGTACGTACCTCTGAGGTGATGCAATTGAATCTTCCTTAGACTTTAGAAATTCTCTTCATGTTTAGCAGATAACATTTTTATGGTGCTTTACAGTTTAATAGCAAATGAATTAATATTACTCCATCTTTTCCTAGGTAACTAATAAGCAGATATTATCCCCCTACCCACTCTTCTAGAAGAAATTGAAGCTCAAAGATGAAAAACCTTGCTGAAATCCTGTGTTTCATAAGTGATGGAGTTGGGACTGTAATCTCTATTTGTATGACTCTCAGTTTTGTGTTCTTTTCACACTTCCCCTCTTTAACAAATTGTCATCCAAACTGTCTGAATATTTCTAGGCTTTCTATGCATTGAGGTAGCTTGTGTCCTTTTATAACTGGCTCTAATTATTTGAAAGTTTTTCCTTTTATTGGGCTGAAAGTTCTAGCAGATTTATCATTTGGGCAAAATCACACAAGCCAATGCTAAAGGTCAAGTAGATCTAGACCTCAGAGTATTTTTATATTGGGCTTGTAGTAAACCCTTTTCCTCAAGATCTACTGTTTGCAAACAGTTTTACTGCTGACATGTGATGGAGATGTCACCAGCTGGTATTCACGGTGTTGTGGAGTAATCATGAAAAAACAGCCTAGCACAAAAATATATTTTAAAAGTTAAAAAAGGATCCTCCATGAACGAAGTAATGCAGTTTTTTTTTAAATCATTTTTTAAAACTTTTACTAAAATGTACCATCATTTGAAAAGTACACTATTCATAACAATTCAGCTTAGTGAATTTCTACAAAGTGGACATGACACACCCATGTAACCAGCATTCAGAACAATCAAATAGAATATTATCAGCAACCAAGAAACCCTTCCTACACCTCCTCCCCATCATTCCCTTCCCCCGTTCCATCTAAGAGTAAACTGCTATCCTGACTTCGATATCCCTGATTTTTTTTTTTTTTACTTGTTTTTGAACTTTCTATCAGTTGAATCATATAGTATGCACCCATTTGTTTTTTTCTCTAGCTTCTTTGGCTCAACAAAGTGTGAGATTAATCTATATTGTTGCATATAGTTGTAGTTCATTTGGTATTTCCACTGTATGAATATTACACTGCTGATTAACAGTTGGATAATGCTGCTATGAATCTTCTTATACATGTCTTTTGATGAACATTTGTGCACATTTCTATTGGATATATCTAGGAATAGGATTGGTATTGTCTGTCTTTTCATTTTAATTAATTCATGTAATTTAAAAATAAAATGGAACAGGAAGACTTATAATGAAAAGCAGTAGTTACATCCCTCAACCTTCTACTTTCCTCTCCTAAGTCACCCCATTACAAAGCAATCATTTGTAACTTTATCTGTTTTTATCAGCTTTTAAGAGAGACGGTTAAGAGCACAGATTCTGGAACCAGACTGACTGAGTTCTTATCCTGACTACCATTTACTAGCTGTGTAACCTTGAGCTTGTTACTTAACCTCTGTGCCTTAGTTTCTTCAGCTTAGTATGGGGATTAATAGTAATACCTTTCTGATAGAATTGTTATGAGAATTAATAAATGCAATGCCTTTTACATGGAAAGTATTCAATAAATAATAGCTATAATAATAATTCTCTTAACTCCATATTGCTAAATAATACCATACAGCTATATTTGATTCAACAACATTAGATATCGTCTGTTGATTGAATTCCTACTAAATTAGAGAGGGATTTAGGTAATCCCATCTCTCATCTTCCCTTCTGCCTTTTCCCAATTCATCCATTGAATGCCACATCCTTAACCTTCCATTTACTTTATCAGGCATAAACTATCTCTTGATTCTCCCTTTGTTAAGGAAGGTAGCACATCCTTCCTTTCCAACGCTCTCCCTTTCTGTACTTTTCCTCCCAGTCTTGCAGTTGTTACCCTGCTTTGCTTTTATGTTAATTGATAACATTTGCATTCTGTTCATACTTAATCTTCTTGATTGGTTTATGTAAATTAATACTAAAAGTTCAAAATCTAATAAAACAGTACTTATATTACCATGTCTATATAAATATTATATATTGCAGAGCTGTCTAATACACATGTGTATGTTTCCTTCTCTACACTCCTAGTTCTCGACTTTGTGCCATTCAAAACAATATTTTCCTACAGTGAAGTTTGAATTCTTTTTTATTCTGTTTGCCTAACTGCCTTAACGAGATTTTCAAGGTATTCCCCCACCCCCTCATTCCTTCTGCCTATCCTATCCATTTCTTTTTTTTCCTAGAGCTTTCATCACCTGCTCCAAACTTAGATTCTCTCTTGTCTTGCCGCACACCTGTCATCTGAGTTGAGAACCTCATTTGCCTTCTTGACTTGGATGCACTGTTTTGTGGATCCCTTTCCTCTTTCTTGCTTTACATCCTCATTTTCCTGGCATATATCATCATGTAACTTTTTAATAAAGGGTGCAGTCTCCAGCAAGCTCTTTGTTCTCTTTGAACCTGTTGTTTCCTTACCCATGTGAAGTTTGGAAAGGACTTACAACCAGTGCCCTACCATGTTACTGCGAAGACTGAGCACGTGAAACCATGAGCTTCCTTGTCAGATACCTTTCTTGCTTTACATCCTCATTTTCCTGGCATATATCATCATGTAACTTTTTAATAAAGGGTGCAGTCTCCAGCAAGCTCTTTGTTCTCTTTGAACCTGTTGTTTCCTTACCCATGTGAAGTTTGGAAAGGACTTACAACCAGTGCCCTACCATGTTACTGCGAAGACTGAGCACGTGAAACCATGAGCTTCCTTGTCAGATACCTTCAGACTCAGTGTGTAGAGCATATGTTCCAGCAGAAAAGAGGGTGCTAACCAAATTAGCTCCCGGCTGTAGACCAGGCTCTGGACTTGCTTTGGGGTTCCAGTTCTGGCTCCAGCATTTACTAACTTGTGAGACCTCTAAGACTGTTTCCTTATGTACAATGTGCTAATGCCTATTTTTGGGGTTGTTGTAAGTAATAAGTGAGCAAATAAATGTAAGTGCTTTATATAGTCAGTACCTGGCATGATAACCGTTCAATAAATGCTTATTTTTTGCAAACCTTAAATTATTTTGGTAGAACTGTGTCATTTATGGTTTTACTTCTTATTTAACCAGATAATTCTAACCAAAGATTTACATATGAAAGCAGTGGTTTTTTTGAGCTTTCTGTAGGAGGCAGAGGTATTGGTAATTTATTAAAGAAGGTTAGTTTTCTGGGACCAGAGTAAAAAAACAGGGACTCTCTTGAGTTTATAGGCAAACAGGAGGTAAAGGGTAATGATTCTAAGGAAAGATAATGGAATGGAATGGGAAGATAAAGGGAAGGCAGAGAGATAGCCTCCTTCATTGTTTGGATTTCTTATGGATTTGTGATAGAGGCTTGGATTTTTTTTTTCTTAGAGATGCAAATGTGGATTCTATTTATTGGCTTCATGAACAAACAGCTTTAGCTTTTTCCATCATTTAGTATGTTAATTTTAAATGAAATACGTTTTTATGATTTTAGTATGCTTTTGGTGCATAAACAGTTTTAGCAAAACCTCTTGGAAGCATTAATAAACCCAAATTAGACTTCATATAATAGTCAACTCACACTCTTGTGCAGAATTTTTTATTGAATTTTAACTGTGTACTTGGCAAGTTGAACCTTAGAGCCTCTGTGATTTAACCAACTTGTGTTATTATATTCAGAATTTCTAATGTATGCAGTGATATTTGTAATTTTTTACAGAGTGACTAAGTTATATGTTCTACAGGAGCCATAGCATTCAGCTACAGCACTGTATTAACATGATAAATTTAGTTCCTGATTTTTTCCCCCTCCAGAAAAGAGGTGCCAGTCTGTCTGAATCAAATGACTTCAAAGGCAAGTTAGTGTAATAGTTGGGAGAAACTTAAGGGGACTTTCTCTTTTTTCCATACTAGTTCAGAAATAGGAGGAAAGCACTGAGCATTGTCTGTATACCTGTGTGTTGCGGCTGTTGGAAAGAACACTATAACTAAAAGAGAATAAATGCTCATCCAGTTGTGGAGAAGAAAAGAATTTATTCACAATCTTGCAAGAATGGGTGCACAACCAAAAACATGTCAGGCGCACTGAACAAGAGAACACAGCAATATTTATGCCCTAAGCCTAACACGCAGGTCCCTCCCCTGTTTCTCCATTGGCTGGGTACTCCAGAGGTTACATCCTATCCCAGAGATCTAACTAGTTTAAATTTCTTGCTGAGAGTTTCCGCCTTTGATTATACCTTATTACATTCCTTTACGTTCCAGTGACCCCGGTTATTGCTTGTTTTCACCCATATAAGGAGCTGGCACCAACTCTAGGCTTATGTCAGGGACCCTTTTCTTGCCTTTAACCGCGGAGCCAGTTTGAGCCAGTCATGTCTAGTTTCCATTTTCCCTATTCCACGTTGCCTTTATGTGAAAGCTAAACTTAACCCTTTCTTTCACCGCCCATGAGGGCTTTGCCAGTCCAGAGGCCAAAGAAGACACTGGGCATTTTCTGATACAAGAACTTTTATTCAGGTCTTACCAACAGGGTGAGAAGCCACGAAGAGATCATGGCGGCTCTCTTGCACCAGGTGGGCATCACATTTGCAGGGAAGTTAATCACGCATTTAAAAAGAGGACTGCAAGCCAGTTATAAGGGTTTGAGACAAAGACATTCCTGAGGGTACAAGTGTGGGAAAAGAGTCTTGATGAGTCTTGAGGAGTCTTGATAGGGGTGGGGTGTGGGGGTTGATTGATAGATAACCACAAGAGTATTAACACTTGGGAGCCAGGAAGCAGGTAGACTAGATTAATATTTGACTGTGGGAGGTCTGCAGTACATTTACATCTTGCTCTTTTGTCAGACCAAGAGTTTCTCATCTGCTTACTTCCCATTTCACATTTTAAAGTTACATTTTAAGGTTTCTTTACCCTTTTCTCTTCACTGACTTACAAAGACAATAGGTTAAACATTAGGTTCCTAGGTCTCGCAGACTGCTGTGTGCTAAGGTCTGCAGGCCTGTTCTGTTCAGGCCAGGGGCTGCCACACTGTTTCCTTAATTTTTTTTTCCTTTTATCCTGCTCACCAGGAAACTGTAAAACATTTTTTTTTTCCTTCTGAGTATCTTTTAGTATAAATAGTAGTGGGCTGTCAATATTTTCTAAATGTTCCATTTTTAGTGTTGGATTTTTATAACTCATCTCAACAGATACTTGAGTCCTTATGTGAAGCATCTTGTTAGGTATGTGAGGAATACAGAGAACTGAGATTAGGTTATATTTTAGTTGAGACTTCAAGGCGTAAATGCGCAGCAGTTTAAGTGACTGTAAGATACCAAGGTGTGAGACCAGTGTGTGGGCTGGTATGCCCTAGGACCTAAAGCCAAGCCTGGGAAAGGGTAGGATTTGAAGGGCTTTGTAGAGTAGGGAAGGCCTGAAGGCAGGAATATGTATGATGTCTTCTGGGTACACCAGGAAACTAAACTTTTTAGACTGGAAGGTTTATGTTAAAGGAAAATACAATTGGAAAGATTAATTGTGGTAGACCTTGAACATGAAACCAAGAACTTTGACTTGTCTTTGTGTGTATGTGGTCAGTGGTAAACCATTAAAACTTTCTGAGCAGGCACATGTCAATGAAAATGAACTTTTAGGATAAGTTCTCCAGTAGCAATATGTGGGATTGATTTGAAAACTATAGGGCCTCATGCTCAGTTTTCTCTCATTTTCTTTGTCCTTTGCTTTAATGATGGAGTATGAGTTGTGTTTAAAATTACATTTATTTTAAATCTACAATTTTTTAATCCTACTCAGGACAAGTCTCCCTATTAAAAACAATGGTGTTAACAATGAGCACATAAATACCTGAATAATTCATAGGTACCTGAAGTATTAGGTAGTTTGAGCTTTGATTGAGTCACAGACTAGCTTGAATTCTGGTTTTGACACTCACTATGTAAAGGTGGGCATATTCGTTAACTTTTCTAAGCTTTACTCTTCTCATCTGGAGAAGGGAGCCAATAATAAATAATATTATACTTACAGGATTGTGAGCAGTAAATAAGATAATGATTGAAACACCTGATGAATAACTTCCTCTGTTAATTGCTGTTGGTGTTATTATTATTATCCTATACTAATCACTATTCTATCGTTTCCATGGACTAGTGCATTCTGAATTTTGATCTTGTACTCTGGGAACATTCTTCTCCCATCTGGTTCAGAAAGGAATCTCTCTTCTTCCCCAGCCAAGCTTCAGGGCCTACTGGCTGCCTCTAGATTTTCTTTTCCTTTGTTCTGAAGTGCCCTGACTTGTCAACAAGGGAAGCAGAAAGACCAGGAGTCCTAGACGCAACAGATAAGGCACCAATGGCCCCTTATCATGGGAGAGCATGGTAAGCTTTGTTTTTGTAGGGCACATGCAGTATTAGGCATTTATTTTGTCTTGTACTGTTCTTCTACAGTAAGGCTTTGCTATTATTTAAACTGTGGCATTTATTATCCAGAAATTTAGACTTATCTTTACTTTTGTCAGGTTTAAGCCGTTTTTTCCATTCCAAACCTTGCAAGGATTTGAAGAAGATGAAGAAGAGCATATCCATATACAACAGTGGGCACTTACTGAAGGCCGTCTTAAAGTTACATTATTAGAATGTAGCAGGTATGTTCTTTGTTTTGTCATTATTACATTATGGGAAAGTGCTGTGAAAAATGTACTTCAGCAGTATTGTGTTTATTCCCTTTTTGTGTTAATTTAGGTTTATTATCTCTAAGGTCTGTAATGATAAATTTAATTTCACGATAGTCATCTTTTCAGTATGAAAAAAATATAAATGATTATTTTAGAAAACATTCTAATGGGAGAGACTCATTTATTCTATGAAAATTTCCAGACTATTTAGATGCATGACTCTTGTTGGCATATTTTTAAACTTACTCCCCATTGAAGAGCTGTTCATAGCATAATAGTTTTGAGAATTTTTTGCAATTATTGGAAACACCTTGGAAAGTCACAAAACCAGACTTGGAAACCCCTTGAGTTCTTAACATATTAAAGCTAGAAGGAATCTCTCAAATATCTTGTATAGTCTCCTTATTTGACTTGGCCAGCACCGTAATCCAAGCTATGTTCATTTCTCAACTTGAACTACTTGCTACACTAGCCCCCTTTTTGGCTCTTAACACTCTGGCTCCCACTATTGTAACAGCCAGAGTGGTATTTTCAAAATGCAAATCTAATTGTCACTTCTCTACTTTAAACTCTTTAATGGCTTTCCATTACTCTTAGAATATGAACTCAAATCCTCACTCCTTCCTACAAGGCCCTCCTACCTCTCTAGCTTTTTTCTTACCATCCTCTCTGCCTAGCCCCTCACTCAAACAGTGCTTCAGCTCTCCAGATCTTCCTAAGGGAAGGAGTTGGCAGACTTTTTCTCTAAAGAGCCAGTTAGTAAATATTTTAGGCCTGGGGTCCACACCTGGTCTCTATTGCCACTTTGTAGCAGTTTAGTCTGCTTTATAGTGTGAAAGCAGCCATAGACTTTTCATATGTCATGAGATATTCTTCTTTTGATTTTTTCCAACCATTTAAAATAGTGAAAACCATTTGTAGCTCACAGACCATACATCCACAGGCTGTGGGCTGGATTTGGCCTTTGGGCTGTACTTTGCCATTTCTTGCCTTAGATATTTGAAAGCACCAACCTTGCGCTGACTTCTCACCATTTTCCAGAGCCAAGGTCCTACTCCAATCTCTGCTTCTTGAAACCAGCCTTTCTTTGGTTCAGCTCAAAATGGACTGCTGATTGTTCTAAATATAAGTACACTGTCCTTATGTTACATTTCTGTAACACTTGTTTGTACCATTTATTTGGTGTTTATCATCACTTTTATTTTTATTATAACTCATAAGTTCTTGAGTGCGGAAGTTATATTTTGTACGTAATATATTGGTGTTGTTAATAGGTTAATTTTGAGTATACTAGTAATATGAGTAATATGCTAAATATTTTTTGACAAGAAATTCTTTTATCCAATAAAGACTAAATATGCTGTATATTTTGTAAATGAGAATCTATGTGCAGTAAAACAATGTGTACAATGGAAACATGGCTCTACACGAGCCTGAATTTGACATATCTGAGCTAATATGGTAAGCATTAGTATTAAATATCTAATTATTAACATTTAGAAGGACAGTTTGAAAGTGGCTTTTGTCTAGGGAACTTTTGGAGTAATAGTTTATTTTTCTCAGTGAATTTTCTTGTAGATGCACTGATATCAGTATCATATGTTGGATCACACCTTTTTCTAAAATAATCATAGTAACTGCTAAATATTTGAAGGGCAGCTTTGGACAAAACTTCTTGACTCTGTCCTATTGTTAATCCCTATCTACCTCTTCGTCAACCTATCTCCAAACCTACAAAGATAACTTTGAAGGACATTCATTGATTAATTCATTCAAAAGATGCTTATTTAATTCAGTGTATATAGTGTGTGCTAGGTACTGTGTTAGGTATTTCAAAAACTAGCTCTTTTGCCTAGTGCTGTTGATTGGGTGATTATATGAGGCTGTTTAACTACTAGTTATTGGTGTAATCTTTGCTCATCATTCCCTTGTTTTACCTGGGATTCTGCTCACTTAAAGACTTGCTGCAGGAATCAAGTACTAAATAAGGCATTGAGTAAGTGTTAACAGGTATTACTTAGGTCATGTTGAACTGAGATAAATGATACAAAGAAAGACTTTGAAATTTATGGAGTACTTGTGTTCTGCTTCATTTTAATAAGCAGCAATATAATAAGGAATCTCTGAAAGGATACACAAGAAACCGATAAAATGCTTATGGATAGGAAACTAGATTGATGATGATGGAAAGGGTGAGAACCAGATTTTTGACTAGTAACTTTAAGATTGTTTGATTTTTTGCGATTGTATCACCTGGTCAAAATTTTTTAAAATAAGAGTATTTTTAGAAAGTGCGTAATTGAGTTAAAGGAAAAAGCGTGGAAAATTGTCCTTTTTATCAGCTGTGTAGTCCTGTAGGCTTGGGTTATATAGCCAGCATCTTTCCCCAAATGGCAACTAAATCTTGGAAATAGCTGTACTATCCAAAGAGTTTTCCGAGTACTATTTTTGTATACCCAAACTTGCAAAAGTTACTTAGTGTTATGGTGCCATATTATTGTCCATGTAGTTTTAAGGGTTGCTTAAAATTGTTTATGAAGGACAGAGTAAGTTACTGTTCTTAACTCAACCCTGCTGTTTGTTTTTATGTTGAAGTCTAAGTATTCTTTCCCTGTTTATCTTATTGAGATCTTACTTGCAATATTGTGTTTTTTTTTCCTAAACTTTTTTCTTAGTATAAAAATAGAACTTTCAATTAGGGTAGATGCTGAGTTACAAAGAAGAGGTATGACTATCCTCTACACATTTATTTTAATTGTTACTCCTGCTTCTTGAATATAAATTCATCTTGTATGGTTCACTGTAATCTCTATGGCAGAAAGGGGTGCTGTAGAGAAAATGAGAGAAAATAGAAAGTGCCTTTTGTTTTTTTCTATAGAAGAAAGCTATAGAACGATCATAAACCTATTAAAATCGTAATCTTTCTGCAGACCATGTTGTTTTAAATTAGTGTGCTACCATGGGTTGACTAGTTTCCTGGCTTTTTAGCATTTAGGCATTCATATTCATATTTTTCTCTGCTTGAGCAAGACCTATTTAAATATTTCCAAGTTGTTACAATGTCATATGGATTATTTACTTTTTCTACAGTTTTATCTTAATATTTCCATAAATATTTCTTATGCTTTTTAGAAACTGACTTTGAATCAAGTAAAAAGAATATAACATCAGTAATTTTTCCCCAAATGCATGAAATGGTATGTCATATACTCATCATCCACAGATAGCCATGGTTCTGTGTGTGAACTTACTTAAAACATTTTTTTAAACTGTTTTCTTTGATATATTAAAATGGTTCTGCATGAGGAGTTTTTTCCTTTTACTTTAACTGTTTATTTTGAAGTAATTTCAGACTTACAGAAAAGTCTGTGCAAGTGCTTTTATCAAACTTACCTGATGAAGGCTTTGTGAATGAATTTTGCTGTGAGGAAACAAATTAGAAGTGCTCATAGAAAACAAACCGTTTATGGAAAATGTTAGAGTTGTTGTACAAAGAAAGTTTGTGCTTTGCAAGACAGCATAAAGTGGAAATAATACGGAGTTTTGAGTTAGAAAGCACTGAGCTCTCATCACAGCCATGTGCGTTTATGTTGTTTCTTTTCTTATCTTTTCTTGTCCTTTTTTCTTTTTTGGCTGCTATCATCAACCAGTTACCTTTTAAAAAAAGAAATACACACAAAAATTAAGAGCACAGTCAGTAAGGTGAGGGATGTAAAGTTTTGTATGTGAGTTCTGTATACCCAAAGCACTATATTTAGGATACCCTGTGTACTCATTATAGATAGAAAGAGATTCTAATTAAGGCCAGTTTCCACTGAGTCACACTTCAGGTGTTCTAAAGCTTGTATTTTCTTAGCAGGTTTTAGGATGTTGTTTTATTTTGTTTTACTGGGTTCCAAAAATACATCATTTAAACCCATTTTTAATACTAAATATAGCACAGATACAGAAGACCACATTAAACAGTTGAACAGCTTAATGAATTATTTTAAGACAAACACCCTTAAAACCCCTACCAGTGTCAGGAGATAGAACCTACACCTTCCTCATATCCCTTCCTAAACATCCTTCCGCCCCTCTAACCAACTTCTATTCTGATGTTTCTCATAAATCACTTCTTTACTTTTATTTATTGTTTTATCACCCAGGAATGCATCCCTAAACACTGTGTATAGTTTATCTTCTCTTATTTTTAATATGTTTTAAATCTGTATTTGTTTATTTAAAATTCTTGAAAAGTATTTTACTTGGAAGTAATTTCAAACTTACATAAAAGTTGCAAAGAATACCCACACACCTGTTACCCAGATTCACGTATTATTAACATTTTATCATTTAATGTCTACACACATTTATTTTTGAACATTTCTAAGTAAATTGCATACATTGCTCCATTACCCCTAAAAATACTTCTGTTCCTGCATTGGGCTGTTTGGGTATTGCTACTGCAGAGGGGATTCCCTTCATCCTGCCCTTTTAATACTTTTGTATCTGTAGATCTTCATATTTCTCTAAGTTCTTCCACCCAAATTGTCTTTTAAGCCCACCTTGGCCATTCTCACAGACTAGGCCTTTGATTTTTTCTCCCCCCTCCTTCTGCTCAACAACATGAGCGTGGATCTAGCTTCTCCCCAAAGCCTGCCTTGCCCTGAAACAGACAATTCTCGTGAGTCTTCACCAATGCCGGAGATTTATGAGGCTGAAAAAAACTATGCATCCTTGCAAATGTCGTCTGCTGAGGTGCACCAGCCAGAGACAGTCTCTCCTCTTCCTTCCTCTGTGGATCTGCTTATTCAGGATAGCCCCGACTCTTCCACCAGTCCCAAAGTAAAACTACCCATGTCTGGAGGGAAGAGCGCAAGGAGGAAGGAAGATGAGGGCCAGGTGAAGAAACAGAAGATCAGAACCGTGTTCTCTCAGACCCAGCTGTGTATACTCAATGATAGATTTCAAAAACAGAAATACCTCAGTCTCCAGCAGATGCAAGAACTTTCCAACATTCTGAACCTCAGCTACAAACAGGTTAAGACCTGGTTCCAGAACCAGAGAATGAAACGTAAGAAGTGGCAGAAAAACACCAACTGGTCAAAGAATGGCAACAGTGTGATCCAGAAGGGCTCAGCACCTACAGAATTCCCAGGACTCTACTCTTCCTATCCCCAAGGTTGCTTGGCGAACACTTCCGGTAACTTCCCCATGTGGAGCAATCAGACCTGGAACAGTCCAATTTGGAGCAGCCATTCCTGGAGCAGCCAGCACTGGTACACCCAAGCCTGGAATAATAACCCAGTCTGGAACAATCAATTCCAGAACAGTGGAGAGGAATCCCTGCAGCTCCAGGTCCAATTCCAGCAAAATTCTCCTGCCAGTGATTTGGAGGCCACCTTGGGAAGTGCTGGGGAAAACCATAATGTAATAGAGCAAGCTGCTAAATATTTTAGTACTCTACACACCATGGATTTATTCCCAAATTACTTCATGAATACCCAGCCTGAAGATGTATGAAGATAAGGGTGAAGATGGGTATAGACTACAAGCTCAATCTGGGCAGAGGCTGCATTACTTCTTTCCTTGCAGAATTATTTTGAAAGCTGTGTGTCTGACTTTATTCATTGGGTAACTGGGGTGGGTATAGGTATGTTATGAGTCTAATCAGAGATTTCAAAGATTTAAAAAATTCAGTAGTAATGGGCCAGATGACCTTGGCTGTTTTGGACAACATACAGGATGAGATAGATGTTTGTGACTATAGAGAAGTAGATATAATATTAGTTTGGATATCTTTAGGATCTAGCCTCAAGAATAGGAAGTAAAAGTATAAAAATGTGTGATGGAGTACTCATTTTAAGGCATTGGGAGGCTTCACTGACTTGTTAAGCTATCATGACCCTGCTTCATTGATTTCCTTCATCCCTTCTTTGTTTGCTACTTCTCGTTTGTTAATTACTTTACTCTTTGTAGATAGGTGTTTTGTTTTTGCTGCATTATAGTAACATTTTAGTAGTTTGGTTGATTTATAAATTTTTAAGTACAGATAAATAAAATATACCCATTAAAAAAAAATACTTCTATGTGTATTTCCTAAAAATAAGGATATTCTCTTTAGGTAACCATAGTCAGTTATCAACTTCAGGAAATTTAATAAAATATCACACTTTTATCTGATCTTGTGTCTGTGTTCAATTTTATCAGTTGACCCAGGAATGCCCAGTACAGCAAACAGAATCCTGTTTAGGATCTCATATCAGCATAGTTAAGTCTTTTTAATCTTTAATCTGGAACTGTTCCTGAGCCTTTCTTTGACTTTTTGATATCAATATTTTTGAAGAATAGAGCGATACCCACCCTCCTTTGTTTAAAGAAGACCCCTTATTTTGTGTTTGATGCTTCTGTAGGATTAGATTCAGCTTCTGCTATAATGCTATGTAAGTGGTTATATCTCTCTCAAGTTCTCTCATCCAGAGGTACACAGTGTCCCATCTGTCCCTCACTGATGATGTTGATTTTGATCACTTGGTCAAGATATTGTCTGCTTCTTCATTGTATATTTACTGTATTTTTCCCTTGGAAGTAATAAGCAATCAATGGGAATACACTTTAATATGCAAATATCCTGTTTTCATAAAAATTCCCACCTGTAGGTTTATTTAGTATCCATTGATGATTCTTGCCTAAACCAGTCTTTTATTTTAATGATTGCAAATGGTGATTTTCTAATTCTAGCGCTTCTTCCAAATTAATACTCAGCAGTTGACATTCTCCTCTTTTTTAAAATAGAGACTTTATTTCCCCATTTATCTGTTGACACAGACTCATGGGTTCCTGTTTTTCCCAATGTTTACAATGTACTGTCCTTAATTATTTAGGTGCTTAAATTGTCCCACATTTGGCCAGTGGGAGCTTCTTAAAGCTGACTCCTGTGTGCTTGTGATACGACGCCATCATTCTATTTATTTATTTATTTATTTTGAGGACTTCTTTACTTTCTGGCATAACAGGATGGTCCCGGTTCATCTTGTACCACCCTTGCCACGGTTCTAGAAACGGCTCTTTTTCCAAAAGGCTCTGATTCCTTTCAGTAGGGAATGGTATTAGAAACCCACGATCTGAGTGTTGGGTATGCTGCTTGCTGCTTAATATATTCAGAGCCCTTTTAGCAGACAGAGTCAGAAAAACATATATGTATATATACTTATACATACACACACACACACACACACACATATACATACATACATATATACATATATATGTCATTTAGAAACCATGAGTTCACCTAATACTTCCAATTCCAGTTTATCCTCACAGGGTTGTTCCTTGCCCTGGTTCATTCCCCCATTCCATATTTTTATGTCCCTAGAACCTGGGTCCCAGCAACTCCCAGCACTTTTACTCATTCGTTCAGTCTTATAATACTTATCAGATAGTTTCAGAATTGCTGTGTCCATATGAGTACAAAAAACAAATTTGTTTAAAAGAATTCAAGATTTATTTCTAGTTCTCCCCTCACCCCACCCAAGATCTCTCCTCATATCTCCTGTAGTTTTTGTTTAATATCCTGTAGTTGCTGTCTTACTTGGCAAAGTAATTCATATAATTATTATGAAATGGGTCTTTTAGCATTTTGAAGTGTTCTTTTTTCTCCGTTAATGCTTAAATATTATTTTAATTTTTTAAAAATACTTCTTAGTTTAAATTCTACTTTGGTATCAGTATTGCATTCCCTACTTTCATATTGATTCCATGGTAAATCTTTGTCCATCCCTTTATTTTTAGCCTTTTTAAATCACTGCATTTTAGGTATATCTCTTGTATACAGCAAAGCTGGGTTATGCATTATGAGATTGTTTAACATTTTTTTTCTTTAAATAGGTGAGTTAAACTGAGACCATTTAAAATGCACAATTTAATGAATTTTGGCAGGCTTGTACACTTGTGAACTGCCACGATCAAGATACAGACCATTTCCATCATCTGCTTTGCAGTTCAGCTCTCCTTCTCTCTTTGTCTTCAGGCAACCATGGATCTACTTTTTGTCACTAGAGAGTTATATATTCTAGAATTTTATATAAATCAAATCATAAGGCATATATTTGAAATTTATCCATATGGTTGCTTAAATTAGAAATTCATTCCATTTTGTTGCTGAATACTATTTGATTAGGTGGATACACCACACTTTGATTATTCATTCATCTTTTGAACATTTGGGTTGTTTCCACCTTGGGACTATTATAAATAAAACTGCAATGAATGTTCATTTACAAGTCTTTGTGTGGGCATATGTTTTTATTTCTCTTTCATAAATATGTAAGAGTGGAATTTCTGAATCATATGGAAAGTGTGTATATGTTTAATTTTATAAAAAACTGCCAAAACAGTTCTCCAAAGTGGTTTTGGCATTCTAAATTCCACTCAGTGGTGTATGAGAGTTCCAGTTGCTTGGCTTGGCATGCTCACCAATGCTCGGTATTGTCAAAGTTTTAAATTTTAGCCTTTGTATTTGATGTTAGAGGTATCTAATTGTGTTGGGTTGTTTTTTGATTGAGCTATAGTTTGTATACCATAAAATTCACCAGTTTAAAGTGTAGTATTAAGTGGGTTTTAGTATATCCACAAATTTGTACAGCCATTGTCATATCTAATTTCAGAGCATTTTCATCACCCCTCATGCCTTTTAGCAATCACTTCTCATTCCCCCTCCCCCAACCCCTATCTATTTCCTGCCTCTATCTATTTGCTTGTTCTAGATAATTCATATAAAAGGAATCATAAAATATATCATCTTTACTTAATGGCTTCATTCACTTAGCATAATATTTTCAAGATTCATCCATGTTGTGGCATGTATTAACACTTCATTTCTTTTTATTGCTGGATAATATTCCATTGCATGGATATTCCACATTTTGTTTATCCATGCATCTGTTGATGGACATTTGGGTTTTTTCCATTTTTTGACTATTGTAAATAATGCTGATGTCCTTTTCTTTTAAAAACTGCTACCACCTAAAGTTCCACCTCAGTCTTCCCAAATTCTTATTAAAAGAAAAGAAATGAACTATATTTTTCTGTTTCAAGGGCTCTCTGGGTGAGACACACCCTAAGCAAGAGGTAGTAATTTGAGTATCAAATACAGAGATTCTAGAAACAATTTAGCTATAAATGAAAGTTTTGGAAAATAGCTGCCTGAACATAGAACTGTTTATGGCAACCAAACACCCCAGATTTAGAATGAATGTTCAAATTTCAAATATTTTGTGAATTGCTTAATTTCTAGATATTTGAGACTTTTCTAGATGTTAGTGTGTACTCAGAAAAGAAAAGCATGTGTATTTTGCGGTTATTGTGTGTAGGGTTCTATAAATGTGTAGTGGGTTAAAGGATTGATAGTATCATTCAAATCTTCTATATCCTTACTGAATTTTTTTGTCTAGTTCTGTCAGGTACCAAATGAGGTATGTGTTAAACTTCAGCCATGACTGTGGATTTGTCTTTTTCTTGTCGTTTGGTTATTATATGCATATACATTAATAATTGTTATTTTTTCCTAATATAATGACCATTTTTTCATTATGAAGAGTTCCTCTTTATATCATAATATCCCTTGTCTTGATGTTTATTTTGCCTAATCTTTATATAGCCAATACAGCTTTCTTATGTTTATTGTTTCTTATAGTATATATATTTTATAATCTTTACTTTCAATCTATTTTGTCTTTGTAGTTAAAGTGTTTTTTTTGTATGTTGTAGATAGTTCATTCTTGCTTTTATATACAGTCTGATGATCCTTGCCTTTTGATTGGAGTGTTTAGTTCATTTACAGTTATTGAAGTTTTTCATCTGTGATTGTATTTAGGTCTGCCGTTTGCCGTTTGTGTTTTGTCTCATCTGATTTTTGCTCTCTATCCCTCCTTTCCTTTCTTCATATTTGGTTAATCAAATATTCTTTTAGAATTCCATTTTAATTCCTGTGTTGGCTTTCTACTTATGGAGTTTTGCATTTTGTGTGTGTAGTTGCTCTAGGAATTACAGCAGCCATCTTTTTTTTGTTACACTCTTTCACTCTGCACTTTGTGTTGAGTATTTTGAGTATTTTCTTATGAACTTATCTTCAAGTTCAGAGTTTTCTGCCATTTTTCATCCGCTGTTGAGCCTATCTAGTGAATTTTTTATTTCATTTATTATACTTTTGAACTCTGGAATTTCCATTTTATGTAGTTCCCATTTCTCTGTTGAGATTTCATATATGCTTGAACATATATGTAATAGATTAAGAATTTAGTACATGTATAGAGAGACTTCAAAGCAATTATATATGTGTGCAAAGAATTATTGCATATATATTGCCTATGTAATTGAATTGGAGTCTTGGTTTACCAAATACAACGTATGGGTCCAATGGAAGTCAGTTTTATTTACCACCTGGTCTATTTATTATGGGTCATACTTTCTGGTTTCTTTGATTGAAAACTGTGCATTGTAGATCATAAGTTTAGCAGCATCTGTGGATTCTATTGTGTTTTTCTGGGGAGTATTGATTTTTTTTTGTTCTAGTGAGCACTTAACTTGTCTGTTTTCAGACTGCAAACTTTGTCTCCTTACCCCTTCTATTCTCCCTATCCTCCCAATAGGAGTTTATATGTTCTTGCCTGTATCTTCCCACTGCAGTTCTATTAGATAAGTGCCCTGGAATCTCCTTTATTTAGCAATCAGCAAAGGATCTGAGCAGAAATGAGGCTTAGCTTCTCTGTGATTTCTTTGCTAATAGAGATCTCCCCTAATTTCTACCTGCTCTGTTGGCAGGAGGAAGCTGATCCTTCAAGCCCATAAACTTCAGCTTTCTGCTGCCTGAAGTACACCACCATTTTCCTATAGCTCTAGCCCTGAGCTAGGCGCTGGTTAGAAATGGCCTTAGGCAAGAAAACTACAAGCTAGCAGTTTGTAGTTTGAGATAAAACTGTCCTCTGGCTTCTGTTTGCCTTTGAAAGGTCTTCAGTGTCTTTAAATGTTTTAAAAATAATTTTTATCCAGCTTTTGTCATTGTAATCTGTTGGAGACTTTGCTATTACCAAAAGTACTTGACACCTGGTTTCATCATAGATGTGGACAGGTTTTGTTTTTGTTTTCCTGGTTGTTCTGTGTCCTGTTATGGGGGTATTTTGGGAAACTCCAACTATGACACTGCTGTCGACATCTTTCTAGAACCAAAAATATGTTATTTTACTTTGGTTTTATAAGGCAAAGGAAAAGCATTTAATTATGTGATTAAATTCTTTTTCAAATAATACCATTTGGTCTTGTTTCACATATATGTGAAGCAGCTTCAACGTGAAACTTTGCTAGAAGGGGGAACGGAATTACATAATCTTTTAAGTAGCATTATGCCCATATATAATAGAAATGTTTATTTCTTCTGTAGGGAAGACTGTGAAGATGAGAGAATTTTGAAATTCCTTTATAAGAAGGGCCATTTTAGAAATTATAACCGCAAAATACTGTAGTTTGTGTTTGTTTGTGAATCCTCCATTTATGGTGATTACATTTACATGGATTATTTTTGACTCAAGTGATGGTTTAAAAATTTACCCAAAGCAAATAAAGCAATATTAACCTTTGTTTTTTTTTTTTTTTCTGGGTGGTTGGCATATGGGTGTTACCTGATAGCCTCTGCATTTATTTTAATATTTGACATTTAATTTTTTTAAAAGGAAAAAAAATATCTAGCTAAATCTGAAGATATTTGGGGATATGCTTTTAATTGTTATTAGCAGGATTTATTTGTTACCTGCAATATGTAATCACTCTACTAAGCATTTTGCATTCATTATCTCCAGCCCTCATACCATCTTTAAAAGATTAGTATTATTATATCCATTTTACAGATGAAGAACTAAGATTCATGTTACTTGTCCAAGTCCACATAGCTGGAATTTGAACCTAGGTTCATCTGATTCCAAAAACCCTAACTGCCTTATTCTGCCTCCATATCTTTTTTTTTTTTTCTTACTGGTGAAGAAATTGCGGGTATGGGGGAGGGCAGGGGTTGTTTCTGGAATATTTCATATTAATTTAGAAGTATATAAATTTTTGAATTTTTAACCCATTTTAGACCATTTAATTACTCTTAAAGTAAGTTCACCTTTTCAAAAGATCTTGAAATATAGAAATGTGTGTTAATAATGAAGCATCATTTAGATAAAAGCCTGAAGGTCTCTTTCCTTCAGGGAGGGAGAGATTAGAGGAAAAGAACTCAAACATGAGGTTTTTAAGTTTGTATATGGGAAAATTGCCATTCAAAGTGACTCTTGATGAAAACCAGAAGGAATTAAAGAGTTGTTGCAGAATATTTATTCCTAGAAGTCTTTAAAGCTATATAACTCTGTGATAACCCTACAGGATGAACCAAATTCTTATAGAGACCTTGATATATAATTATATTTATTAGCTGTTTAAGTTCCCCTATGTGGTAAAAAATAAAAATAAAAGTAAAAAAATTGAGTGATATAGTGATGTTTTCCTCTAGTCCCTATAAATTTCTCTAGGGTATAGTTAAATAATCTTCTCTTTAATTAGATTACTTTTGACTAGATGCAGGCTTTTTAGAAGATCAAATTTGGAATTCATCCATCCTGAATTTATGTAGGGTCTCCTTTTCCCCTTCACCCTCTTTTCCCTGAGATTATGTTGTAAAAATAGTATTTTTTTTTTTTGTAATTGTACACCTGCACTGCTTTTTCATATAACAAAACATAGCTGTAATTCTTCTGAGTCTAACTTGTACAGAATTCAAGAAAATTATGCAGGAACACAAATGATATAAAAACAATGCTTTGTTTTAAAAGACCAAACTCAAATGTTTAAAATTAGATTTTGGTGTGCTCTATACTTATATATAATACCTTCAACAAAAGTGAACTGCAAAATGAACTATGGTCAGAAAATAAGAATTCAAAAGAGGTGTTTATGTCTTTGAATTTTCCTACTCTTTGCATCATTATGCCATAAGTATCAATCTTGTGCTTTTAATCTATTTTATTTGTAGCTGGGGTTCATGATTTTAGCCTAGATAGCTGCCCTTTTTTTTTGCTCCTGTCAAATTTTCATAAATTCATTCATCTCAATTTATGTATTCCAGCCTTTTCACTTACTAGATGTATGATCTTGGGCAAATTACCTAACCTCTCTGTGCCTTAGTTTTCTAATCTGTAAATGAGGGATAATAACATTACCTATCTTATGGGCTGTAAGAATTGGGTGAGATAATAAATGTAAAGCTCTTACAATTATGTTTTAGTTTTCCTTGGCTGCTCAAGCAAATACCATGCACTGGATTGGCTTAAACAATGGGTATTCATTAGCTCACTGTTTTGAGGCTAGGAAAAAGTCCAAATCAAGGTGTCGTTAAAAGTAATGCTTTCTTCCCTAGACTGGTGTTCTGGGGCTAGCTGCTGGTGAAATTTGGTCCTGGGGTTTCTGTGTCACGTAGCAATACACATGGTGGCCTCTTCTGGCCTCTCCTTTTCCAGGTTCTCTTGACCTGCAGCTTTTTGCTTCCTGTGTTTTCCTCCTATTTGTATGAATTTTATTCCATTTATAAATGACTCCAGTAATAGGATTAAGACCCATCCTGATTGAGATGGGCCACACCTTAACTGAAGTAACCTCATTAAAAGGTCTTACTTACAATAGGTTCACACCGACAAAAATAGATTAAGAACATGTTTTTCTGGGGTACATACAGCTCAAATCCACCACAAACTACCTGTAGCAGTAAATGTTAGCTGCTGTTTCTGCTACTTCTTCTACTACCACCATTGATAGTAAAAGCATTTTGTTTAAGTCCTCTGGTGAATACAGACAGGTATGATGTCCAATGCCTCCCTTCTAGGAATTTAAGGTAGTTGGAGCTAAAAGAAAAACAAATGGAAAAATGTCAACTGTACAAGACTGTCTAATCTGAGTTGAGGCTTAGGTAATATGTATGATAGAAATTCAGTGCAAGGAAAAAATATTACTGAGTTGAGGCTGCAGTGGAACACTTTATGGAGAAGAGGTTTGAACACTTTAAGGAGAAGAGGTGTATCTTCAGAGATGAATAGATGATAGATTTTAGGTAATTGGAAAAAGAGCAAATAAAATAAAAGTGATAATTTGTAAAGTTTTTTCAAAGGCCTGTCTGAATTAAGTGTAGTTGTTTCATGTGAAAAATCAGGTCCGAATTTGCCAGCATAGGAAGTTCAGTTTGTTAGCCTTTAATCAGAGTGAAGTTACTGAAAGTACGTTAAGAAACATCTGTTTTCGTGTGAGGGGCAAGATGGCGTCATAGGGAGGTGTGGAATTTAGTTATACCTCTGGAACAACTAGCATATAGCCAGGAACAACTAGTAAATAGTCTGGAACAACTGTTTGGGGTCATCTGTCACGAGACACACAGCATACACTAGTCTGGAATAGGTGCATAAGAACTGTAAATAAAGCTTCCCAAACTGCAGAGCTGGTGCCCCTCTCCCACCAGCACGGCAGTCTGAGTTGGAAGACTTCCCTGTGGGAAAAAGAAGCAGTCTCCTAGGAGGAAGGGAAGGTAGCTCAACCAAGCTCCAATTGCAGTTTTAATTAATGAATTTTGACTACTGAATGCACGCTATGAGCGCAGATAAACCCTGAGCAAACAGGAAAGGAACCTGGAGGTTCCTCCCAGCAGAGAGGAGGTGGGGCTGATGGGAAAAAGAATAAATAAAAACAGAGGCTTTAGAATTATCTGAGCTCAGAATACTGGAAAAGGGCTGTTTCCAAGAAGAGGGACGTGTAGAACTGGGTATCAACACCGGTTATTGACTGGTAATGGCGGGGGGGGGGGGAGGCTGTGGGACTAGCTCTGAACAGGGGATTTCTTTCTTTTTCCTTTTTTTTTTCCTCTCAGTCTAAGTAGCTCATTAGAGAACGTTTCAAGCATTTTCACTTGTCAGGGTTGACCTAGGAAAGGGTGAAGTTAAGATGGAGAGTCAAAGGAAGAAATCAAGTGTAGGAGATAATCCCATAAAGGGCTGATCTTCCCTAAGAAAGGGGGGAGGCAGGGCCCAGTTCAAGTGGCTGACCCCCCTCAGAGAAGTCAGACCTTAGGGCCTGGGGAAAATAAACAAACAAATAGAAACAGCTTAAACGTGGCTTCTGACACTTTCAGCCCCTGGTAGGGACAGGATCTACTGAGAATTAAAAGTAACACACCTCTTTAGGGCAATGGGTAGCTGCAGGCTGACAAGCACTACCTGCTGGGCAGGATAAGAAAAGCACAGCATCTAGAGGCCTCATGGGAAAGTCTGACAGTCTGCTGGGTCTCATCCTCAGGGAAACCTGATATTGATTACACTCTTCCTGAGACCTGGGCCCGTCTGGAATGGAAAAATCTGTTTGGGGTAATCAAGGAAACCAGATACCTAGACAACAAAACATTACAAATCACACTAAAAAAAAATGAAGATACGGCCCAGTCAAAGGAACAAACTTACTCTTCAAAGCAGATACAGGAGTTGAAACAACTAATTAAAGATCTTCAAACAAATATGCTAAATCAATTAAAAAATCAAATCAACAAGTTGATGGAGGATGTGGCAAAAGAAAGACGAAAGATAGAAAGAAGACATTGGGCGAACATAAGAACTTGAAAGTTTGAAAAACAATTGGCAAAACTTACAGAAATGAAAGGCACAATAGAAGAGATGAAAAACACAATAGAGACATACAGTAGCAGATTTGAAGAGGCAGAAGAAAGGATTCAGGAACTAGAGGACAGACATCTGAAATCCTACACAAAAAAGAACAGATAGGGAAAAGAATGGAAAAATATGAGCAGGGTTTCAGGGAATTGAATGACAATATGAAGCACATGAATGTACATGTCTTGGGTATCCCAGAAGGAGAAAGGAAAAGGGGCAGAAAGAATAATGGAGGAAATACTCACTGCAAATTTCCCATCTCTTATGAAAGATGTAAAATTGCAGTTGCAAGAAGTGCGGCGTACCCCAAACAGAATAGATCCCACTAGACCTACTCCAAGACTCTTACTGATCAGATTGTCCAATGTCAAAGACAAAGACAGAATTCTGAAAGCAGCAAGAGAAAAGTGATCTATCCATATATAAAGAAAGCTTTATAAGGCTATGTGCAGATTTCTCAGTAGAAACCATGGAGGCAAGAAGACAGTGGCATGATATATTTAAGATACTGAAAGAGAAAAACTGCCAACCAAGAATTCTATATCTGGCAAAACTGTCCTTCAGAAATGAGGGAGAGTTTAAAATATTTTCAGACAGACACTAAGTTTGTGAACAAGAGACCTCTACAAAAAATACTAAAGGGAGCACTACAGGCAGATAGGAAAAGACAGGAGAGAGAGGTTTGGAGAAGAGAGTAGAAATGAAGACTATCAGTAAGAGGAGAAAGAGAGACAAAATAAAGATAAGATATGACATAAAATCCAAAAGACAAAATGGTAGACAGTAGACATTACGTCAAGTGAAATTAGTGAGAAACAAAAGAATGGATACTCTGCGGACTCACTAATATGAACTAACTTTGATGAGTGTGCCGGTTTGAATGTATTATGTCCCCCAGAAAAAGCCATATTCTTGGATGCAATCTTGTGGGGCAGACATTTTAGTGCTGATTAGATTGGAATTCTTCGAGTGTTTCCGTGGAGATGTGCCCCACCCAACTGTAGGTGATAACTCTGGTAAGATAATTTCCATGGAGGTGTGGCCCCGCCCATTCAGCGTGGGCCTTGATTACCAGAGCAGTATATAAGCTGAGACAGAAGGAGCGAGTTTGCTACAGCCAAGAGGGACACTCTGAAGAACACCCAGGAGCTGAAAGAGGAGCTGCAGATGAGAGACAGTTTGAAGATGACCATTGAGAGCAGACTTTTGTTCCGGAGAAGCTAAGAGAGGGCAAACACCCCAAGAGCAACTGAGTGACATTTTTGAGGAACTGCAGCCTAGAGAGGAATGTTCTGGGAGAAAGCCATACTGAACCCAAAACTTTGGAGCAGACGCCAACCACGTGCCTTCCCAGCTAACAGAGGTTTTCCGGACACCATTGGCCATCCTCCAGTGAAGGTACCCGATTGCTGATGTGTTACCTTGGACTCTTTATGCCCTTAAGACTGTAACTGTGTCACCAAATAAACCCCCCTTTTATAAAAGCCAATCCATCTCTGGTGTTTTGCATTCTGGCAGCATTAGCAAACCAGAACAATGAGTGAAATTTGAGAGTTAAAGTCAAGAATACAGGTTGTCAGGAGATAGAAAGAAGTTAGAAAATGGGCATTTGATGCTGAAGGAGTAAGTACATAAGGTTCAAGAGGATTGATTATGTAGATCCAGAAGTGGATATCATAATAATATGTGATGGTAGCACAATGCTGTAAGTACTCTGAACAAAGATGAGTGTGAGTATGGTTGAAAATGGAAGGCTAGAGGCATGTATGACACCAGAAGGAAAGATAGAAGATAAAGACTGGGATTGTATAACTTAAGGAAACCTAGAGTGGTCATGATGGTGATTAAATCTACAAATATAAGAATGTTTTTCAAAGAGGGAGAATGAATGAATGACAGCATTGCAAGGTGTTGAAAATTGGATGGTGTAGGGAAAAAATATAATCAATGCAAACTGGAGTCTGTAGTTAATGGTGACATTGTAAGATGCTTTCGTTAATTGTAACAAAGGCAATATAACAAAGCTAAATGTCTATAAGCAGGGGAAATAAAGGAGTGATAAGGGATTGGTGGTGGTGGTGGTGTTGTCCGACCTTTTCATTGACTTTTATTTTATTCTTATTTTTCTTATATCTTTTATGTTTTTATTCTTCGTTTTTTTTCTCCTTTTCCTCTTTCTTTTCAGAAGAAATGGAAATATCCTCATATAGATTGTGGTGGTGAATGCATAATTATGTGATTATACCAGGAATCATTGATTGTTTACTTACAATGGTTGTATCATGTGAATAAAACTGTTTAAAAAAGAAACAGAAGGATACTGGTATTGGAGAAAATGTGGAGAGAGGGATGTACCTATTCACTGTTGGTGGGGAAGTAGAATGGGGCACCCCTTCTGGAGGACAGTGTGGTGATTCCACAGGAAGCTAACTACGGGGTTGCCATATGGTCCTGCAACTCTGTTATTGGCTATATACCTGGAAGAACTGAGAGCAGGGACATGAAAGGACTTTGCACACTGGTGTTTATTGCGGCAGTATGCATGATTCTCAATAGATGAGGGTGACCTACAGGTGCATCAACCAATAAACAGAATGGTGAACTGTGGTGTATACATACAATAGAATATTGAGTGGCAGCAAGAAAAAATGTTGTAAGGTATGTAATTAGGTGAATGGAACTTGAGGACAGTATGTTGAGTGAAATAAACCAGAATTGAAAAGACAAACATTGTAACACCTCACTAATATGGACTAGTTATAATGTGCAAACTCTGAGAATTCAATCTGAAAGCATCGGTTATCAGGGGAAGGTTTATGGCAAAGGTTCCTAGACTGTAAGCTCATACAGCAGTCACATCTGTTTATGGGTTGTAATGGTTATTTCTAAATTCTGAGATGATGAGCTGTTTGCGTATAACCTGGTCAGTCCCTGGAACTTCGGGTATCTGTGTGATACCAGAGACTCAGAGCCTGAGTTCAGTAGCTACGAATGTCAGCACTACCCCATACAGCAGATGTTAAAGAAGCTGAAAAAGAGATCAGACTTTAATTAGAGATATGAACAAAATAGACTTGGTTAGGACTAAGGTAAACTAAAGGCAAAAGGATGATATTGACTGTAGTTTTTTGTTTTTTCTTTTTTGCCCATTTTACTAATAACTTTCTTTAAATAAGACACAGGAACTTCTATTTTTTTTAATTCAATTTTATTGAGAGATATTCACACACCATGCAGTCATACAAAGTGTACATTCAGTTGTTCACCATGCAGTCATACAAAGTGTACATTCAGTTGTTCACAGTACCATTATATAGTTGTGCATTCATCACCAAAATTAATTTTTGAACATTTTCATTACCAGATACAAAAAAATAATAAGAATAAAAATTAAAGTGAAAAAGAACAATTAAAGTGAAAAAGAACACTGGGTGCCTTTTTTTTTTTTTTTTTTTTTTGCCCCCATTTTTCTACTCATCCATCCATACACTGGACAAAGGGGAGTGTGGTCCATATGGCTTCCCCAATCACATTGTCACCCCTCATAAGCTACATTTTTATGCAATCATCATCAAGGCTCAGGGGTTCTGGGTTGTAGTTTGATAGTTGCAGGTATTGACTGCTAGCTACTCCAATTCATTAGAACCTAAAAAGGGTTGTCTATATTGTGCGTAAGAGTGCCCACCAGAGTGACCTCTCAGCTCTTTTTTGGAATCTCTCTGCCACTGAAGCTTACTTCATTTCCTTTCACATCCCCATTTTGGTCAAGAAGATGTACTCTATCCCATGATGCCAGGTCCAGATTCTTTCCCAGGAGTCATATTGCACGTTGCCAGCGAGAATTACTGTCCTGGGTGTCAAATCCCATGTAGAGGGGAGGGCAGTGATTTCACCTGCTAAGTTGGTTTAGCTAGAGAGAGAGGGCCACATCTGAGCAACAAAGAGGCATTCAGGACAATACTCTTAGACACAATTATAGGCAGCTAGCCTTTCCTTTGCAGTAACGGTCTTCCCAAGGGCAAGTCCCACGTTAGAGGGCTCAGCTCATCAAACCACCAGTCCCCTATGTCTGTGAGCACATCAGCAACCATCGAGGTGGGGAAGCCCAACTCCCCTGCATTCTCCCCCAGCTCCTCAGGGGGGCTCTGTATATTTTTTTCATTGTTTTTTCTTTTGTTTTTGTTTAATTAACTTTTTTTTAAATTAACTATATCAAAAAAAATTTTTTTAAACATAGAATTACAAAACATTTCAAACAAACCATAACAAAGGAGTAAGGAAAAGACAGCTAACCTAAAGTAACTATTTTACTTCCAACACCTTCCTACTCTATCCCAAGAAAATAATCTAATATATCAAAATTTCTATGAACTTGTTCCTACCATTCCCACCAGAAATTAACAACCCATGGGCATTCCTGGGCATTCCCAGAACGTTTATTTCCCATGATAGCTTATCTGTTCTTATTAGGTTATCGTTCCCCCTTCCTTAATTGCTCTCTATCACTAGTTCCCCTATATTCTACATTATAAACCATTTATTTTACATGTTTCAATGTTCACATTAGTGGTATCATATAATATTTTTCTTTTTGTGTCTGACTTATTTTGCTTAGCATTATGTCTTCAGGGTTCATCCATGCTGTCATGTGTTTCACCACATCATTCCTTCTTACTGCCGCGTAGTATTCCATCGTCTGTATATACCACATTTTGTTTATCCACTCATCTGTTGAAGGACATTTGGGTTGTTTCCATCTCTTGGCAATTGTGAATAGTGCTGCTGTGGACATTGGCATTCAGGTATCTGTTCGTGTCACTGATTTCAGATCTTCGGGTATATACTGAGAAGTGCAATCGCTATATCGAAGGGTAACTCTATATCTAGTTTTCTAAGAAACTGCCAGACTGACTTCCAGAGTGGCTGAACCATTATATAGTCCCACCAACAATGAATAAGAGTTCCATTTTCTCCACATCCCCTCCAGCATTTGTAGTTTCCTGTTTGTTTAATGGCAGCCATTCTAATCGGTGTGAGATGGTATCTCATTGTCGTCTTAATTTGCATCTCTCTAATAGCTAGTGAAGCTGAACATTTTTTCATGTGTTTCTTGGCCATTTGTATTTCCTCTTCAGAGAACTATCTTTTCATATCTTCTGCCCATTTTATAATTGGGCTGTCTGTACTATTGTCATTGAGTTGTAGGATTTCGTTTTAAATGCAAGATATCAGTCTTTTGTCAGATACATGGTTTCAAAAAATTTTTTCCCATTGAGTTGGCTGCCTCTTCACCTTTTTTGACAAATTCCTTTGAGGTGCAGAAACTTCTAAGCTTGAGGAATTCCCATTTATCTGTTTTTTCTTTTATTCTTGTGCTTTCGGTGTAAGGTCTAGGAAGTGGCCACCTAATACAAGGTCCTGAAGATGTTTCCCTACATTATCTTCTAGGAGTTTTATGGTACTGTCTCTTATGTTGAGGTCTTTAATCCATTTTGAGTTAATTTTTGTGTAGGGTGTGAGGTAGGGGTCCTCTTTCATTCTTTTGGATATGGATATCCAACTCTCCCAGTCCCATTTGTTGAAAAGACTGTTATGTACCAGTACAGTGGCTTTGGGGGCCTTATCAAAGATCAGTCAACCATAGATCTGGGGGTCTGTCTGCAAATTCTCAGTTCGATTCCATTGATCAATATGTCTGTGTCTCTGCCAGTACCATGCTGTTTTGACAACTGTGGCTTTATAATAAGCTTCAAAGTCAGGGAGTGTAAGTCTTCCCGCTTTGTTTTTCTTTTTCAGAGTGTTTTTAGCAATTTGAGGCATCTTCCCTTTCCAAGTAAATTTGATAACTAGCTTTTCCAAGTCTGCAAAGTAGGTTGTTGGAATTTTGATAGGGATTGCATTGAATCTGTAGATGAGTTTGGGTAGAATTGACATCTTAATGACATTTAGCCTTCCTATCCATGAACATGGAATATTTTGCCATCTTTTAAGGTCTCCTTCTATTTCTTTTAGTAGAGTTATGTAGTTTTCTTTGTGTAGGTCTTTTACATCTTTGGTTAAGTTTATTCCTAGGTACTTGATTTTTTTAGTTGCTGTTGAAAATGGTACCTTTTTCTTGAGTGTCTCTTCAGTTTGTTCATTTCTAGCATATAGAAACATTACTGACTTATGTGCATTAATCTTGTATCCCGCTACTTTGCTAAATTTGTTTATTAGCTCTAGTGGCTGTGTTCTAGTTTGCTAATGCTGCCGGAATGCAAAACACCAGATATGGATTGGCTTTTATAAAGGGGGTTTATTTGGTTACCCAGTTACAGTCTTTAGGCCATGAAGTGTCCAAGGTAACACATCAGCAGATGGATACCTTCACTGGAGGACAGCCATTGGTGTCTGGAAAACATCTGTTAGCTGGGAAGGCACATGGCTGCATCTGCTCCAAAGTTCTGGTTTCAAAATGGCTCTCTCTCAGGACGTTCCTCTCTAGGCTTCAGCTTCTCTCCAAACTGTCACTCTCAGTTGTTCTTGGGGCGTTTGTCCTCTCTTAGCTTCTCTGGGGCAAAAGTCTGCTTTCAACGGCCATCTTCAAAATGTGTCTCATCTGCAGCTCCTGTGCTTTCTTCAAAGTGTCCCTCTTGGCTGTAGCTCCTCTTCAAAACGTCGCTCTCAGCTGCACTCAGTTCCCTCTGCCCATCAGCTCATTTATATGGCTCCACTGATCAAGGCCCACCCTGAATGGGTGGGGCCATGCCTCCATGGAAGTATCAGAGTTATCATCTACAGTTGGGTGGGGCAGATTTCCATGGAAACACTCAGAGAATCACAATCTAATCAAAACTGATAGGTCTGCCCACACAAGATTACATCGAAGATGATGGCCTTTGGGGGACACAATATATTCAAACTGGCACAAGCTGTATCGTCGATTTCTCAGTGTTTTCCAGATATATGATCATATCATCTGCAAATAATGACAGTTTTACTTCTTTCTTTCCAATTTGGATGCCTTTTATTTCTTTGTCTTGACAGATTGCCCTGGCTAGCACTTCTAGCACAATGTTGAATTAACAGTGGTGACAGTGGGCATCCTTGTCTCATTCCTGATCTTAGAGGGAAGGCTTTCAGTCTCTTACCATTGAGTACTATGCTGGCTGTGGGTTTTTCATATATGCTTTTTATCATATTGAGGAAGTTTCCTTCAGTTCCTACCTTCTGAAGTGTTTTTATCAAAAGGGGGTGTTGGATTTTGTTGAATCTTCTTCGGCATCTATTGAGAAGATCATTAGATTTTTCTCTTTTGATTTGTTAATGTGTTGTGTTACATTTATTGATTTTCTTATGTGGAACCATACTTGCATGCCTGGGATGAACCCCACTTGGTCATGATGTATGATTTTTTTATTGCGCCTTTGGATTCAATTTGCAAGTATTTTGTTGAGAATTTTTGCATCTATATTCATTAGGGAAATTGGCCTGTAGTTTTCCTTTTTTGTAGCATCTTTGCCTGGTTTTGGTATTGGAGTGATGTTAGTGTCATAAAATGTGTTAGGTAGTATTCCATTTTCTTCAGTGTTTTGAAAGAGTTTAAGTAAGATTGGTGTCAGTTCTTTTTGGAAAGTTTGGTAGAATTCCCCTGTGAAGCCATCTGGCCCTGGGCATTTATTTGTGGGAAGCTTTTGATGACTGACTGGATCTCTTTGTGATTGGTTGGTTGAGGTCTTCTGTTTCTTCTCTGGTCAGTCTAGGTTGTTCATATGTTTCCAGGAAATTGTCCATTTCCTCTACATTATCCAGTTTGTTGCCATACAGTTGTTCATAATATCCTCTTATAATTTTTTTAATTTCTTCAGGATCTGCAGTTATGTCACCTTTTTCATTCATTATTTTGTTTATATGGGTCTTCTCTTTTTGATTTTGTCAGTCTAGCTAGGGGCTTGTCAATCTTGTTGATGTTCTCAAAGAACCAACTTTTGGTGATATTTATCCTCTCTATTTTTTTTTGTTCTCTATGTCATTTATTTCTGCTTTAATCCTTGTAATTTCTTTTCTTCTACTTGGTTTAGGATTGGTTTGCTGTTCATGTTCTAGCTTCTTCAGTTGCTCCATTAGTTCTTTGATTTTAGCTCTTTCTTCATTTTTGATATATGCATTTAATGCTATAAATTTCCCCCTCAGTACCGCTTTTGCTGCATCCCATAGGTTTTGATATGTTGTGTTCTCTTTTTCGTTCATCTCTATATATTTAGCAATTTCTCTGCTAATTCTTCTTTAACCCACTGATTGTTTAGGAGTGTGTTGTTTAACCTCCAGGTATTTGTGAATTTTCTAAGTCCCTGATGGTTATTGACTTCTAATTGTATTCCATTGTAGTCAGAGAATGTGTTTTAAATAATTTCAGTTTTTTTTTTTTTAATTTATTGAGGCTTGTTTTATGTCCCAGCTTATGATCTATTCTGGAGAAAGTTCCGTGAGCACTAGAGAAGAATGTATATCCTGGTGATTTCGGATGTGATGTTCTAAATATGCCTGTTAAATCCAATTCATTTATTAGATTGTTTAGGTCTTCAGTTTCCTTATTGGTCTTCTGTCTGGTTGATCTATCTATAGGAGAGAGTGATGTGTTGAAGTCTGCCACAATTATTGTGGAAACCTCAATTGCTTCTTTTAGTTTTGCCAGTGTTTGTCTCATGTGTTTTATGGCACCTTGGTTGGGTGCATAAACATTTATTATTGTTATTTCTTCTTGTTGAATTGCCCCTTTTATTCGTATGTAGTGGCCTTCTTTGTTTCTCATAACATCCTTGCATATCAAGTCTATTTTATCTGAGATTAAAATTGCTTCTCCTGCTTTCTTTTGGCTGTAGCTTGCATGAGATATTTTTTCCATCCTTTCACTTTCAATTTGTGTCCCTGTGTCTATGATGAGTCTCTTGTATGCAGTGTATTGATGGTTCATAGTTTTTGATCTGTTCTGCCAATCTATATCTTTTAATTGAGTTGTTTAACTTATTTACATTCAACGTTATTACTGTGAAGGCATTTCTTGAATCAGCCATCCTATCCTTTGGTTTATGTTTAACAGAAATATTTTTTCCCTCTCTCTCTTAATGTCCTTTAATGTACCCATAACTGAATCTCTTTAGTACTGAACCTTTCTCCATCTCTCTCTCTCCTTTCTTTATTTCTCTGTCGGTAGGGCTTCCTTTAGTATCTCAAATAGGGCAGGTCTCTTGTTAGCAAATTCTCTCAGCATTTGTTTGTGAAAAATTTAAGCTCTCCCTCAAATTTTTAGGAGATCTTTGCTGGATAAAGAATTCTTGACTGGCAGTTTTTCTCTCTCAGAATTTAAATATGTCATGCCACTGCCTTTTCACCTCCATGGTGGCTGCTGAGTAGTCACTGCTTAGTCTTATGCTGTTTCCTTTGTATGTGGTGAATTACTTCTCTCTTGCTGCTTTCAGAACTTGCTCCTTCTCTTCAGTATTTGACAATCTGTTCAGAATATGTCTTGGAGTGGGTTTATTTGGATTTATTCTATTTGGAGTTCGCTGGTCATTTATGATTTGTATATTTATGGTGTTTAGAAGATTTGAGATGTTTTCCCCAGCAATTTCTTTGAATACTCTTCCTAGACTTTTACCCTTCTCTTCCCTTTCTGGAACATGAATGACTCTTATATTTGGATGTTTTATATTATCTGTCATATCCCTGAGGTCCATTTCGATTTTTTCTATTTTTTTCCCCATTCTTTCTTTTGTTCTTTCATTTTCCATTCTGTCATCCTCAGCGTCACTGATTCACCGTTCAGCTTCCTCTAGCCTTGTACTGTGAGTATCCAGAATCTTTTTAATTTGGTCAGCAGTTACTTTTATTTCCATGAGATAGTCTATTTTTTTACTTACTCTTACAATTTCTTCTTTATGCCCTTCTAGGTTCTTCTTCATGTCCTTTATGTCCTGTGCCATGCTCTCATTGTTTGTCTTTAGTTCTTTGATTAATTGCTCCAAGTACTTTGTCTCCTCTGATCTTTGATTGGGTGTTTGGGTCTGGGTTATCCATATCGTCTGGTTTTTTCATATGCTTTAAAATTTTCTGTTGTTTTTGGCCTCTTGGCGTTTGCTTAACTTGATAGGGTTCTTTTAGGAAGTGTAGGCTGATTCAGACACTTATCTCTAAGTTGTCAGATCTACAGCTTAGTGGAGTACACTTTAACCATCAGGTGGCGTCCATGAGCCACCTATTGCCCTCAAGCCAGTTCTCCCCAACTTTGTCTTTGTGGTGAGTGGGGCTACGAGTCTTGTGGGGGTCCAATTGGTGCACCAAGTTTGCGTGTGTAGTTGATGCTGCCCACCCTGAATGTGGAGCGTGTGTCTGAGTAGTTAGGGAGGGAGGGCAGCTTTAATAATCAAATCTCCCAGGTGTTCCTGTAGATTTAAAGGTGTTGCAATAGTCTAATCCTTCATTGCAGTCTCGCCACAGTTTTTCTCTGCCACTGACCCACAAGGCCTTGGTATTGGCATATGGACCCTGGGACTTGTGAGTGGGTCCCTCTTCCAAGCCGTGCCCTCCTAGGGCCTCTGCTGAGGGAAGACTCTGCTACGTCACAGGTGAGCGCCATCCCCCAAGGGAAGTTCTGGGCCACTGGCCATATAGGGGCATTCCCAGCCTGCTGAAAGGATGGCTGAATGGGGTGTGTTAATTTCCCCCTTTTCACACAACTCCGGCTTCTCAGTTCGAGAACAATTAGCCGCCAGTGGGCAAAAGGCTATTGTCCACACCAGATATTGTGGCATGTGCATGTGTTGCTGAAAACACTTCCCATCACACTGTGTTGTTTGGGGCATCTCTGGGCTGTGGCGCTGGCACTGGGCAGGAGCATTCCCAGTCCAATGGGAAGATGGCTGTAAGGGGCACCTCCCTTTTCTTGGGAAGTTATGGTGTTTAGCGAATTTTCTCAGCCACTAGACTTACTACTTTGTCTCTCAGAGCTATCTTAGCGCTGCTCCTGCCTGGGCCCAAATTGCAAGTCTTTGAGGCTTTCTGCAATGGGCTTCTTAGAGTGATTGTTTTAGAAAAACAGAAAAAGATATATAAAAAAAAAAGAAAGAAAGAAAGAAAAAGAAGGGCCCTCCTTGCAGATCTAATGGGCTATTGAAATGCTAAGACACAAGAAGATTAGGGCCATTAAGGAACAATCAAGAAAGCAGAGAAACCAGTTCTTCAGACAAGGGTCCTCATCCTCTGGATTTGCATATGTGCCTGATTCTGTTTGAGCCCTGCCCTTCTCAATTTTATGTTCAATGGGACTCCAAAAATTCTGGTTATATTTTGGGTTTTTTTTTTTTTTTTTTTTTTTTTTTGCTGTTTTTGCTGTTTTTGCTAGCCCTATCTCCACTCCGCTGGGCTGACTGCTCCCAGATTCTCTGGTGTCTGGTCTCAGTCTATCTATGTTTGGAGTTTTGATCAGCAGTCTGAGTTTTCAATCAGAGCCGCAACTGCAGTTCTCCCTCCTCGTTCCCAGCACTGATGGCCCCTCCTCCCATGGGTCTGAGCCTGGGAGGGAGGGGCGCGCGTCCCCTGGCCGTGAGAACTTACAGATTTCGCTGATCTCTGCTGTTCCATGTGTTCCTGAGTGTCATGTGAAGTATGCCCAAAGTCAGATTGCTCTGTGGTGTCCGGCTTTCTACCTACTGCCCTGGAGGAGTAACTAAAGCCCACACCTCACCACTCCGCCATCTCGCCCCCAAATAAGACACAGGTACTTCTATACTGAAAAAATAAAAAACCAAAGCCACACATTTCCTTGTATAAAGTCATATTGTATGGTAACTAGAATACTGTTCAGTACAGTGGCTATAATTGAGCAATACAAATATATACAAAATTTAAACAATTTTTGACATATTTCTGCAGCTGGATGTAGGATATATTTGAGCTCAACAACTTCTGTGAAATTTACATGGCAAGGCATAAGCTTTAACACATTTAGTTCAAAACTTCAATATATGTTAACAAATGTACAACACAATTTAATATTTAGTTTCTCATGATAAAAAAGCACATCGCTTTAAACATCGTACATTAGATTTCATCACCAGAAAAAGCATATTCGGTCCTTCTTTCTGAAATTGATATTGGTACTGGTTGCATCTTACTTGGACAAAAGCAGAGCACAAGATCAACACTTTATACACTGCTAAACCAGGTATCAGAAGTTAAATGGAGCTCATATTTATCGTACAGAACTAGTATTTTTCTCCCTTTAACTGTAATCTACAAAATATAATGTTTTCATCAAGGCCTGAGATTATTAGGGTTGAAGGTATATGCTGCTGAAAAGATCGCTTAAAAGATTCCCCTGTGAAAATGGCAAAAGTAAACTGAGTCCTTTTCTCCATGACAGTCTCCTACAATATAGCACTGACTAATTTAAAGGAGCCAGAATGCACTTTCAGGAGAGAATATTACTGCAAACTTTGGTAGAAAGAAGAGAATTGGGATCATGACAAAATAATTCACAGAATACACACACACACACACAAACATGTACACACACGTTTCTTTTAAAAAAATCAATGGTGTTGCTTTCTTCTTTATCATCTTATACTTCTTCAGCCTCCTTAGAAAATAATCAAAATAAAAACCTAGGAATGATTGAAAGGAACTGAAATTCTCTTGTAACTGTAGGCACCTTGTTTCCCTAATTCTTTTTAAAAAAAGAAAATTGTCACACACTTTAGGTGCAAATGGAACAATTCTAGGTTTTATTGAACCGAAAGCAATGGAATAAAATTAGAGAAGTTTCCTTTTGTGCTTGGATATGCTCTTTGTGCTGCAGAAAACAATATCTGAAAGTTGGGTTCTCCCACTGACCAAACAGGAATATCTAGGACTCTCTCTAGACTTTGTTGAGAACTTAAGTCAAGTCTGTAAGTTCAAGGCTGTTTACTTGGGTTTATGCTCTACTTTGCATGTCAGAAATCTTAACAAAACTACTCACGATGATATTGAGAGGCTTATATGAAAAAACTTCAAACTATTGCTTTAAATCACCAGCTAGCCTGCTTACTAACTTTGAATTACTTTTGAGACCCAAGTATTGTTTGCCTACAGGTGAGTACAGCTCATGCACCTAAACTGCTGGAGAAAACAAAACCCAAGAGTGTGTCATTCTTTTAAACTGCAAGTTAAAGAAATTCCAAAAGAGAAACTAAACATTAATATGCCAGCTTAAATGGCAGCATTTCATGACCCTAACAACCAACAAAAAGCAAAACAAAACAACTCTTAATCATCCCTGTGAAACTTCAATTGTTTTGAAATTAAACCTAGACAATGTCTTTAAATTTCATTGCACACAATGTGGAATGTTTATGTTCAACTTAGTACTGAACACTATTTGCAACACTGTAACAGTCTGAGTAACACCTGAACTTCTAAAAAAGCCATAATTACAAATGTTGAAATAGTGAATGCAACAGTTGTTTTACTTATAGCCGCATGACAAAAGTGATGTCAGACACCACAGATTTGCTGGTTGTCATGTTCACTCATGTCCAGAATTGTTCTCCTAGGGTTGAATGCACTTCTTATTCCAAAAATGTGGAATGTAATGAGGAAAGGAAAATGCATAAAATAAAGAAGGCATAAGAGTGATGGTCCCTCTTTAGCTTTTTAGTTGTGAAATATTTAATATCCCAATATGATATACATTCCAAGTTACCTGAGTTTAGACTTCAACTGAAGTACCTGAAGCTAGACCCATAAGGGAGGGCACTGTGCAACTGTTGTGGCCATTTTTTTTTTCACTGTATGTATTACACAAGTTAGAAACAAACACCTGGATCAATTGTAAACATAATCCTGAAGTACAGTATTTTCCATAGGACAAAACACCGCAAGACATTTTCTATAGAGACATGCAACCTTTTTATAGAGAGCTTATTTATACTGATGAATTTGGAACAAAACACAGGACACAGTACTAATCTGTCAAACATGCTATGAAATGCATAGTCTCCACTTACAATGCTGAATGAAAAATATTTTGCCAGCATTACCACTTTCCAGAAAAACTGCTGAATAGGAGTTCCGTCCCTGCCAAGATCAGAGTTGAGATATTTTATGATGCTGATAAGTTTTTGTTGGTGATGGTGCTGTTCAGAAAAGTTTATCACTCCATGAAGATAGATGTCTGAGATCTAGTTCCTAACCTGTGGAACACAGGATAGAGGCCAACTTCCCCTTTGCTTTAGATGATCACATAGTTCTGAGCAGAGATGAGCTCTTCAGCCTGCAGTTCCTGCAGAAGCTGCTGCTGCTGCTGGGATGGCTGTTGAGTAGAGACCTCTGTGGGACCCACTGTGCTGGTGTCATTGGAAGGAGATGCAAAGGAAACCCAGGGTGAGAGCTGTTCAACAGTCAGAGTGGCCAGAGCTGAGGTCTGGCCAGAGTTAGGAGAGTTCTTGAGCATCAGGTCGGAGGCAGGTAAGAGAGGGCCTAGAACTTTTACAGGACAGAAAGCTGAACCAGCTGGGATGAAATTAACCTTGTTTTTGTCAGGACATGAAAAGAGAGGGACTGAGATAGGCTGACCAGACACCATTTCCTGAAAGACCTTCACTTGCTCACATCCCTCCGGGGGCTCCCGTTTGACATGTAGCTGTTGTTTGGTTTGGGAGATGAAGCATTCTTGGGTAATGGTGAGCTACTCCCACTGTCTTTATCATGATCATAGGGCAAATCTTCAGTTGAGCAAGGGCTGCCATCCTGGGATTCCGGGGGACAAAATGGGGAGACACAGGGTGAATTACCGCTGCAGCTGCTGCTGCACTCCTGGACAGAGGGAGTCAGTGTCAGTGCTGCGAGGCCTACTGCTCTGGTAGTGAGCACGGAGGGGAGCTCTTCGGCCATCTGGTATGTCCAAAGGCTTGGTCACTTCCTCCTTCCTGTTATTTTCTTTAATGAATACCTTTTCTAATTCAGGACTTAATTCCTTCTACATTGCAGGGTACACGTGAAACATGATTTTGGCACTGATATATTTGACAGTGGCATAGAGGCTGATCTTGATCCAGTAGCCTGAGTGTGACTGACTGCTGTACGGTTGCCATGGAGAGGTGATTGCTGATCTTTCTCTTTACTGTGACGATTACTCTTTTTACTGCATTGTAGTCACTGCCTGAGTTTGGCAATCTGCTCTTTTAGTTGATCAGGACTCCCCCATGATGCAGAATGCTGATGTGACCTTTTTTCTGCTCCCTCTTCTGCCCAACAGCTAGGTGTCTCAGTAGCTTTATCTTTCATACATAAAGGGTAGTGGACATGAGGATCCTGTGGCCATTGTCCTGTGAGGTAAGGTCCTGTTATCATATCCAAAGACAAGGTTCACCTTATTATACTAGAGGTTCGAACTTGCTGAGACTTGGGCCTGTCTACTCTGCACACAGGTGAGCCAGGGCTCCGTCTCTCAGGTGAGCTGCTCCTCCAGCGGCTCGGGGGACCCTCTCACACAGCCCTTGGGCCGTGATGCCTGCTTGGCCCGGACCGCGGCTGGCTGCAGCGTCGGGCGGGGTGGGCGGGCCGGGAGACTGCCCAGCAAGGCGGCGGCGGCATGCGGGCACATGGAGCTGTGCTGGCTGCCCTGCAGCAGCTGGTAGGGCACCCACAGCCGGGGCACAGCCCACACCACTCCCACCATTCTGCTTCCAGCCTATCGACTGTGTTTTAAAACTTCGACTTCTGTGTGAGACCAAAGGAAGAGATGTTTATTTGGTGGAAAATCTGTATTTTCTGTAGCATGCTATATAATGTTACTTGTATGGTCAATTTACACAAACACTTGAATAGGGGGTGAGATCTGGTTGGTTTGTGCAGGTTAGCGTGAAGCCCCAGTACGTCCCAGAGTAATTTGGGCAGAGAATTAAAAGTATTTGCAAAGCCCCCTTGAGGGACTGAAGTAAAATTGGAAATATTAAACTTCCTCACCTGTTGAATTCCCAATATTCTCGCAAGCATTGGGGATCACCATGGTGGTAGGCCAATCCCTCGATCTTGGGGCTTGCTAAGCCTACTTATAATTGTGCCTAAGAGTCACCCCCAGAACCTCTTTCGTAGCTCAGGTGTGGCCTCTCTGTCTAAGCCAAGATTACAGGTAAACTCACTGTCGTCCCCCCTACATGGGACATGACTCCCAGAGGTGTAAATCTCCCTGGCAATGTGGGACATGACTCCCAGTAATGAGCTTGGTCCCAGCATCATGGGATTGAGAAAGCCTTCTTGACCAAAAGGGGGAAGAGGAATGAAATGAAATAGTTTCAGTAGCCTAGAGATTTCAGATGGACTTGAGAGGTCATTCTGGAGGTTATTCAATGCATTATATAGATATCCCTGTTTAGTTTTTAGTGTATTAGAATAACTAGAAGGAAATACCTGAAACTGTTGAACTGCAATCCAGCATCCTTGATTCTTGAAGACAGTCATATACCTATATAGCTTATATGGTATATGGGATGACTGTGGAATGACTGTGTGATTGTGAAAACCTTGTGGCCCATACTCCCTTTACGGTATATAGACAGATGAGTAGAAAAAAGGGGAACAAAAAGTAAATAATGGGGGGGGGGTTATAAGATGTTTTGGGTGTTCTTTTTTACTTTTATGTTTATCTTTATTCTTTTTTTTTATTTTTATTTTTATTTTTTGGAGTAATGAAAATGTCCAAAAACTTGATTGTGATGAATGCACAACTGTATGATGATACTGTGAACAACTGATTGTACACTTTGGATGATTTTATGGTATGTGAGTATATAAATAAAAGTGCATTAAAAGAATAAATAAATAAAAGAAACATCTGTTTTCAGAAATTTTTATTTATAGGCTGGATTGCATAGAGAGAGATTAAAATTCCAGAGACAAATGAAGAAGTAATGTAGGTTAAAGATGAGGAGGTAAGTGCTTGAAAGACTTGTGTTAGTGGAAGAGGACAGAAGGGACCAATGGGACAGCTAAGACAGAGTTTAGTGGGGGACTGAATATATGAACAAGGTGTGGTGTATTAGTGAGAGGAGAGGCAAAGGGATGCTCAAGATTCGAGTCTGGGAGAATTATAGTATTGTTGACATTGATTTGGTCAATAAGTGTTGATTATTTTTCAGATATTGGAGAACATAGAGAGCAAGACATAGCTTCTGCCTTTCAGAACTGGTGGGGGGAGTAGAGATGCTTGCTTCGGAGAGAGATGAATTTGATTTCACATCTTAAGTAGTAGTGAATGGTTAGATTTCCCCGTTGAAGTGTTCCACAAGCTGATGGGGTTTTAGAAGTGGAGCAGGAGAAAGGTGAGGACCGAAGACTAGGTTTGGAAGTTAATTTCATAGATGGAAGAGATTTCTGAGACAGTAATGTAGAAAGGCAGCGACTCCCTTCAGGTGCAAGGTTCTCCTTTCACATTTGTTTTTCAACTTTGATTTTAAAAACAACTTTCTTACAGAGGGGAGCATAAGCGTACAAGTTTGAATGCAGAATTACTTTCCTTTTCTTGGTTTAGTCTTGAGTCACATCAATTTTTTTCTCTTTCCTGGTTGCTCAATAGGTCGTTTGTGCTTATGTTTAACATAAGGTTTCAACATGCCTTTGCCTTTTAAAACAAAAAAAATTGAACTTGAAAAGAACTTCCATAGAACTAACAGCTCTTTCAGGAGACAGTGGGGGTCTAAAAACTATTTCCTTTGCCTTTCTTGTTTAGCAGTATCATGTTTGAGTGATGATTTTACTCAAAATGTGTATTAGCCAGTGTTGTTACTACTTGCTTTCTAGTAATTATATAATTTGGATGGAAAGCCTATTCTTTTATAACTCGAGATTGAATTGTAAGTGCATAGAGATGTAAAATGAAATTTGATCCTTTTGTTTTAAATGTGGAGATTATATTGCTGCCTAAACTAAAGCAAATGCCTTCTAAATCCACCTAACTGGCTGGTGCTAGTGTTTCGTTGCATGACCTCTTTCCTGGCTTTTCTCCAGAAATTTACTTGTTTCTCAAATCTTGAGAAATATCAGTCAAGAAATCAGGAAAATGGGAAAAAATATTATAATTCTCCTGTGAGAATGAAAACTTAGTAATCTTGTTTCTGGTCAAAGAATCCACTGATGTCAAGTCTAAAACAGGCCCAGGAAACACCAGGTCCAGAACTTGAATAAGAAAGGCCACGGTCAGATCAGTCAGTCAGTCAGTGTGGGGTGTGCTTTTGCCTCATTGTAAGTGTGTGTTCTGGCCCCTTCTGCTGTTCATATGAGTCACTCTTGCCATCAGAATAAATACCAATATTAGTAAGTTTATATACATAGTTTACTTTATACAAATCCTAAGAAAGAGCTTTTTTTTTTCCCCCCAAGAAATTACAAGTTTTGGAAGCAAATATGAGTCCTTAAATTGGCAATTTTGACACATGCTTCTGTGTAACATTGTTAGCTTTGCAAGGAGATTCTAATGTTACTTTATTAGAATACTAATAAAGCTTGTTGGCATTTTCCAGTATTTGAATAGGCTATGTAGTTCCTTGTAAACACTTTAATAGAAGAAATGTAAAGAAAAGATGTGAATATTGTAGAATCCTCTGACATAGATCAGAAATTGATCCAAAATCAGAGTTAACAAAAGCAGTATCTATTTCAGTGACAAAACCAAATTCAACACTTACAAAATATGTTCATCATTAAAAAATGAAATAAACTTACCTGAAACAACATGTACCCTAATGCCCAACCTGAAGATGCTTATGGAAGTACTTTTAACAATTGGACCGATGTCAGTTGTCATGCAAAATGAAAAAGTCTTCTGTGTCCAGAATATTTGTTGCCACAAAACAAAGATCAAGACTATTGGGTAGTGCAATTAATGCTTTGTGTGCTTTAAAATTTCATTAAGTATGATAACTCATAATTGTTAAATATTTGTGGTATTTCAATATTTTAAATGATTTTTATTTGGAATTTATTTTGGGTTAAGGTACCCTTTTTAAAATGTTTTCAGTAATCAGATGTCCATATCAGGTAAAAATCATTTTTACATTTTATTGAAATATATAATCTTGTCATAATATATTGATTCATAATAATAATAAACTAAACTTTTATTATATTTCTTTAAACAAACCTTTGAAACTTTTAGTATAGCCCTATTGCAGAAAAATGATTCACTATCATTATGGTTACTTAACTATTCTTTTTTCCTTTTAGGGTGTTTTATTGAGATATAATTCACATATCATACAATTCACCCATTAAAGTATACAAGTCATTGTTTATTATTATGTTAAAAGGGTTGTACAGCCATCGCCACAATCAATTTTAGAACAATTTTGTCCCTCTTAAAGAAACCTCATACCCACTAAAGTCAATCCCCAATCCCCCAACTCCCTCCCCCAGCCCTAAGCAGCCTGTTCTGAACTTTTTATGTAAATGGAATCATACAACATGTGGTCTTTTATGACTGGCTTCTGCTAATCAGCATAATGTTTTAAAGATTCATCCATGTTATAGTGTGTATCAGTACTTCATTTCTTTTTATTGCCAAATAATAATACCACATTTTCTTTCTCCATTCATCAGTTATGGGCATTTGGGTTCTTTCCACTTTAAGGCTATTATAAATAATGCTGTTATGAAGATTGAGGCGCAAGTTTTGGCATGAATATGTGTCTTCATTTCTCTTGATTCTATACCTAGGAATGGACTTACTTAAACAGGTAGCTCTGTTTAATTTTTTGAGGAACTGCCGAAACTTTTTTAAGTGGCTACATCATTTTACATTCTTACCAGCAATGTATGAGGATTCCAATTTCTCTGCATCCTCACCAATACTTGTTATTATCTGTCTTTTTTTATTATAGCCATTCTAATGGATGTGAAGTGGTATCTTACTGTGGTCTTGATTTGCGTTTCCCTAATGACTAATGGTGTTGAATATCTTTTTATGTGCCTTTTGACCATTTGCATATATTATTTGGGGGAATTTCTATTCAGATTCTGTACCTATTTTTAAATCCGGTTGTCTTTTTATTGTTGAGTTGTAAGGGTTCTTTATCTATTCTGTATAGAAGTCCCTTATCAAAGATATGATTTGCAAAAATTTTCTACCATTCTGTCTCTTTACTGATGGTTATCCTTTCAAACACAAAAAATATATAATAATTTTGATGAAGTCCATTTAATCTAGTATTTCTTTTGGTGTCATATGTAAGAAGCCATTGCATAATCCAAGAAAACGCTTACGTTTTCTAGGAGTTTTATAGTTTCATCTCTTCTATTTAGGTCTATGATCCATTTTGAGTTAATTTTTGGGGATAGTTCATTTCTCTTTTTAAAAATGTAAAAAATGTGTTATAGAATAACTTATGATTTCAGGAGAGAATTCCTAAGAATTCTCCTTTCTCATTCCCAAATCCCAAAGATTAATATCTGTTAGGAATTTGGAAACATTTGACTGCATGATAGTCACGGCCCTAAGGTAGTTCACTCGTTTGAACAGATGATGGCAGCAGAGCTTTGGTGAATGAAAGTTCTCGTTCTAAACTTAGTGTTTTATAATTATGAATCTTCTTTAAAGTATTTGACCTGCTTTTTATTTCGGTCATCAGTTGTTAAGCACTAAGTTTAAAGTTCCTTTAAGATTCTTTAATAATTATTTAAATTTAAGTTTTGCCATGAGTTTATTCAGGCTTCTTAGTTTGTGAGGCCAGTTTGTGATATATGGACATGATGATTTGCTTGAGGTAATAGTAATCTTAGTACACAGTTTTCTCAAATTTCTTTAATGTGTTTTATCTACTTCTCTTTCATTATCTTGCTCTGACCCTATGATCTTTGTGTAGAGATAAAAGTGTAACAGTAAAAAATTGGTCAGTGCTAAAGCTATTCTCATGCTTCTCCTGAAACAAATCAGTAGGCTTCTTTTCTGATTCTGACCATAGATAACATAGAAGTTGGACGCTTGGGTTACATAATTTTTTTCTTCAATTATCAAAACTGCTTTGTATCATCTCAGGATTAGACCTTAGGTTCCCTTTTTAGATCTGAATATTGAACAGTAAAATTAGGCAATGCCATTATGCCTTAACTATTGTTTTCAAGATAATAATACAAACAGTGAACACTTATTGAGTACTTACTGTTTACCAGGCTCAGTGTTGAACACCTTGCATGCACTGTCTCTTTTACTCTCATAACAGCTCTAAGAGGTAAGTACTATTTCTGCCCCAAATTTTCCAGGAAAGAAACTGGGTTTAGAGAAGTTAAATAACTTGCATAAGGTCACATTAGTAGGTAAGGAAGTCTGGATTCAAACTCAGGTGTGTTTGACCAAAACTTGTGTTCTCTTAACCACAGTGCAGTTCTGCAGATTCTGAATTAATTCCCTTTGAGATGAAAATCTGAGTCTGAGCTAATACGATCTCTGTGTAAATGATGTGCTGCTACCCAAAAGGCCTTCCTGAGCAATACTAGACTAGATAAGAGAGATTTTTTAAAAATCCTCTTGCATATACAAGTTTGTGTATGTGTGTATTTAGCAACTATATTGAAAAACTATTTTCTGTGTGTTTAATTTTTACAGAGATCGTGTACTATATGTATTACACTGCAACTTGTGTTTTTAATTTAACATTCTGATTTCAAAATCTATAGCTCTTGCTGCTACATATAGATACCTGGTCAATTTCTTTACTTGAAAGGTTAATAATGCTTTCCATTTGTTTGACTAACTTGAGAAAGTAAGTCTGTCTTGGAATCCGACCTAATTTTAACTTTACTACACTTTTCCACTAGAGGGTGTACCGTTCGATTTAATTTATTTTTCTCTTAACAAAACTTTAATAACAGAGTAATGTATTACTTCTTGGTATAGATATAATCAAAAAGAAAAATTTTAATGTATATAACTGGTATAATAGTCTCCCTGTTTTGTTTTTATAATGCAGGTTACTCATTTTTGGATCCTATGACAGAGAAGCAAATATTCATTGCACACTTGAGTTGAGCAGTGGTGTTTGGGAAGAAAAACAAAGGAGTTCTATTAAAACGGTAAAATGAATTTGTGTAGGTTACATCTCTATAAAGTTTGTATTTTACAAACATGCTTTTAGTAATGTTTTTATGTTCCTGTAGTTATTTTTCATCATGTGCAAATAGTTATGAATAATTCTTATTTATTTGTCTTGTACCAGTACAACATTGGTAATAAAATGACTCACGTAAAACTATAGCGTTCAGATTGCTTGTATAAAATATAGTCTGATTAGTTTTCCTTCTAGCACTTTAAAATTGTTATATGGTTATGGAATTAGAAGGAAATGATATTACTGAACATCTTAGAAGGCATGTAAATTCAGAGCATTCATTCAACATATACTTTTTGGGTACTTTTTGCTACACACTGTGGAGGAACAGTTCAAGATGGGAAAAGACCGTATTCTTGTGGAGCTAACATGGTATGATGGCTAGAGGTATGATGTAGGGTTAGAAGAGAGAAGATGAACTACATGTTATAGGATAGAGATAGAACGTAGCAATAAGTGGGTAAACAAAAGACCTGAACAAAGTAATTTTCGGAGATTGACAAGTATTATGAAAAAAAATAGGATAATGAGTTATGACAAAAGAAGCTCTTTAGATCTGGTAATAATAGGGAACACTTCTAGAGAGATGACACTGGAGCACCAGAAATACAGGATGTCCAGTTAAATTTAAATTTCAAATAAATAATAATAGTTTAGTATAAGTATGTACCAAATACTGCAGGGGGCATGCTTACATTAAAAATTACTTGTTGTTTATCTGAAATTCAAATTGAGCTGCCTGTCCTGCATTTTTATTTGCTAAATCTGGCAACCCTACACTACAGATGAGGTGTAAATCATGAAGGAGGAGCAAGGTATGTGGATAATTGTGGGGAATAAGGGAGCGGAAGACATTTCAGGCAATGCAAACAGCAAATATGTGAAGTCAAGTGAGTTCGAGAAACAGAAGGCCAGTATAGTGAGAGCATAAGTGAGGGAAAGAATCATGCTTAACCTTGTGTGCTATGATAAGGAGTTTGAATTTTATTGTTTATAGTAGGAAAGTTTTATGTTTAGAGAATGACATGATCTTGTGTACATTTTGTAAAGAAATTCCTTTCTGTATAGAAGAAGGATTGTTAGAGGACAAAAGTAAACCTAAAGAAGAGAGATCAGTTATGAGACATCTGGGGGAAATTGTTTACTTGGACTAGGGTAGTGGCTGAGGAAATGGAAAGACATGGTTGGATTTGGGATATGCTTTTTTGGTGTGTAGAGAAATTAAGAGTTTTGTTTTTGTTTTGTTTTTTTGATACCTCCCTTTCAATGACCTTTTGCCACCTAAATTGCAAGACATTCAAAGTAAAATATAAAGGCTTTTAAAATATTTTAAATGCTACAATTAAAAATAAGCAAAAAATACTGCTTTACTCTCTTTTACATGTTTTAAATGGACTTGTTGGGTTCTATGGATTCTTAAATGAATAAAAATTATCACCAGTTATTAGTTAATTTGTTTCTGAAGATGAATTGGTATTTTATGAATATTCTGCATAGCAGTTTTAATAATAATTATGGTATGCTTCTTGGAATTTGAATCATCTAGTAGTCTATTAAAGATTTTTAGCAACATTTATCAAAATATTGTCTATAGAATTTCTTTATTAAGTCTATGATGTTTCACAAAGAAAATAGAATCTCAGAATTTTATGGCTGAAATAGGGAAAAACAAAAAAAAAGTCTAAAAGAAACCTACAGCCTTCTTTTTTTTTTTTTTTAATTTATTTTATTTACTAAGCATATGCTTTGAAATATTACAGTTTTGATAGTAATAGGATTCCAAGGGTGATTCTTAGACACGTCAAACCTCTCTGGAGTTGCATTTAGTTTTTTAAAGATAAGATCAATTTAACATGTCAGTGGTTATAGTTGTATTCTTTAACAGCATCTCAAATCTTTTTAAAAGTAACACTTTATCTTCCTCATTTTAAAAATATTAAAGATGTATTTAATAAGTTAGGTTTAGTATTTAATAACTTAGCTTCCAATCTTTTTATAATAACAATGTTTTGAACGTCTTTACATAAAAATTGAAATGTGTGAAATCCTTTTGGAAGAAATAGAGTAATTCTGATCAGAATGGGGAAGTAGGGAGACGTGAAATTGGAAAGGGAAGTTGGGCTCACCCCTAGAGTTTGAGTGACACAATCAGAATAATAATTTTTGGGACGTTTCCTTTTTTCTTTTTGTTTTTTCTTTCTTTTGTGCCCCCACTTCATTTTTTTTTTTTTTTTGGGGGGGGGATTATTCATTCGTTTATTCTTTTTTTTTTTATCATCATTTTATTGAGATATATTCACATACCACGCAGTCATACAAAACAAATTGTACTTTCGATTGTTTACAGTACCATTACATAGTTGTACATTCATCACCTAAATCAATCCCTGACACCTTCATTAGCACACACACAAAAATAACAAGAATAATAATTAGAGTGAAAAAGAGCAATTGAAGTAAAAAAGAACACTGGGTACCTTTGTCTGTTTGTTTCCTTCCCCTACTTTTCTACACATCCATCCATAAACTAGGCAAAGTGGAGTTTGGTCCTTATGGCTTTCCCAATCCCATTGTCACCCCTCATAAGCTACATTTTTATTCAACTGTCTTCGAGATTCATGGATTCTGGGTTGTAGTTTGATAGTTTCAGGTATCCACCACCAGCTACCCCAATTCTTTAGAACCTAAAAGGGGTTGTCTAAAGTGTGCGTAAGAGTGCCCACCAGAGTGATCTCTCGGCTCGTTTTGGAATCTCTCTGCCACTGAAGCTTATTTCATTTCCTTTCACATCCCCCTTTTGGTCAAGAAGATGTTCTCCGTCCCATGATGCCGGGTCTACATTCCTCCCCGGGAGTCATATTCCACATTGCCAGGGAGATTCACTCCCCTGGGTGTCTGATCCCACGTAGGGGGGAGGGCAGTGATTTCACCTTTCAAGTTGGCTTAGCCAGAGAGAGAGGGCCACATCTGAGCAACAAAGAGGCATTCAGGAGGAGACTCTTAGGCACAAATATAGGGAGGCCTAGCCTCTCCTTTGCAGCAACCGTCTTCCCAAGGGTAAAACTTATGGTAGAGGGCTCAACCCATCCAACCACCAGTCCCCTATGTCTGTGGTCATGTTAGCAACCATGGAGGTGGGGTAGGCGAATACCCCTGCATTCTCCACAGGCTCCTCAAGGGGGCACTACATCTTTTTTTTTATTCCTTGTTTTTCTTTTTTTTTTTTTTTTTAACTTTCCCTTCTTTTTTAAATCAACTGTATGAAAAAAAAAGTTAAAAAGAAAACAAACATACAATAAAAGAACATTTCAAAGAGACCATAACAAGGGAGTAAGAAAAAGACAACTAACCTAAGATAACTGCTTAACTTCCAACATGTTCCTACTTTACCCCAAGAAAGTTACCTAATATAGCAACATTTCTGTGAACTTGTTCCTACTATATCCATCAGAATTAACAGACCATAGTCATTTCTGGGCATCCCCAGAACATTAAATAGCTTATCTGTTCTTCTTGGATTATTGTTCCCCCTTCCTTAATTGCTCTCTACTGCTAGTTCCCCTACATTCTACATTATAAACCATTTGTTTTACATTTTTCAAAGTTCACATTAGTGGTAGCATATAATATTTCTCTTTTTGTGCCTGGCTTATTTCGCTCAGCATTATGTCTTCAAGGTTCATCCATGTTGTCATATGTTTCACGAGATCGTTCCTTCTTACTGCCGCGTAGTATTCCATCGTGTGTATATACCACATTTTATTTATCCACTCATCTGTTGAAGGACATTTGGGTTGTTTCCATCTCTTGGCAATTGTGAATAATGCTGCTATGAACATTGGCGTGCAGATATCTGTTCGTGTCACTGCTTTCCGATCTTCCGGGTATATACCGAGAAGTGCAATCGCTGGATCGAATGGTAGCTCTATATCTAGTTTTCTAAGGAACTGCCAGACTGACTTCCAGAGTGGCTGAACCATTATACAGTCCCACCAACAATGAATAAGAGTTCCAATTTCTCCACATCCCCTCCAGCATTTGTAGTTTCTTGTTTGTTTAATGGCAGCCATTCTAACCGGTGTTAGATGGTATCTCATTGTGGTCTTAATTTGCATCTCTCTAATAGCTAGTGAAGCTGAACATTTTTTCATGTGTTTCTTGGCCATTTGTATTTCCTCTTCAGAGAACTGTCTTTTCATATCTTTGGCCCATTTTATAATTGGGCTGTCTGTACTATTGTCATTGAGTTGTAGGATTTCTTTGTATATGCAAGATATCAGTCTTTTGTCAGATACATGGTTTCCAAAAATTTTTTCCCATTGAGTTGGCTGCCTCTTTACCTTTTTGAGAAATTCCTTTGAGGTGCAGAAACTTCTAAGCTTGAGGAGTTCCCATTTATCTATTTTCTCTTTTGTTGCTTGTGCTTTGGGTGTAAAGTCTAGGAAGTGGCCGCCTAATACAAGGTCTTGAAGATGTTTTCCTACATTATCTTCTAGGAGTTTTATGGTACTTTCTTTTATATTGAGATCTTTGGTCCATTTTGAGTTAATTTTTGTGTAGGGGGTGAGGTAGGGGTCCTCTTTCATTCTTTTGGATATGGATATCCAACTCTCCCAGCCCCATTTGTTGAAAAGACCATTATGGCTCAGTTCAGTGACTTTGGGGGCCTTATCAAAGATCAGTCGGCCATAGATCTGAGGGTCTATCTCTGAATTCTCAATTCGATTCCATTGATCTATATGTCTGTCTTTGTGCCAGTACCATGCTGTTTTGGCAACTGTGGCTTTATAATAAGCTTCAAAGTCAGGGAGTGTAAGTCCTCCCACTTCGTTTTTCTTTTTTAGAGTGTCTTTAGCAATTCGAGGCATCTTCCCTTTCCAAATAAATTTGATAACTAGCTTTTCCAAGTCTGCAAAATAGGTTGTTGGAATTTTGATTGGGATTGCATTGAATCCGTAGATGAGTTTGGGTAGAATTGACATCTTAATGACATTTAGCCTTCCTATCCATGAACATGGAATATTTTTCCATCTTTTAAGGTCCCCTTCTATTTCTTTTAGTAGAGTTATGTAGTTTTCTTTGTATAGGTCTTTTACAACTTTGGTTAAGTTTATTCCTAGGTACTTGATTTTTTTAGTTGCTATTGAAAATGGTATCTTTTTCTGGAGTGTCTCTTCAGTTTGTTCATTTCTAGCATATAGAAACATTACTGACTTATGTGCATTAATCTTGTATCCCGCTACTTTGCTAAATTTGTTTATTAGCTCTAGTAGGTATATCGTTGATTTCTCAGGGTTTTCTAGATATAAGATCATATCATCTGCAAACAATGACAGTTTTACTTCTTCTTTTCCAATTTGGATGCCTTTTATTTCTTTGTCTTGCCGGATTGCCCTGGCTAGCACTTCCAGCACAATGTTGAATAACAGTGGTGACAGCGGGCATCCTTGTCTTGTTCCTGATCTTAGAGGGAAGGCTTTCAGTCTCTCAACATTGAGTACTATGCTGGCTGTGGGTTTTTCATATATGCTCTTTATCATGTTGAGGAAGTTTCCTTCAATTCCTACCTTTTGAAGTGTTTTTATCAAAAAGGCATGTTGGATTTTGTCAGATGCTTTTTCAGCATCTATTGAGATGATCAATTGATTTTTCCCTTTCGAGTTTTTAATGTGTTGTAATACATTGATTGTTTTTCTTATGTTGAACCATCCTTGCATGCCTGGAATGAACCCCACTTGGTCATGGTGTATGATTTTTTTAATGTGTCTTTGGATTCGATTTGCAAGTATTTTGTTGAGGATTTTTGCATCTATATTCATTAGGGAGATTGGCCGGTAGTTTTCCTTTTTTGTAGCATCTTTGCCTGGTTTTGGTATTAGATTGATGTTAGCTTCATAAAATGAGTTAGGTAGTGTTCCATTTTCTTCAATGTTTTGAAAGAGTTTGAGTAAGATTGGTGTCAGTTCTTTCTGGAAAGTTTGGTAGAATTCCCCTGTGAAGCCATCTGGCCCTGGGCATTTATTTGTGGGAAGATTTTTGATGACTGATTGGATCTCTTTGCTTGTGATGGGTTGGTTGAGGTCTTCTATTTCTTCTCTGGTCAGTCTAGGTTGTTCATATGTTTCCAGGAAATTGTCCATTTCTTCTACATTATCCAGTTTGTTGCCATACAGTTGTTCATAATATCCTCTTATAATTTTTTTAATTTCTTCAGGATCTGCAGTTATGTCACCTTTTTCATTCATTATTTTGTTTATATGGGTCTTCTCTCTTTTTGATTTTGTCAGTCTAGCTAGGGGCTTGTCAATCTTGTTGATGTTCTCAAAGAACCAACTTTTGGTGATATTTATCCTCTCTGTTGTTTTTTTGTTCTCTATGTCATTTATTTCTGCTTTAATCCTTGTTATTTCTTTTCTTCTACTTGGTTTAGGATTGGTTTCCTCTTCATTTTCTAGCTTCTTCAGTTGATCCATTAGTTCTTTGATTTTGGCTCTTTCTTCCTTTTTAATATATGCGTTTAGTGCTATAAATTTCCCCCTCAGCACTGCTTTTGCTGCATCCCATAGGTTTTGGTATGTTGTGTTCTCATTTTCATTCGTCTCTATATATTTAGCAATTTCTCTTGCTATTTCTTCTTTAACCCACTGATTGTTTAGGAGTGTGTTGTTTAACCTCCAGGTATTTGTGAATTTTCTAAGTCTCTGATGGTTATTGACTTCTAATTGTATTCCATTGTGGTCAGAGAATGTGCTTTGAATAATTTCAATCTTTTTAAATTTATTGAGGCTTGTTTTATGTCCCAGCATATGATCTATTCTGGAGAAAGTTCCGTGAGCACTAGAAAAGTATGTGTATCCTGGTGATTTGGGATGTAATGTCCTGTATATGTCTGTTAAATCTAATTCATTTATCAGATTGTTTAGGTTTTCAATTTCCTTATTGGTCTTCTGTCTGGTTGATCTATCTATAGGAGAGAATGATGTGTTGAAGTCTCCCACAATTATTGTGGAAACATCAATTGCTTCCTTTAGTTTTGCCAGTGTTTCTCTCATGTATTTTGTGGCACCTTGATTGGGTGCATAGACATTTACGATTGTTATTTCTTCTTGCTGAATTGCCCCTTTTATTAGTATGTAGTGGCCTTCTTTGTCTCTCAGAACATCCCTGCATTTGAAGTCTATTTTATCTGAGATTAATATTGCTACACCTGCTTTCTTTTGGCTGTAGCTTGCATGAAATATTTTTTTCCATCCTTTCACTTTCAGTTTCTTTGTGTCCCTGTGTCTAAGATGAGTCTCTTGTATGCAACATATTGATGGTTCATTTTTTTTGATCCAATCTGCGAATCTATATCTTTTAATTGGGGAGTTTAATCCATTTACATTCAATGTTATAACCATGAAGGCATTTCTTGAATCAGCCATCTTATCCTTTGGTTTATGTTTGTCATATTTTTCCCCTCTGTCTATTAATATCCTTTATTGTACCCATACCGAATCTCTTTAATACTGAACCTTTCTCCAAGTCTCTCTGTCCTGTCTTTGTTTCTCTGTCTGTAGGGCTCCCTTGAGTATCTCCAGTAGGGCAGGTCTCTTGTTAGCAAATTCTCTCAGCATTTGTTTGTCTGTGAAAAATTTAAGCTCTCCCTCAAATTTGAAGGAGAGCTTTGCTGGATAAAGTATTCTTGGCTGGAAATGTTTCTCACTCAGAATTTTAAATATATCGTGCCACTGCTTGTTCACCTCCATGGTGGCTGCTGAGTAGTCACTACTTAGTCTTATGCTGTTTCCTTTGTATGTGGTGAATTGCTTTTCTCTTGCTGCTTTCAGAACTTGCTCCTTCTCTTCTGTGTTTGACAGTGTGATCAGTATATGTCTCGGAGTGGGTTTATTTGGATTTATTCTATTTGGAGTTCGCTGAGCATTTATGATTTGTGTATTTATGTTGTTTAGAAGATTTGGGAAGTTTTCCCCAACAATTTCTTTGAATACTCTTCCTAGACCTTTACCCTTTTCTTCCCCTTCTGGGACACCAATGAGTTTATATTTGGACGTTTCATGTTATCTATCATATCCCTGAGGTCTGTTTCGATTTTTTCAATTTTTTTCCCCATTCTTTCTTTTATGCTTTCATTTTCCATTCTGTCATCTTCCAGTTCACTGATTCGTTGTTCAGCTTCCTCTAGTCTTGTACTATGAGTGTCCAGAATCTTTTTAATTTGGTCAACAGTTTCTTTAATTTCCATAAGATCATCCATTTTTTTATTTAGTCTTGCAATGTCTTCGTTATGCTCTTCTAGAGTCTTCTTGATTTCCTTCATATCCCGTACTATGGTCTCATTGTTCATCTTTAGTTCTTTGAGTAGCTGCTCTAGGTGCTGTGTCTCTTCTGGTCTTTTGATTTGGGTGCTTGGGCTTGGGTTATCCATATCGTCTGGTTTTTTTCATATGCTTTATAATTTTCTGTTGTTTTTGGCCTCGTGGCATTTGCTGAACTTGATAGGGTTCTTTTAGGGTTTGTAGACCTATTGAAGTCCTTATCTCTAATTTATCAGATCTACAGCTTCGTGGAGTACACTTTCTCTAACTAACCAGCAGGTGGCGTCCACGAGCCACCTGTTCTCCACGAGCCAGTTCTCCCCTGCTTAGCCTTTTTGGTGAGTGGGGGAGTGAGTCTTGTGGGGCCCAATTGGTGTACCAAGCTTGCGTGTGTAGTTGGTGTTGCCTGCCCTGTATGTGGGGCGTGTTTCTGGGCAGTCGGGGAGGGGGGTGGCCCTAACAATCAAATCTCCCTGGTGATCCTAGAGTTTTAAAGCTGCTGCAATAGTCTAATCCTTCAGTTCAGTCCTGCCACAGTTTGTCTCTGCCACTGACCCACAAGTCTTTGGTATTGGCGTATGGCTCCTGAGACTTGCAAGTGGGCCCCTCTTCCAGGCTGTGCACCCCGGGTCCTCTGTTGAGGGATGACTGTGCTATGTCACAGGTGAATGCCGTCACCCCAGGGCAGTTCTGGGCTGCTGGGCTGTGTAGGGAGGCTCCCAGTCTGCTCAAATGATGGCTGAATGGGGCTTTGTTAATTCACACTGCTCCACCTTCCCAGCTCTGGGACAATCAGCTGAGGTTGCAGGGAAGGCTAACGTCCACGCCCAGTTTTGTGGTGTGTGCCTGTTATTTGAAGCGCTTCCGTCACAGTGGGTTGTCTGGGGCAGCTCTGGGCTATGGGGCTGGCGATGGGCAGGAGTGTTTCCTGTCCACCAGGATGGTGGCTGTGAGCGGACACCCCCCTTTTCTTGGGAAGTTGTGGTGTTTAGTGAATTTTCTCAGCCACTGGATTATTGCCTTTTGTCTCAGAGCTCTCTTAGTTCTGCTCTTGACTTGACGTGCCCAAATTGCAATTCTTTGAAGCTTTCTTTATTGGGCTTCTTAGAGTAATTGTTTTAGAAAAAGAAAAAAGGATTAAAAAAAAAAAAAAAAAAAAAAAGGGCCCTCCTCAGAGATCTAATGGGTTATTGAAATGCTAATAGACAAAGCAACCAGGGCCATTAAGGAAAGGTCCACAGGGCAGAGAGATCAGCTTTTCTTCGGGATTTGCATATGCGCCTCAAGGCCTGAGCTCCGCCCTTCCCCTTTCTGTGTTCACCAGAACTCCAAAAATCCTCTGCTTTTATTTTGGAGTTTTTCGTGTTATTTTTTTTTTTCTATGCCTGTCTCCTCTCTGCTGGGCTGGCAGCTCTCAGATTCTCTGGTGTCTGGTCTCAGTCTATCTATGGTTGGAGTATGGATCAATAGAATGAGTTTCCGAGAAGGGCTACCACTGCAGTTCTCCCTTCTCCTTCCCGGAGCTGGCAGCCCCTCCTCCCACGGGACTGAGCCTGGCAGGGAGGGGCGCGGGTCCCCTGGCCGCAAAAACTTACAGATTTCGCTGATCTCAGCAGTTCGACATTTTCATGAGTGTTGTATGAAGTATGCCCAAAGACAGATTGCTCTGTGGTGTCCAGTCCACGCAGTTCCTGGCTTTTTACCTACTTTCCTGGAGGAGTAACTAAAACTTACAGCTCACCAGTCCTCCATCTTGCCCCGCCTTCCCCCCCACTTCTTCTTTTAAAAGATTATATCTCAAGCAATTTCAAGCAACTTCTTAAAAGAATAAAATAACCAGCTTTAGAATTTGTTTTGAAATACATAACTATACAAAAAAGCATTATTGTTTTGTTCAGGTAAATTTTGGTTTACTTTGAAATGGTTATAACTTGCTGTGGCTATTGGCATTTTCAGTTTCCTTTACTGTATTTGCAAAGACATGAGATTAGACAGCTTTAATATTTTATAGCAAAGGTTAGTAAGACTTTAATCTTGAATCATTATTTTTGATATTAGCATATGTCATAAGTGGTTTTGAAGAAAGAAAATTCTAGCTTACTAATTACATCTGGTGTTGAACATGTCAGTAACAGTAAGTCTCTCCAGGCATTAAATTACATATGTCTGAATTTAATAAATCTAGGGAGGAGAGTTATAGTGTGCTTCAAGATAATATAAAACACTGGGGAATAAGATTTGATAGTTTTGGGTTTGTTGAAAATTTGGGTAGACAATAGAGTACCATTAAAAGACAAGCATTTGAGGAGTTAGAAGCTATCTTTGCATAAATAACAATCTTTAGGTTTCAAATCAGTTTTTTAAATGTTGAAGTTTATTCAGTGAAATAAACCACTAATTCCAAAGAATGTGCAGCATGAAAAAAACCTTAATTCCTTCCATATTTTAAATGTGCCTTTGAGTTTTTAAAGCATTATCGTGTACCTTGCCAGGCTGTTAGTAGGTACAGGTCAATAATGAATGGAAAGCTGTAGATTTGTAATACTTGCACAAATGTTGGGGGAAATTAAGTGGAACAGATGGAATACATTAACTGCAAGTATTACAAAAATCCAGTTAATAATAGCTTATGTAAACAAAAGGTGTGTTTGTCTTGTGTGTTAAGTCCAGAGTTAGTAAGGTGATTCAACAATAGCCTAATCAAAGACCCTGGCTCTTACTGGCTTTTTCCTCCATGATCCTTGGCATGGGGTTTTTGTCCTCGTGTTTACAGGATGTCTAATGCACCCCTAGTAACCTACCTTTCTAGAAAGAGGGAGAGTTCTAAGGCAGGGCTGAAGATTTATGCCAGCCAGGTTTGTCCTTTTTAAGTACTTTCCTGGAATCTCCTCCAGGGGATTTCCACTTACATCTCATTTGCCAGAAGTGGGTCACATGTCCTCACCTAGCAGCAAGGGCATATGGGAAATTGCTTTATTTTTCAGCCATTGTAGTAGCAGAAAGCAAAGAAAAGGGAGGTTATGAATGGCTTTTAGGTAGCCAATAAGCAGTCTTGCCACAATAAAAAATTCCTTAAATCTATTCGATGACTTATTTTTTGAGGGATTTTTCTTTACTTAAATTGGGATAACGGAAATATTGAAAAGAATAATTTAACAAACAGCCTGCATAAAGCCTCCTTTAGAAATACCTTATTAAAAATCCAAGGGAAGTTTGGAACAAAATGAGATACTCAGATCAGTGCTCTGCTTAGTTATTTTGCAAAATGAAAGAGCTGATAGAATAAATAAGTACCTTGCAGCTTTGCTTGTTCTTTAAAAATAATATGTAAAGAAAGATCCCTCATGAGAATTCCATTAGATGTGACAGCTGAGGTACCAATAAATTACATATTAGGCTTAAACAAAAATGAGAGGATCACATTGCAGGAGATGAAAGACTCATACTAAAATATCTTCACATATACCAAAAGAAGTCAAAGCAGTTTGTGATTCTGTTCAGTTCTTTACACTTTTCAGGTTCAGTGATGATAATTTGCTTCCCTTTCACTAAGAAACAAATTTAAGGAGTTTTTGGATTTAAAAAAAAAATCAAGCCATGATAGTAAACAGTGAAAACTATATACCTATAGAATTTATAGTGCTTGTCATATAAAGTTCACAATAAAATTTATCTGATATATAGTAAAGCATGTGTAATCATTGTTATGTGCATGGTCAGGCAAACAGATCACATAAATGTCACATAAACCATAAACACATATTATGTTAAAGAGAGAGATTCTTAGTCTTACTCTCCCAGAATTATTCTCTTGCCATTGACCATCCACTTGCTTTACCTCTATTTCCAGATTCAAAATAGGTTATCAGTAAATGTTCTTTTACTTTTCCTTCTCTCTGCCTGTTTCAACTGCCCTGCCTATGCAATCCATGCCTTCTGTCATTTGTCAGTCACTTGATTCTCCAAACAGATTGTCCTGTTCTTTGTCCAACCTGGAATGTTTGAGTCTATCTGGGGAAAAGAGACGGTACCATGAAAGTGGGCTGTGGAACCTCCAAATCTGGGAGTTCTGGGGTAGAGAGAAGGGCAATGGGGGGCAGTATCAGCACACAACTGTCCTGTCTCCTTTCCCTGGTTCTTCATTCTGAATAAAAGGATAAAAGGAGGTTTAATTTTAGAAACTAGCTTTTATGTACATTTTCCAATGCTGAATCTCCTCTCCGTCTTATCTACTGCTCAGCACTCAGACACTTGATAGCTGTTGCCTTTCATAAGAGGCCAAGCCTTTCCTTCCACTAGAGATAGAAGGTTAAAAACCAAATAACTGGCATGTCGATAAATTGTTCTAAATATGTCAATATCAAAATAGAAGGAAGGATATGGATGTCTTCCTATTCTGAAATGGAGAAGGAATTAGAAAGGAAGATTCTGGGTCCTCAACTGTACAGTAGATGGGCAAAAGAGAGATACTGGAATAGTCACCTGTTTAATATAAATGGAAGCACTGTAAGTACTTTTTGTCTTATGTAGCCCAATATGCAGTTCCAGAGGGAACTGTGGTTAAAGGTTTTAGGAGATGCCATGATACTGCTGATTCGTCTGAAAAACAGGAAGTGATAAATCCTTGAAAAGCATTAAACTAACTGTTGGGGAGAATCCATAAATGGTATTATGGAACTCTTAGTCAAAATGAGTATACGCCTTTCAGAAGATTACCAGGCATCAGAACTGGTAGTTTGTGACTGGCAACTTCTATAAGAAGGGTCAGCCCTATCCAAAAGTATGAAGTTGGAAGATTTCACCTCTGAGATTCTGGACTTTATATTTCTGTTTGTCTTGAGTGGTAATTTCCCATCTGTCCACTGTTTCTTCCTTATCAAAATCCCATTTTTAGAAAGAATCTGATTCTGAAAGGTAGACAATTGATGTCAGGCTTTCTTTCAGTTTTCTTTTTAAACACACTCTTATTATGAAAGAGACATTTGAGGATATGGTGCCTGCTTTCTAAGAACTGCTATCGGGGTAGGAAAAGAGATACAAACCACATGTTTAACATATATAGAACCTTTAAGGTCTGTGAAATACTTTTCCCATATATTGTGAGCAAATGTGTTCTGACTACAGATTCTACACTTGTCCCACTAAATCCTACTCCTTCTAACAAAAATTGAACTGTGAATGGTATTCTGATAATTAGCAATCAGTTTGGAGGTGGTTATAGGATCATTTTAAAGATCTGAAACTGTAGGGAGGTGGGATTTGTATGGAAAGGACTTCAAAATAAGATCAGCCATGTTAACTTGCCCAGGATTGAGGCTGATTTAGAGGTGATTTGCCTTATTATAGAGCCTGATGAATCTCCTTTCCAGAGTGAATGTTAGTACAATTGAAAACGGGAAATACTTGGTAGAATAGGATGATCAGTTGGGAGAAAATACAACATATAGGGAAATCATTCCTATCTAATATGGGGATGCTAAATATTAAGCATTTAGGATACAGGAACAGAAAATGCATGTTTGAATTTCAGAAAGCTTTGGAAGTCTAGGTTCCCCAAACACCTAACTAATTATTAGGTGAATATTTTGTCACAGATATATTTGGCTTAAAGATATGGAAAACAGATAAGGATGACTGTAGATAATATCCCAGATGACTGAGCCTAGGACTTTGATCAGTTTTCACAAATGACCTAAAATGGCACTTTCCAATAGAAATATAATGCAAGCCACACATATGGTAATTTTATAAATTTATATTTATTTTATATTTATATTATGAAATTAATTTAATAATGGTTTATTTGACCCATATATCCAAAATATTGTCATTTGAACATATAATCAATATAAAAATTAATGAGGTATTGTACCTTCTTTTTTTTTTTCCCATGCAAAGTCTTTGAAATCTAGTGTGTATTTTACAATTACAGCCTAGCCACATTTCAAGTGCTCAATAGCCAAGTGTGTGGCTAGTGGCTGCCATACTAGATAATGCAAATCTAGAAGAAGGAATGTATAATATCTTCAGATTTGCTCATGGCACTGAACTTTTCTAAGAAGTGCCAAGTTAAGAGATACAAAACGAAGAAAGAGCTTTTAAGGCAAGTATGTTAGAAAGAATTTCAGACTGTACTTAAAATATATGAGTTCTAAGAAAAAGATCTAGAGTCGTTAAGGCAATAGATACTGTCACTGTGCCTTCAAAGCTAAGAAATTCAACTTTTCCTGAGAGTGGGTGCCATAAAATGAAGTATTTTTATACGCTTATTTAAAAACCTTGTAATTCTCACAGAGGGAATTCATTCCTCATGTAGTTCTGGTTTCTGCAACGTAAGAAATTTATCACAGCTGGATAAAGTGAAAAGAGAGAGAAAACTAAAATTAACATGGAAATGAGATAGCTATCTAAAGATAAATGGGTGGGTATGAAATTAATTTTCCTCAGCTGAAGAGACAAAGGTGGGTGAGTGATTAATGGAAGCATATAAATTCAAAAAGTAAACAATAGGATGATCAACAATTTTACTGAGCAAGGAACTAAGTCTGTGGGGCTTTGAAGATAAATCTGTTGTCCCTGGTGATAATCAGATGATAAATGCTTAGCAAAGGATATTTAAAAGGTCTTTGATAATACTGCATGCTACAGGCTTGCTGATAGGATGCCAGGGGCCTGGGTATGCCATATTCTTTTTATGCCTCCTTTACCTAGTAACATTTCCTGACATGTTGCATTTGTTAAGTGAATGTCTTGGGAGGAGAGTGGGAGGGTAGGTGATCTTTTTGAAATACAAATCTGGTCCTAACAATTGCCTTCTTAAATCCCTCAATGGTTTCTTATTTCTCCCAGGATAAGGACCAATTCCTTGGTGTGGTAGACACAGCCCTCCATTCCGTGGCCTGGTCTCTCTCTCTTTCTCCAGCCTTAATCTCTTCTTCCCCCCTTTCTGCTTTAGCCATGCTAGCCATCTTTCATTCCTTCTTTCTTGCTGTACTTGCTGTCCACTACTTAGCCTTTGTGCATGTGCACCTTCAGCCCAACACATTTCTACCTACACATACACATGTACCCCCATTCTTCAAATCCCTGTTTGGGCCAGACTGTAGCCTCTTTGCCCTCAGATACATACCTGGGCGCTACCCCTGCTGTTTGTCACCAGAGGGTTGCCCCTGCAGGTTGTATTTCCAAGGTGTCATGTCAGCTGTCTTTCAGCTGGGTTTGACCAATGTGAAGCACTGGTGGGAGATGGGAGTAGACTGGGGAAGCCGGAGTATTCTCCCTCTCCTTCTCTGCCTTGAATAACATGGCTAGCAGCGGCTGTTTCTCCTCCATGGCTCATGTTTCTCACAGGAGAAGCCTGTCATGATTCCAGCTTCTGCTTAATGGCCCCAGCTCTTGGCCTCTACTAATACCACTTCCTCCATTTGTCCTTCCAGTCTAAGGATGGTGTGGTGTCTTGCTATTGTTAATATCTGAGTTGCCTCACAGTCCCTATGTTGTTCTCAGGTCTTCCATCACCAAGTAGCCATCCACCTGTTTTAAAGTCCCTCTATTTTAAATACTCAGGTGGTTTCTTTTCCTTATCTGAAAGTTAATCATCACTTCCTCTGGGAAACCTTCCTTGATTAGCATAAACTCCTTGGTAATACTTACCGTAGTTGCAATTTTATATTTATTTGTATGTTTGTATGGCTTATTCATATGTTATCTCCACCAGTATCTTCCACTATAGCAGGTACCATATTTGTTTTTACTCACAGCACTTGGCGTTTAGTAGGTATTCTATAAATGTTTCTGGGAAGACTGAAGCTGGTCAGCAGGCCAGGTGCCTATATTTACTCTCAACTCTTTTTCTTCTGTGCCTTCAGGTTTCATCATGACTTGTACTCACATTTCTGTCTCCTTTCTCCCTTCAAGGCTTCCTCTGATGTATGCTTTAACGTAATAAAAATGTTTAGGTTGCGGAAGTCCATAATTTTTTGCTCAGTATGTCTTCTGTGAAAGGCCTGATTTTTAGAATGAGCAATTTAAATTACAAAAATGGTATGTAATGGTATATTTTATTTCTGCCATTATTAAAAACAGTAAAAGAACTTCTTACTCTGTGTATAATTCTGTGTAGCCTAAATAAAATTATTGTATATGATATAAAATTTTATTGCCTTACTTCCCTTTAGCTTTGGTGAATTTTAGAAGTCTTGCTGAATGATATTGAATGAACCAACAGAGTCCAGATCTGTCCATGTATGTTTGAATATACATACACAGGGTCTAAAGGAACTCCCCAAAGAACTGTGATTTCAAGTAAGAAATCTGAGGCAGACCAGTTTATAAATACTTTGGGTCAGATGACTCAGAGTTGGCATTTTGGTATGCTTGTTTAAGGTCAGGTAGCCTTTTGGTGCTCCTGTTTAACTGTTTGCCATTTATAAGCTTAATCTTTTCAAAAATAAGAGAAAGATTAAAGTACATAAAGCTTTTTTGGAAATGTCAGTCTTTATGAAAACTCAGGTTTGGTTCATTTTGATAATATTTGTGAACTCAGTAGGGACTCAATGAAAATTTAACCATATATAATGTTCTGTAATTTGGCTTTAACTAACTTCCTTTGAACTTTAGTAGTAAATCCTATGCAGCATTTCTACTCTTAAAGTTCATGTTGATTAAAAATAAAGGATGCAGGACTCGGGCAAGATGGCAGCATAGAGAGGAGTGGAAGCTAAGTAGTCCCCCTGGAACAACTACAAAACACCAGAAACAAGTAGTTAAATAATCCAGAATAACTGCAGGGGGACAAACGAGACCATCCATTCATCATACACCAACCTGAATTGGGAGGAATGACCGAGAACACAGCATAAAATCTGTAAGTAAAACCTGCGGAACCAGGTCGGGAGACCCCCTCCCCCATAGCCTGAGCTGCAGAGCCTCGTGGTGCCAGAGAGAAGCTCTCTCCCAGCAATCGAATACAGCTCAGCTGAGCTCCAACTGGGGTTTTAAGTAGCGAGTGTGAACTGCTCACTACAGGTACGCAGCCCCAAAAAACAGACAGAGGCTTTGGGTGACAACTGACCTGGGAGAGCCAGAGGGTTGCCTTGCACTGCGTCTGAAGGGGACTATCTGTTTCTTTTCTGGCTCAGTGGAGAAAGCCCCAGTCATTTTCAGTTTCCAGGGTTGTGACTCGGGGAAGGGTGGAGACACCACAAGCAGAGAGTGAGACCATTGACATGCTAATGACCTCCACCTGAGGGGTCTGTCTTCTCTAGGAGGAAAGGGGTGGGGCCCTTTCCATTCAGAACCAGACCCCAGAGCCTGGGGGAACACGGCCATACCTCCTCACACCAGTCAAGAATTACAGGCTAACAGGCGTCACCTGCTGGGCAGAAAAGCACAGTGACCCGAGGCATCAAAGGGTGGAGCAATTTTCTAAGACACACCTGCAGGGAAACCAGATACTGAATATTTCTTCCCTCTGGGACCTGAGCCTGTTCTGGTCTGGGAAAACCTGATTTGGATAACCAAGGAAACCATGCCTAGACAACAGAAAATTACAGCCTACACTAAGAAAAACAAAGTTATGGCCCAGTCAAAGGAACAAACGTACACTTCAACTGAGATACAGGAATTTAAACAACTAATGCTAAATCAAATCAAAAAGTTTAGAGAAGATATTGCAAAAGAGATAGAGGCTGTAAAGGAAGCACTGGACATGTATACGGCAGAAATCCAAAGTTCAAAAAACCTACTAGTAGAATCTATGGAAATGAAAGGCACAACACAAGAGATGAAAGACACAATGGAAACATACAACAGCAGATCTCAAGAGGCAGAAGAAAACACTCAGGAACTGGAGAACAAAACACCTGAAAGCCTACACGCAAAGGAGCAGATGGAGAAAAGAATGACAAAATATGAGCAACGTCTCCAGGAACTCAAGGATGAAACAAAGTACAATAATGTACGTATCATTGGTGTCCCAGAAGGAGAAGAGAAGGGAAAGGGGGCAGAAGCAATAATAGAGGAAATAATTAATGAAAATTTCCCATCTCTTACGAAAGACATAAAATTACAGATCCAAGAAGCACAGCGTACTCTGAACAGAAGAGATCTGAATAGGCCTACGCCAAGACACTTAATAATCAGATTATCAAATGTCAAAGACAAAGAGAGAATCCTGAAAGCAGCAAGAGAAAAGCAATCCATTACATACAAAGGAAGCTTAATAAAACTATGTGCGGATCTCTCAGCAGAAACCATGGAGGCAAGAAGGAAGTGGTGTGATATATTTAAGATACTGAAAGAGAAAAACCACCAACCAAGAATCCTGTATCCAGCAAAGCTGTCCTTCAAATATGAGGGAGAGCTCAAAATATTTTCTGACAAACAGACAATGAGAGACTTTGTGAACAAGACACCTGCCCTACAGGAAATACTAAAGGGAGCACTACAGGGTGATAGAAGACAGGAGTGTGTGGTTTGGAAAACAATTTTGGGAGATGGTAGCACAACAATGTAAGTACACTGAACAAAGGTAACTATGAATACGGTTGAGAGAGGAAGATGGGGAGCATGTGAGACACCACAAGAAAGGAGGAAAGATAATGACTGGGACTGTAACTTGGTGAAATCTGGAGTATTCAACAATTGTGATAAAATGTACAAATATGTTCTTTTACTAGGGAGAGCAAGCAAATGTCAGCCTTGCAAGGTGTTAAAAATGGGGAGGCATTGGGGGAGGGATGCAATCAGCATAAACTACAGACTGTAACTAATAGAATCATTGTATTATGCTTCCTTTAATGTGACAAAGGTGATATACCAAGGTGAATGCAGATAAGAGGGGGGGATAGGGGAGGCATGTTAGACACTTGACATTGGTGGTATTGTCTGATTTTTTATTCTACTTTGATTTAAGGTTATTTTTCCTTTTGCTGCTTCCTAGCTGTCATTTTTTTGTTTCCTCTTTCTTTTGCCTCTCTACCTTCTATGACTCTCCCTCCTGCCTTGTGGAAGAAATGTAGATGCTCTTGCTTAGTATGAGCAGAATGTTCAATTAGGATGAACTTAAATGTTTGGAAATGAACAGGGGTGTTGGTAGCAAGGTGTGAGAATAACTAACAGTGCCGAATGGTGTGTGAATGAGGTGGAAACGGGAAGCTCAGAGTCATATATGTCACCAGAAGGAAAGTTGGAGGTCAAAAGATGGAAATTTATAAAACTGAATCCTATGGTGGGCAATGTCCATGATCAACTGTACAAATACTAGAAATCACTTCATGAACCAGAACAAATGTATGACAATACAATTAGAAGTTAATAATAGAGGGGCATATAGGGAAGAACTATATACCTATTACAAACTATATACTACAGTTAGTAGTATTTCAACATTTTTTCATAAACAGTAACAAACGTACTATATCAATACTAGGAGTCAACAATTGAGGGGGGTTGGTTAGGGATAGGGGAGGTTTAGAGTTTCCTTTTCTTTTTTTCTCTTTTCATCTTTCACTTTATTTCTTGTCTGGAGTAATGAAAAGTTTCTAAAAATTGAACAAAAATTAAGTGTGATGGATGCACAGCTGTATGAGGGTACCCAGGGGCAAGTGATTGTACACTTTGGATCTTTGGATAATTGTATGGTATCTGAACAATCTCAATAAAAATGAAAAAAAAAAAATAAAGGATGCAGTTCTCTGTCTCAGGTGTTCTAAGTGTGTTTAGAAAATTGTATAATGCTGGGAAAAGAGTAGGAACTTTTTAAAGGATAGAAACATCAACTCTGAATCAAATCAGTGTAAGGCACTGTGAATAAAAGGAAAAAGAAATTGAGTATGTGCTGTAAAGCATTGTGAGTTTGCTCCTTCCCTTCAAAGAAGATAAGCAGTGAGGGAATAAGGTCAATATTGTTATTAGTGTATGAATGCTGTAAGAGCATTTCAGAATAAAGTTCTAGGAGGTTCCCATGAAGGAGAGAACATTCTTTAGGGGAAAACAAAAAAATAGTGTGTTGTGACATTTGATCCACTTTGAGGTGGCAGGGAGGGCATTTCATAGTGCAGGGTATGTCATAAACCCAAGTAAAGAGTGAGAATATTTGAGTGTGCTCAAGATACGGTGAGTTGTCCAGATTTGACAAAGAATGTGGTAGTATAGGGAGATCATGCATAAAAAAGGATAAAACGGTTGGACCATATTATAGAAGTTCTTTAAACACCAGGCTAAGAAGTTTGTCCCTTATTCTGTAAGAGAGTAGAAGCTATGGAGGCTTTTTAGACTGGAAGTGATCTCATCGGAATCATATTTCAGGCATTTGTGTGGAGGTTCCATCAGACTTGGAGCTGGATTTAAGTTTTAGCTAAATATTGGCAGCATGACCTTAGACCATCTCATTCACTAGTACTTTATTCCTCTATAAAATGGGACAATTAGTGCTTCACATAGTTGTGTGAGGATTAAACTATTCTGTATGTTAAAACGTCTAGCACAGTACCTGATACATATACCGAATCCAACAGCAGGGGTGTGACAAGGAAGAAACCAAAGGAAGGGAGACCAGTTAGGTGGCCTACTAGAGGTGAGAGGTAGTGAAGTCTGAACCAGGTTGGTGACAATGGAAATGGAAAATAGAATCAATGTGGATTGGATACCACTGAAAATGGAGAGCATTTCAGAGAGAGATCGGCCTAAGTGGAGCCATGAGGAGGAGGATGTATCTTAATTCTGGACATTTTGGGTGTGAGCTATAGTGACTATCAAAGCTTATTCCAGAGATGGATTTTTTTTTCCATATGCTACTATGATCTACTGTTTTAGTGTTTGTTTTTACATTTTCAATGCTGATATTTCAATTTTTAGTGCCTTATCTAGTAAATCGAACACTTTATTTGGTATTTATGCTCTGTTTTTAGATCTCTCTTTTTTCAAGAAGGATAAAGAGAGGCAGAGTGGTTTCAGAATAAAGTAGTAAGAACCAAGATGTTTTTAAAAAACAACTCTTGAGAATAAATTAAGGAAGAGTATTAATAAAACTTAAACATTATTTTTAGGTTCTGTTTCTCAGAACCCTCCTGTTTACTGTGATTCAAGAAAACTGATTCACTTAGTACATATTTCTTCACGAAATAAAACCTCCACTTCAAGGCACAGTAGCTCCTTCCCACAGAAACCCACTTGGTCAAATAGCTCATTTGCTGATGCAGGATGCAGAATCGGGAGATAAAACAATTCAGAAAAGCATTAGGTGTTATCAGAGATCCAGCTGTAGTATCCAACTTCCTGCCCACACTTATTCAATCCATTGGTAGTTGGGAGCAATAACAAGAGCGACTATGAGCACTTTCTTTGGGCAAGTTGTGGTTTTAAGATTCTATGTGCATTAGCCATTTAGTCCTTATAACAACCCCATGAGACAGACACTATTATTATTTCTGTTTTACATATAAGGAAACTGAGACATGAAGAGAGAAAATTAACTTACCCAAATCACCCACAAAGTCAAGGGGTTGTGTCACTCCAGAGCAAGTGTTCTTAAGTTGTACTCTATCATCTCTGACTGGGGCCCTGCATTCAAATTGGTGTTCTTCTACTTACTATGGCTGTGACTGTGGGCCTGTTATTTAATAATCTCTAAATCAGAGTAATATTAACTACTATACCAGGGTAGTTTGAATGTATATAAGACATTTGGCACAGTGCAGCACATAGTAACTACTATAGTAACAATTATTATTAAACTTGGCCTAAATGCCACTCCTTTGGTGCCTGTTTTCAGTGCTACCTCATATTTTTGTATATTCTGTTGTGTGCCCCCTATCCCCACTCCCTTTTAAATCCTTCCTGTAACAAGGTGAGTAGGGCAGAGGGAATATCTTAATCATGGGATTGTATCTTTTCAAGACAAGAGGGCCAAATAGTGACTTTTAAGAACATCAGCAAATTTAATAAAGGCCGTTTTAAGGAGGATAGAGATCAGATGCTGCCCATCTCAACTGAGGATAAAACATAAACAGGCATTTATATTGCAGGAAGTTTTACGATAAGTTAAGAACTTCTTAAGAGTGGAGTATTAAAGTCATCATCGCATAGAAAAAACTAGATTTCTAAATAAGATAGTTTTAAAACATTTAGAGACTTCATGATACTAAACTGTTTAAGAAAGATCTCTAGTACCATTACTTTTGCGTATCGCTATAACTGTCTATTATTTACTAATTGAAGGTACGTTAAAATGGATAGACTAAAAGTAAAACTAAGTTGAAATTTTTATTTTTGTCGGTATTGCCTCTGAAGGGTAGGTGGAAAGGATGGCAAGAGCAATGTATGATTCATATGTCCTATTGTACCAGTCTTTTGGACATATCCACTAGGAATTGTATATTTCTCCATATAAATATTGATCACGAATAGAGTTCAAAGTGGGTTTGGGGACAGTATTTCCCATTTGTAAGTATGTTGATTTACTTTGATACTGGATTATACTAGACAAATAAGTGGCTATATTTGAAGGCTATTTATATATAAACAGTAGGCTCTATTCTGAAAAAGATAAGAATGCTTTATTAATCTCTGTAAACAAGACAACTTCTTGTAATTCATTATGTTTCTTTAAAGGTTATCTAGTGATCCTTAAAGTATGGACAGATGGTTTTTCTAAATGAATGATGTATGAATTATCTTTCATAAATTTATCAACACTCATTCCTGAAAATGTTATCAGAAGTCAAAGTAGGGAGCTGCTGACTGTAAGGAAGTACGTATTATGAATAAAGTTTTTAATGTTTGTGTTGTTACACTCCTTTGCTAAATTTGAGGAAGGTGCATATTTTAACAATAAAATCAACAGTTTCTGTAAGATAAAATTTGTATGTTTAGAAATGGATTTCAGCAACTTTTTCTGCTTGGTTTTGTTTGTTTGTTTGTTTGTTTGTTTGTTTGCCCCATTTTTGAAAAAGAAAAATCAGAAAGGTATAAAGACTTCAAGTCTAATCTCACCATCTGAGAGACCATTGTTAACTTTTTAGAAAAACTTTTTAAACACACATATATACACACCACTCAATGAAGAGTTGGGGGTATGTGTTCTCTAATGAATAAAATGGGATTATCATCTATTTTATAACCTTTTTTTCCCCAATTAATGATATATTGAGGACATATTTCTATGGCCATGTAGATATGCCATTGTTTTTACAACTGAATGATATTCCCCTATACCTATTATCAGTCACTTATTGATGAACATTTACATTTTCTCCTGCTTTTTTGATATTTTAAAGAACTCTGTGACAAATGTCAGTATATATTCATGCACATTTTACACTTTTTCTGTAAAGGGCCAGATAGTAAATATTTTAGGCTTTATGGGCAGCTACTCAACTCTGCTGTTTCAGTTCTAAAGCAGCCATGACAGTACATAAACAAATGGACATAGCTGTTTTCCAATACAACTTTTTTAAAAACAGTTCACAGATGTGATTGGTTGAACTTCAATTTAAGTGATCCCTTGGCCAAAGATTTAGCAAAAATATAGGCTGTTAATATATATTTCAAAACTGCATTTCAGAAAAGTTGAACCGATTTTTACTTGACATGAATCCTTTAGTTTATTTGATGTTTCTGTATTTCATTGGCCTGTGCAAAGTCAGAGTGGTATTTGAGAGAGCTTGAGGCAGGCTGCTGGGACATGGAAGGGATCCTTTGTAGGTCTATTCTCAGATGGCTTGTATTTATACTCTTTAGAGTGAGTTATTACATAATTGACTGAATATACCTTCTTTGAGAAAGACTGCTTACTATAAAATCCTGAATTTTATATTAAATCAGTGTAAAAGGGTAGACTTCTCTGAGTACTTTTCAATTTCAGTAAACATTGGCCTAATTATTATTAGTATTATCTGGTGGAACATAGTTGTTCAGTTTTGTACTCTTTTTTCATTTCACAGGCTGTGGTAGTAATGATTAAAAACTATATTTTTACCACTTTTTTTCTTCCTTAGAATGAATGTACTAAAATTTAAAAATTTCCTTCACATACCAACATTCAAAAAATAATTCAACTATTCTCTGAAATCTAAGCTATTTAAGAAATGTACTTAAAGGTAATAAATCTTTTGTTATCTCAGCACAGACAGTAGCTCTTTATTTAAGAGTTGTTTGAAAGGTATCAAATTAGGCTTCTTTTACATTGACATGATTTAAACAATAATAACAGAAAAAAATTGTTTAAGTGGATGAGTATTCTGGAACTAATTATTTGTTTACCCTAAGATGTTAAAAATGCACTGCTTCCATGTTTATTGTAAAAAATTTTGTAATGCATCAGTTTTTTTAAAACTTTTCCCTAGAGAACACAAAGGTAAACTTCAGCCTAATCATTTGGAATGATTAAATGGTAAAATTAAGCATTGAGGGGTGAAATTAAGGTGATTTTGCAATATATTATCAAACTGTTAATCAGAAGCAGGGTTGGAATTCTTGTCAAACTTGGTATTTTATTTCACTTTCATAGCAAATATCTAATGTACTTTCACCTTTCTTTTTGCTTTCAGCAATGAAGTTTAATTTAAAAATGTATTTATGTATTGAATATGTAATATTTCCCCTTAGGGAAAAAAAATTCAAATAATGCTAAAGAATATATAGTGAAAAGTAAACTTTACCTCCTATCCCTGTTCACTGAGTCCTGGACTCCCAGTTCCCAGTCTTATTCCATAGAGGCAATCACTGTTATATTGGCTTCTTGTTTATCCTTCTAGAAATAGTCTATGCAGATGCGTATCTTTAATTTTTATTTTGTCCCATAAGTAGGACCATTTGTTATCTTTTAAATTTTTTTTTAATTATTATGTGATCAAAAACTCAACATAGAAAGGGGTAGAGCAAAATTTCTGCTCAAGATTTCTAAATTTTTGCTTTGAAGCTGACACTCTTCCCCACCCCCCACCCCCCACAACTTCAACCCTGCTTTTCATTTTGTCTGTCTGTACTGTTTTGGCAGGAGTACCACAGAAGTGATGTTGTGCTCTTCTCAGTGAATAGCATCAGGAGGCACCTGATGTTGGTTTATTGCATTAAGGTGACATAACCTGAGTCATTTGCTTCAGATGATGTCGGCTAGGTTTCTCCACTGTAAAGTTATTATTTTTCCAGTTGTAAATTAATAAGTAATTTGTGGAGAGATACGTTGAGACTGAGTCAATATCCTGTTCCTCATTAAACTATTAACCATGGTATTAGTATGATTCTTGCCTGAATCACCTACTATTATGGTGACTGCCAAAAGGTGATTTTTTTTTTCAATAGTTTTGTTACTATCAAAATTGGAACAGGTCAAACCTTGGACAATTTGAGCATTAAAATAAATATGATAGTAACAGATTATAAATCAATGAATAAAAGAAGGATCTATGCTAAAGAGAAAGATAGGAAGAATACTAATTAGAAGTACTTGTTAGTACCTGTTCCATTTGGTAATGCTGCCATTATGTAAAATACCAGAAATGGATTGGCTTTTATAAAGGGGGTTTATTTGGTTACACAGTTACAATATTAAGGCCATAAAGTGTCCAAGGTAAGGCATCAACAATAGGGTACCTTCACTAGAGAAATACCAATGGTGTCCAGAAAATCTCTGTTAGCTGGGAAGGCACGTGGCTGGCATCTGCTCCGGAGTTCTGGTTTCAGATGGCTTTCTCCCAGGATTTTCCTCTCTAGGCTGCAGCTTCTCTTCAAAATGTCACTCTCAGTTGCTCTCCAAAATGTCACTCTTAGCTGCTCTGTTCTTGTCTGTGAACTCCTATATACAACTCCAGTGATCCAATTAACACCTCCATAGAAATAATCCAATAAAAGCTCTTGCCCACCGTTAATTGAGTCACATCTCCATGGAAACAATGAACCAAAAGATTCTAACCTAATCAACACTAATACGTCTGCCCCCACAAGATTGCATCAAAGAACATGGCTTTTTCTGGGGGACATATATACAAACCAGTACAGTGCCTATCAGAGGTTCTTCTAATAAGTAGAGAAGGAATGATACAGATTTTTAAAAATTGCTGTTTGGCAGTCATCATCATAATAGTTGATTCAGGCAAGAATCATACTAAAACCATGGCTAATAAGGAACAGGGTAGTAACTTAGTCTCAAATAGCTCCCCATAATTTACTTAATTACAATTGGAAAAATAGTAACTTTACAGTGGAGAAACCTAACTGACATCATCTTAACCGAATGCCCTAACTTAGCATCACCAGAAAAGGAATAAGCCAACATCGTGGGTGTCCTGATGTTATTCACTGAGAAGTGAATGTATTCATAGAATACATCAATTCTGTGTTATTCCTACCCAAAAATGCATAATCTGAATCTAATTCTTAAGAAACATCAGACACATCCAAGTTGAGGAACATTCTGTAAAATAGCTGGCTTGTATTCTTCAAACATAACAAGGTCATGAAAGATAAAGACTGCGAAACTGCTCCAGCTGAAATGAAATGGAAGAGACATGACAACTAAATGCAACTTGTGATCCTTGGTTGGATCCCGAAACAGGAAAAAAAAAATTATTTTATTTTATATTTTTTTTCTATAAATGACATTATTGGAACAGATGGTAAAATCTCAATAAAGCCTGGAGATGAGATGATAATATTGTATCAATATTAGTTTTCTTGCTTTGGTAACGGCAAAATGTTAACTGTTGGGAATTCTGAGTGCAGGATAAATGGAAATTTGTTGTATTGTTCTTGCAACTTTTCTGTATGTTTGAAATTATTTCAAGATAAAAAAATCATTGAAAAAATTATCTTTCCCTGAGGCTCTCACACTTCCTTGGTAAGATGTAAAACTGCCCTGCAAAAGTATAGTGATACTATGTGAAGCTGAGGGTTGGCTTGGTAATTCAGAACTCGAGCAGTTTCTCTTTGACAAAGGAAATAAAAAGGACAAGAGTGTTCCTCTCTAATGTTTTCATAATAACCTCAGCCTTTGCTGAGTTTTTTATTTTGCTGGAATGGTTTTATGAAATTTAAATTAGTTTAAAATCAAAACATTAATGGAGACTTCAGTAAGATTTTGAGAGAGAGAAGAAACCTGAGTGTATTGCAAGATAATCTTCAGATGCAGTTATTTTCCTAATAGCCTTTTGAACTTGGGCCGAGGATCATTTTTATTCTTTAGGTCTCTTAGGCCAATTGTGTTTGTATAATGGAGTTTACTTTTTCAGCTTTTTCCTAGATCTTTGTCACAACCAAAGGGTTGTGGCTAGGGTATAAACTGTCGTTCTGTTGTGAAGATTAAGGGGCTTCACTTTTATTTTCACCCAGAAAGAAGTCTTCCTAACCCACCTGATGGGGGAAGTAATGAAAGTACCTGGATTGTGATAGACATTTTTGCCCGTGGTCTCATTTAATCCTGACAGCAACCCAGTGTGGTAGATATTATTATATCTTTCTTATAGATGACATCTAGGTTAAATCACTTGCCTGATGTCACAAAACTAGTAAACGGCAGAGCCAGAATTCAGACCCAACTTTGAGTACAAAGCCACCCCAGAAGCCATTCAGTTTTTCTTCATAAAAGGATTTTGCACTGCCCTAGTGCTCAGGAGGGCCTGATTTTAGTGGTTTTTCAGCTGTCTCTTAAGGGCTGGTTACTGAAAATGTGGGCATTGTACTAGCAAGGAAAATGTTTACATGTAGAATCTTGCTTAAAATACCTTTTCGCCACATAAATTACAATTCATTACATTACTGTTCAAATGTGCCCATTTAAGAACTTTTTTTAAAAGTAGGTTTTTTCGTCATTTGGGACGGGGTGTGAAAATTTACTTCTGCAGTATTATTTCTCTTTAGCTGACCAATTTATTTTCATTAATCTGACTTACAAGTTTCGGAGCTGTTCTGATTTATACCTTTATGAATTGGTTAAATTCTAATAACAAGTCTTTGAAAAGTTCTGCAGGACTTTATGGTAAATTTTATGCTAAGAGGTAACAACAAGATATTTGTCATCTATTTCAAGGAATTATACTTTATATGAAAAAGATAGTGTGATCATGTGTACCCAAATTGTTCCTCCTCTTTACTGATAAATATTTTTTAAGATCATAGCTAATAAATGTAGTATCCCTTTTTTTCTAGTGAAGTGATGGAACTTCATGGAATATGACAGAATTTAGTTGGGTCCTTGTTTCTCTGCTAGAAGGTAGATACATTGTTACCAAGTAGTTGAGGTTCCCATGAAATATTTCAGCTTGGATCTTCTGTGTCTGTTAAAACTGCAGGTGCTTGAAGTAGCTTGAAACCAGTGACCCTTCAGAGATCAATTAATATTTTATTTCTTTTCGTGTGAGTTTCTTTTTTTTCCACTCTAGAATGTAGAAATTGTTTTATTAGCTTCTCAGAATTACGATTTCTTGAATATAAACCGAAAGTGATTAATAATACTCTAGTTCTAACTAAATCACTTTACTTCAGAATTGAGCCAAACGTTACTTGTGTTACTTTACACCATGTGTGTATGAGAGATAGACAGGGGAAGAGGGAGAAAGGGAGGGAGGGAGGAAGGAAGGGGGGAAGAGAGAGAGAGATTGAAGGGGGAGGGAGGGGGAGAGGGAGAGAAAATGAACAAGAACATATGCTTCTCCTTGTGAGTGTTTAGCATGATACTTATGAAGTTAGTGGAAACCTCAGTTATGATTGTAGCTTGGCATTTATTTGTGCCCTGTAACCATAAACAAATTGATCTGACATCTGGTATTTAATGAAATGACCAGAAAGTTACATTTTGAATACATTCTGTGCTGTAAGTATGTCGTACATAGTTCACCTAGCAAACAGCTCAGCAACTTACTTAATGTAATGAAAGTTGTTTTAGTTTTAGAAATCTTGACCACTCAGATAAATTCGGTCTGGGGAGAAATCTTCAAGACTCTGGCCGTGATTGTGTGGGTCCCTGTGATTCAGAATTCAGTTGTCAAGCCCCAAAAGCACACCAAGCAAAGGTGATGTGTGCCCTGGTCCATCAACAATGATGGTTTTTAGTCCCTTTTGAAGATCCTTAGCATGTAGAGTTTGGGTTACTCTGATTCAAGAAGCTTGTTGTTTTTTTTGTTTTGTTTTGTTGTTGTTGTTGTTTTTTCCTACAGTAATAGAATGGTTTATTAGGTCCACAGTACAAAATACCTAAAATTTGAACAGCCCCAGAAAATCTGGGAGATTTGGTTGGCATAAACAAATAACTCTTTCAGGCATCTGTTTTCCAAAACTTCAATTTTTACAATCTCTGTACTACCAGAAGGCCCTTAAAACAAACAATTAGTGTACATCTGTTCTGGGGTAATAAAAAAGTTGGGAAACTTGGGTGAAACCCTACACGGTAACAATTTTAAAAAGGATGGGAAAGCAGACCAAATAAATCTCTGTAACAATGAGAAAGCAAGTGGAGCTAGAGAACTGGCCTGGAACTAAGAGACCTGGGGTGGGGCAGGGAGTAGAGGCCTATGGGGTTTCCCATATAAACAGTGCTGTATAGGCTACTTCGTCAATATACAAAAACCCGTGTTACTGCCCTCCCCACTACGTGGGATCTGACACCCAGGGGAGTAAATCTCCCTGGCAACATGGAATATGACTCCTGGGGAGGAATCTAGACCTGGCATCGTGGGCTGGAGACATCTTCTTGACCAAAGAGGGGATGTGAAAGGAAATGCAATAAGCTTCAGTGGCAGAGAGATTGTAAAAGGAGCCGAGATGTCACTCTGGTGGGCACTCTTATGCACAATATAGACCCTTTTTAGGTTCTAATGAATTGGAATAGCTAGGAGTAAATACCTGAAACTATCAAACTACGACCCAGAACCCTTGAATCTTGAAGACCATTGTATAAAAATGTAGCTTATGAGGGGTGACAATGGGATTGGGAAAGCCATATGGACCACACTACCCTTTTGTCCAGTGTATGGGTGGATGAGTAGAAAAAATGGGAGCCCAAAAAAAAGGCACCCAGTGTTCTTTTTTACTTTAGTTGTTCTTTTTCACTTTATTATTTTTGTGTGTGTGGTAATGAAAGTGTTCAAAAATTAATTTTGGTGATGAATGCACAACTATATAATGGTACTGTGAACAACTGAATGTATGCTTTGTATGGCTGCATGGTATGTGAATATATCTCAGTAAAATTGAATTTAAAAAAAAAAGTATATGGAACTGACAATTGTTCCTAAGATAAAGATCTATATTGTAAGAGAGCAGTACCAGTTTATGAGCTCTTTAATAAAGCACACAAAATCTGGAAAAAAAAAACAAAAAACCCATGTTATAGCCATAAGAGTATATGTTTTATCATTTTGCCCATTATGTTTAGGCATCTTCTCATACTTGTTAGGGAACAGTTCTCTCCAAGTTGCAGGTATGCTCACTTCAACCAGAGTTTTCCCTGAGAAAAGCGTGCACTTTGTTGTTGATTTTATTTTTAGTTACTCAGCCTTCATCTGGTGATTTGTGAAGTGCATCTTTCTCAACATTCAGATCGTGGTTAGGTAAATAAAAGGTGGGAGAAGTCTATTTTCAAACTCCCCAGATTTGTGCATTATAGTCTTAGGTTTTAGGTTTAGAGTATTTGAACTGTATGAATATGGATAACATGGAAGTGGCCCATGAAAGGAGGAGCACTTAATGGTTTATAAATACAAATACTATATCTTTATGAAACTTTTCTGTAAATGGTGTGTTTTACAGCCAGCAGTTGCACTTTGAAGCAATTTGAAACACATTTTCAAACATTTGACTTTTTAATATTTTTAAAGAAAGCCATTATCCAGTATCTAATATATGTAATGTAATATCTGTTACAGCCTCATTAAAATCTTCCTCAGGCTGATCTTCATGAAAGTGGGATTTTAAAAAAATAGAGATTGTTTAGGTTTGAATGAATCAGTTATGGATTAAACATTTACATTCAAGTTTCCAGTCACCTTATAGCAGTAATTAGTACTTTAAAATAATTCTTATACCACAGTTACCATTTATTAACTTTGACCATTTGGGTCATGAAACTGGTGGAGGAATTGATATTATGCTTCTTTCTTTTGTAAGGCCTTTTAGTCGAATGAACCATGATTCCCTCCCTCTTCACATAGACTAAATCTGTCAAAGAGCTCTGTAATACTGAACTTCTTCAGTTCTTCAAATATTTCATACTAGCTCTTTCCTCCTGCCTTCAAACCTGCTGCTCTCTTTATTAGATATATTGCCTCCACCCCTGGCCTGACCCAGCCAACTCCTACTTACTCTTCAGGCATCAAATTTGTTTTTCAGGATACCTTTCCCTGCTCTCTTAATGTTAGTCACACATTATTACTTGTTCATGCCTACTTTTCCTGCTTCTTGAGGCCAGAGAAGCTCATCTGGGCTGCTTGTGGCTGGAACTCCCAGACCCAGCACACAATGCCTAAATATTTGAGTGAATTATTAGTGCATTTACTTCGATTACTTTTCTTCCTTTGACAGTAGCCTCACTCTAGATTGTTAGGTCAACAATAATTTTTCTGAAAATGTTACCACCTTTTTCTTTTAAGGGGGAGGGGTTTATAGAATACACCTATTTTTCTGAAGCTATCTTTTTATCGTAATATAATCAGAATTCAGGTAGAATAGGCTTTGGTTTTCATTATGGGTTGTGAGGACTGGGAAGTGTTATCTGCATTTATCTGCTGTTAAGAGTTCAGCTTTACACTGGCACAGTGTGTATATGTATACACCTTTCTTCCATCCCTGCCCCTCTACTCTACAAAAATAACTGGAAAATAGTACTTGTATTATAGTACTTGTATTGACAATAATACAAGTCAATTTAGAGTCTTTCACTTAGTGTTCTCTTTACTCTTCCTTGCATTTTGTTTTTTGTTTTTGGCTCAATGTTACAAGTTCTTGTGGGAGAGAACATTTTGTAAAATAAAAGAGTTACGTTGGTGTGTTATTAAAATATATCCTCTTCCTAACCATTGTATAAAGTAATTAGGAAGGAATAAAAAAAAAAATGTTATTTTTCTCCCATGAAAAATAAGGCTCCTAGCGGGGTCCAAGAAAGGCTGAAAGGATGTCAGAATGCAAGAGCTCTTTTAAAGGCTATTGATGTTTGCACTAAATTGCTTTCTATGAGAGAAATTCACATACAGCTAAAATATTTTAACCTGTATTTGACATTGTTGGTGAAGTTAAATGCAGGCTGTCCACAATCCTGTATGTATTGAACCCTGTGATTCAGCTCATGTAATTGCTGTTTAGTTAGTATGTGTCAGCAATTCTTGACAACTTATAAATATTTTTTTTGATATGTCGTAGAAATGCTGTTTCTACCCCAGTAGGAATTCAGGGCAGTTGACTCAAGCTAAACCACAGAGAAAATACTTTCCATCTTACCTTTATCATTTGTAGCTTTCCAGTTTTGTAAATACCTAAATGAGATATTGTGTATGACAGTCTCTAGCATAATGGCAGGTAAGCTAGAATCTGAGAGAAACACATATCCTTAAAGTTAGCGTAAGCAAAAAATAATAATAATAATAAATAAGCACTTATTCTGAGATACCAGGATGTTTTTGTGGACAAATGGTACTGTGAGAACTGGATATTCATATGCAAAAGAATGAAAGAGAACCCCTATCTCATACCATATACAAAAATTAACTCAAAATGGATCGAAGACCTAAATATAACAACCAGGACTATAAAACTCCTGGAAGAAAATATAGAGAAGCATCTTCAAATCTTGTGGTAAGCATAGGGTTCTTAGACTTTATACCCAAAGCATAAGCAACAAAAGAAAAAAATAGATAAATGGGACCTTCTCAAAATTTAAAACTTTTGGCCATCAAAAGACTTTTTAGTGTTTGGTTGTAAGAGTTTTTTATATATTTATGGATACAAGTCCTTTTTCAGATAACTGTTTTACAAATATTTTATCCAGTCTGTGGCTTTTTTCATTTTCCTGAGTCTTCCAAAGAAAAAAAGTTGTAATTTTATGAAATCCCTTTTCAATTTTTGTATTTTATACATTGTACCTTTTTTGTCCTGTTTAAGAAATCTTTGTCTAACCCAGTGTCACAAAGTTTTTGCCTACATTTTCTTCTATAAATTTAATAGCTTTAGTCCTTAAGTCTAGGTCTGTTTTCCTTTTCAAGTAAATTTTTGTGTAGTGTGTGTGGTCATGATTGAGGTTCAGATTTTTCCTATTCAGACATCCAGTTATTCTAGCAATATTTGTTGGAAACCCTACCTTTCTCTATGAATTAATGTGGCAACATTTTCAAAAATCAATTGGCCATATGAGTGTGGGTCTATTTATGAAATATCTATTTTGTTCTATTAATCCATTTATCTCTCCTTATGCCAATACCACACTGTCTTAATTACTGTAACATTATATAGTAAGCCTTGAAATCAGGTAGTATAAGTACTCTCTATTTCAGGATTATTTTATCTTTTCTAGGTCTTTTGCCTTTCCATATAAATTTTAAAATTAGCTTGTTAATGTCTTCCAAAAAGCCTGCTAGGGTTTTTGTTGTTGTTGTTGTTGTTTTTAATTAGAGAAGTTGTTTTTACAGAAAAACCATGCAGAAAATACAAAATACAGAATTCCCATACTCCCTGCACATGTTTTTCTCTATTATTGACACTGCATTATTATGGTACCCTTGTTACAGTTGATGAAAGAATAATATTATAATTATACTATTAATTATAGTCCATAGTTTACATTAAGGCTCACTGTTATATACTCCTATGGGGTTTTTTTTTCCCAGGTATTAATTTTAGCTTTGGCACTCTATATCTTAAATACACACACACACACACACACACACACACACACACACACACACACACACACACACACACACATACACATACATATACACAGAGATACATATTTATGTCCATGTATTTGAAATAGTGTATTTTTAACTGCTTTAACTAAAAGCACTTTAACACTGTAAGGTGATTCTTTATCATATCTACTTTATGGCAGGAATTGAACAAATGTTTTTGGAGGCTTAAACACAAATGATGTATTTTGGAGGGATTGGATTTTTGTGTGGTTGTTTATTTTTTTTAAACCTTTAGATAATTAAAAACTTGACCACATTTCCCATTTCTTGAGCATAACATGATTAAGACTTTTCTTCACTTAAAAGCAACTTTACAAAACTTATAAACTTCCAAATTAAAGAACTTCCAGTAAGAGCTCTTTTAACAACCAATATTAGTTAGGAAACTTGAATTTCTAGCTTTTAAGGATGACTTATATATTAAAGCAATACAGATGGCAGTATATTTAGATGTTAGCAGGATATTTGGCAAGGTCTCTCATGAGATGTCCTTGAGGAGTGTGCTGGATGAAAATACAATTAGACTAATTTGTAAATTAACTCAATAAACATTGAATTCTTGTCATCTGGAGGGATGTGACATTCTATCCTGGTCCATCTTTTTATCAGTGATTTGAATGAGGACAAATAACATGTTTGTTTATTTTTTAATTCACAGATGACATGAATCTGTGATATATGTTCTTGATAAATTGGATGACAGATTAGTTTAGAAAACAAAATGATCTTAGTAAGTTAGAATAGGGGATCTCCTTAACAATACAACTCTTGAAAAGTGTAAACGTAAACTCTCTTCCTTTGCATCCCCTGCTGCAAAAAAAGAAAATTTAACAGTACATCATTAAAAATGGAATTTGCAAAGCATGTTTGACGACATAGATTATTATTCCTGTTATATTTGAAAAAATTAAGTTTTAGAACTATATTCACAGTGAGATCTCAATTTTGTGTTTAAAATATCTATTTTTAAATATTAACATTTCTAAATAGTATGATTAGGGGTGGTTTTCTTTTTGCCTTGCTGTTTTATTTCCAAGTTTTCTACACCGAACATAGATTTTTATAAGACATACTGAAGATAAGAAAGTGTTTCATTTTTTTGATGGCCCAGATATGCAGTCTGAGAATAGGTTAACTTGCATTGTTACAATCGAGATTTCTTCCCTCCTTTATTTGTCTATAATAGTAGTCACAGTGGTACAAAAGTCAGCATCAGCTGTGTGCTCAGTGTATCGTTGCTTTCTCCACTGTTGTGAATACACTGAATCTGTTTTCATTTTTTTCTCTTTATCAAAGGTTGAATTAATAAAGGGGAATTTACAAAGTGTTGGACTTACACTTCGTCTTGTCCAGTCAACTGACGGGTATGCTGGGCACGTCCTGATTGAAACTGTGGCCCCAAACTCACCTGCTGCAATTGCAGATCTTCAGCGGGGCGATCGACTTATTGCTATTGGAGGTAATTGTGCTAACATGAAATATACTTCATATTCACAGAGAAACTAGAAATTAGAGGGGTGGGGTTTTTTCCTCTCTTCCTTCTTCCTTATTTCTATAGTAGGCACATATAAGTGGAAAGAAAGTATTTTATTATAAATAAAAATCTGAAGACGACCTTAAAGATGCATTTAAAACGTGCCATTTTAGTCCTAGTCTATAAATCTTAAAAATATTTTACTTTAGACCACTTTCATACAACCTTCCTAATTTTTCTTCCCTTCCCACATTCTCCTCCTGTCCTCTGTTTTTTACTGAATGTGAAAATAAGAGTAAGTCAGCGTTCACGTTCCGGTATGACCAGCATCATTACTGCTGTAAGCCTCACGTTGGTAGTATTGGCGCGGATACCCCCGTCAGTTGGGACTAGGTGATGAAAAGGAGAGGAATTAATATTCCTTCCACGTGAGCACCCAAGCTGTCCTGTGGTTCCCATGTTGTCCCTGAACAGCCAGCCATTGTAGGATGCTGTCATTCAAAAGTCAGCACAAATTGCTATCACTAGTGGAAAAATACCATCACTCACATGCCTTCCTTACAAATGGGTTATTATCAGCATCAGCAACAAAACTCTCTGTTGGGAGGCACATTATTTTCTTGGATGTTTATGAATAAGCGGTAGGACCACTATGCACAGCAATGGGGGAAAAGTCCAAGCTTCTTCAGGCCTTTGTAGTATCTGGCCCCGCCCATTCTAGGCTTGTCAAGAGATTGCTTGAACATGTGGTCACAGTTGGACTTTTAAGGACAGTGGTATGTTCTCTCACAGCTAAGACAACTAATAATGTACATAACATGGCAGATCAGTGCCCAGAACAAGGAGCAATTACTCTTTGTTCCATGTCAGAGAAACTCTGTCTTTGATTAAAATCCATCATGACCCCATAAAATAATGAAAATCATTCTGTTGTGTACCTGAAAGCCTAGCTCAGTCATTTCACATGGAAATCCCTCTGATATGGCATAGGCATAGCTTCTCAAACTTGCATGTGCAGTCAAATCTCCCAAACTTGGTGATAAAGTGCAGATGCTGAGCAGTGGCCCTGGGTTAGGGCCCAGTAATGTGCATTCCTAACAAGCTCCCAGATAAGGCTTACACTGCTAGTCCTTAGGAAATCAAGGGTATAAAATACATCTCTTCCTAAATGTAGCATTAAATATAAACATCAGTGTTATTCTCCCTCAATTAAAGAACACAGTTCAGTATAAAATATTTATGTCCACAAGAACCATTCCTCTTTTGGTTTTACCTACAAGATAAAATTCATTTTTTTCTTTTTCTTTTTTAAGTCCTTTTTTTTTTTATTTTGTTTTAAATTATACAAGTAATAAATATCTATTATAAAAAAAAAAAAAAACTCCAAGTAATATAAATAAATGTATGCAGAGTGAAAAAGCAGACGTCATCTTTTTATATCTCACATTTAAAAAAAAATCATTTATTGGGATGAGGGGCAGGCTGTGTTAGGTTGCAATGTGAAATTTACACTCATTGTAGAAAAACAGGAACATAATAGGAAAAACTTTTGTGTATCTTCTGTGTTTTTTTCCCTTTACCTAAATACCTCCTCTGCCTAAACTCCAGGAAACACAATTTTTGTAGTATTTATTTCTGTTAAGATGTCATGAACTTTTCCCCATGTCAATAGGTATTTTTCAAAAATCCTTTTTTTAATTGCTGCAATTGATTATATGAATATACAGTAATTTAAAAATATTTAATTACAGGGAATTGGTGATTGTTGATATAAGATTGGCAAAATGCTTATTGTATTTGAAGGTAGTGATAGGGGTTTATTTTACTTACTTTCTCAAGTTTTGTGTATATTTGAAATTTTCCAAAAGAAAATAAATCAACATTTGGTTGACTCAGCCCTCTGAGGTAGCTATTTCCTCCAGAGCACCTGTTGATTGGGAAGAGATGAGATGAGGGCAGATATTAAGTGACCAAAAAAGGTTTTAGATTGAATTGACATTTTTGCCTACTATAGATCATTAGATGGGTTTATTTTTCATTTATGCATTTGTCAAGCTACAGTTTTGCTAGAATATGTTTTTAGAAGGAAGTAGTAGAAGTTTCAAAAAGCCAGCCATATTAGACAATTCTGAATTTCAGTGTGATGAGTTTGTAGGCTAAAGCTTTTTGAGCTGAGCTTTAGGAAAACTAACTGACCCTCACCCGACCCCAGCAGTATGTATGGCAATTAAAGTAGAGAAGGTCTGAGTGAGGGATCACAGTTAAGGGCTGTTTATTACTGTAATGGAGGTCAGTGATCATGAGTATCTGAACAGAGAATGAAAATGGACTGGAACTCCAAGTTAGAATTGACAGCTGAGTGGATCTAGGGAGTTAGCTATCACCAGGATTCAAATTGGGTTAACGGGGAGAGTGGCTCATTCATTCACATAAGTAGTAAGAGAGGTTTTAAGTATACTGAATTTGAAGTGCCAAAGAAACATCTGGGTTAGCATTCAGAAGCAGCTGGAAAAGTAGGACTGGAGCGAAGAAGAGTGGAGACCAACCATAGAAAAAGTTGATAATTGAAGCTACTGGAGCAGATATAATCATCCAGGGACAAAGCGAAAAGGCCAAGAGAATGAATGAATGACAGAACCTTGGGGGCCGTTTACATATCAGGGGCAGGTATAAGCAGAGGAAAAGAAACCAGAGAAGAGCTGATCCGAACCAAACGAGAACAGTGTCATGGAAACCAAGGAAAAGGAGAGTTTTAAAGAAGAGAAAGAAGGGAGGAAAAATACGAAAGGGGATTGACAGAGCAAAATCTTGAAGGAGATGTGGGATAGGATCCAACGTACAAGTGAAGGAATAATTCCTTTCCTGAGATAGGTTAACACTGAAAATTTTTGCCAGGCAGAAAAGGTGGCTTCATGTTAATCTTTTCAGTAAATAAGGTGACATCTTCTGCAGAGTGAAAGAGCATGGGGAGGGTGGGCTGCAGGGGAACAGGAAAGGTTTGGAGCCAGTGTTTTGAAGATTTAGTTGATTAGAGAGCAATCAAAAGATTGCTGAACAGCACTGAAAGCCTCACTGGTGCTAGATGCAGCTCGTAAGCTCAGGACCAGAGGATGGTGGGGTTTAACCAAGTTGAGCATCATAAAGACAAAGAGGGCCAAAGAATCAAATGTGTTGATGAGAGCAGCATTGAAATCTTCAGACTTAGGTTCCGTAGAAAAGCAAGTGGTGTCAGGAAGAGAGCAAGGGAAGGAGCCATTGAGCCTGGAAATTACCTAAAAACAGATTCAGGTTAGCAGACAGAACTGTAAGCGGTAGAAAATAGGAGGTTGTGATCAGAGATTAATTTCCAAGTGAAAAGATCTTTGAGGTAGAAAAGTTCTAAGTGATGACAGGTCTAAAGCATGATCCTGCTTGGGCAGCTGAAGTAGGAATGCATTTAAGTTGAAGAACTCTGAAGTCAGGTTGTTAGATTAGTGTACTTCGGTTGATTTGGGATGGCCCTAAGATCTTTGGGAAATGAAGACCCCTTCTTACCTTTCTCTTAAATCAGCCTACATAAAGAGATAATAAGGTGGCATGGGTAAGGACTGTTTGGGGGAAGATGGGAACATGGTAGAAAACTAATAGAGCCTTTAAATGAGAACACACCTAGAATCTCTCTAGACAAATACACCCAAAAGCTGGTAACATTGGTAGCCTCTGGGAAAGGACAGTGAGTGTGTCTGGGAAATAGAGGTGGAAGGGATATTTTTCACTGCACATCTTTTTGTACCTTTTGAATTTTGACCCATGTTAATAGAGCACCTATTAGAATACAATATAATGAAAACTTAAAATATATATTGTAATCACAGATACAGATAGAAACCAACTTGTTTAACTTTAAAGCAATTTATTCCTTACTTGTTCTTTTTGGTCCTGAAAAAGATTACTTTGATGGGAAGGGCTAATAAAAACAGGAAAATAATCCATTATGCTAAGTTTATTTCAAACATTGGATCTCTTTTTAATTTGAATTATTCATCACACTGCTTATAATCCCTGGAGTATTTTGAAATTTCCTTCAGTAGAATTTACAGCTTCCATCATTCTAAGTCTGGTTTAACCATTAACAAAATCCGTTTAAATTTAGGTCTCACTCAGTTCACTTCCTCCATTCAGACTGAGAAATAATGTTGTTTTAACCCAGAAAGGAATGAGAAGCAATTAGGATTTGGCAGCTTGGCACCCTTCTATGGATTTTTGTAGCTTCATTTGGTTTGGGAGGGTCCGCATTTCCAGGGTATCAACTCATTCCTTGTGTTGATAATCAGTGCATTAATGACTCCAATAGCCAAATGAATGTTTTTGTGGTTTCCCTATTTTCCATTAGTTAGATATCATGAGGTAATGGCAAGTATATTTAGCAAATTTGGGTAATTTTCATTGTAGTAATTCACATATTTTTCCTTTTAAAATCTTAAAACAGGTGTGAAAATCACATCTACCTTGCAAGTATTGAAGCTTATCAAGCAGGCCGGCGACCGAGTTCTGGTATACTATGAAAGGCCTGTTGGCCAGAGTAGTCAAGGTGCAGTGCTGCAAGATAATTTGGGGCAGTTGGAAGAAAACTTTCTGTCAAATTCATGCCAACCAAATTATGAAGAGGAAGCAGCCGGGTTGGCAGGGGATGCTGAAAATAGAGACCTAGATTCTGAATTTGAAGACCTGGCAAGTGACGTCAGAGCACAAAATGAGTTCAAAGATGAGGCACAATCACTGAGTCATAGTCCCAAACGCACTCCGACAACCCTTTCTGTGAAACCCCTTGGAACTATATCACCAGTTTTAAACCGTAAATTAGTTGCAGGAAGTCAACCACTACCACCAAAACTTCCATCCAAAGAAGGAAGTAAGCCCTTAGCCCTAAAAACTTCTGAGGTGACAGATCCAGCGCAAGTGTCAAAACCCACCCTAGGATCCACTTTCAAACCACCTGTGCCACCACGACCACAAATGAAAGTTCCTTTGCCTTCTGCTGACACTCAAAATCAGGCAGAGCCAGATGTTCTTGTTGAAAAGCCAGAGAAGGTGCTGCCTCTTCCTGCAGATAAGTGTGCTGAAAAGCAAGCAAAAAATGTGGATCACGTAGAAGATGCAACTGCATCTAAGCAGTTTTTAGTAAAGCAAGAAATGGCTAAAGACTTTACTTCAGAAACTTCTTGCCCTATGAAGGACAGTTCAGATGACCCTCAAACGTGGGAATCATCAGAAATTCCTTATCGTAACAAGCTAGGAAAATGGACAAGAGCTGGAGCAACCTGTTTCTTTGACATAGAAGCCTGCCACAGATACTTAAACATTGCAGTGTGGTGCAGGGATCCTTTCAAGTTGGGGGGTCTCATCTGTTTGGGGCATGTTAGTTTAAAACTTGAAGAGGTGGCTTTAGGATGCCTGGCTACATCAAATATGGAATACCTTTCAAAATTCAGATTGGAAGCCCCATCTCCTAAAGCTATGGTCACTAGAACTGCACTACGCAATCTAAGTATGCAAAAGGGATTCAACGACAAATTTTGCTTTGGTGACATTACTGTTCACTTCAAATATTTGAAAGAAGGAGAAACAGACCACCATGTAGTTACTAACTTAGAGAAAGAAAAAGAATTCCATTTGGTTGAAGAGGTTTCTGCCCCTCCTAAAGAGGACCACTTTGTTGGACAGATGAGTTTAACAGAAAATAAACATAGTTTCCAGGATACTCAGTTCCAGAATCCAACTTGGTGTGATTATTGTAAGAAAAAAGTCTGGACTAAAGCTGCATCCCAGTGTATGTTTTGTGCTTATGTTTGCCATAAAAAATGTCAAGAAAAGTGTCTAGCTGAGACTCCTCTTTGTGGAGCAACTGATAGGCGACTGGACCGAACCCTGAAAAACGTCAGGCTGGAAGGACAGGAAACCCTCTTAGGCTTGCCTCCTCGTGTTGATGCCGAAGCTAGCAAATCAGTTAATAAAACAACAGGCTTGACAAGACATATTATCAATACTAGCTCTCGTTTGTTAAATTTGCGTCAAGTCTCTAAAACTCGCCTTGCTGAACCAGGAGCTGATCTAGTAGAACCTTCACCAAAACACACACCCAACACATCAGACAATGAAGGCAGTGACACAGAGGTTTGTGGTCCAAATAGTCCCTCTAAACGTGGAAACAACACAGGAATAAAGTTAGTAAGAAAGGAGGGTGGTCTGGATGACAGTGTCTTCATTGCAGTTAAAGAAATTGGTCGTGATCTGTATAGGGGTTTGCCTACTGAGGAAAGAATTCAGAAACTAGAGTTTATGTTGGACAAACTGCAAAATGAAATTGATCAGGAGTTGGAACATAATAATTCCCTTGTTAGAGAAGAAAAAGAGACAACTGATACAAGGAAAAAATCACTTCTTTCTGCTGCTTTGGTTAAATCAGGTGAAAGACTGCAAGCTCTAACACTTCTCATGATCCACTACAGAGCAGGCATTGAAGATATCGAATCTTTAGAAAGTCTGTCTTTAGACCAGCACTCCAAAAAAATAAGCAAGTACACAGATGATACAGAAGAAGACCTTGATAATGAAATAAGCCAACTAATAGACTCCCAGCCATTCAGCAGCATATCAGATGACTTATTTGGTCCATCAGAATCTGTGTAACAGTCTGTTTAAACTTCCACATGATTTTGAAAACTTGCATCTAAAATGCCACAGATATAACCATGTTTAAACCCTCTTATAATGTACTTTGACCTGCTTTTCCAGTTATTTGCTTGTGTAAGAACAAGAATCAAAGAGATTGTTTTCCAACAAAAACATGACCAGCTCACTGAATTGGTTGTTTCAAATTGCATTTATAGCTATGCTTTTTTGGGTTTATACTGGGAATTTATTTTTACTAATTTATTTTTAACTTTTTCTAATTATGTAATTATGTAAGTTAACTTTTCATGTTTATGTATGTGTGATGTCTGTTATTTTCCTTCCTCTTAGTTTTTGAATTAGTGTTAAATAGGATACTGTCCAGATTCTGTCCATCATGGTTATAACATCAGATTTGCTGCATGCCCAAATTGACAACAGTAATCATTGAGGGAACAGGTTTTGAATTTTTCTTTTGTGGTATGATGTTTGTCCTTCTCTACTTGCTTCAAATTTTCATTATTTTGGGTTTGTTGGGTGCTTTCTGTTTCATTCTCTTTTTGCCAAATGTAATATGAAAGCAGATATTGAGGCTTTAGTCTGTTAATGCTAATTTAGTAAAAAAAATTTACATATATTGCTTGCTTTCTATGCTTCTGTGATTTTTTTTTAAGTTTTTGTGATTAATTTGAAGAGCTTGCATTAAAAACAAAATGTAATAGGTAATATAGAATGTGGTTGGTCAAGAATCTTCTAGAGAGAATACCAAATTTAATTACTGAAAGCAGTAACCAGTAGGATTTTGAAATATAACTTGTGTTGATGCTTTCCTTCTAAATGGAAGTTCTAAACATTTATGATTATTTTGCATCTTCAGTTCTCCTATAGGAAATAAAGCATGTGCAAGGTTAAAGTTTCAGAGGACTGTCTTTAAAATGACTATTGATCGCTGGTTTTGACTGTTTTTGTTTTAGAAACATTTTCACATAAGAGTATGTTGTGGAGGAGAGGAATCATGCAAAGTTTATTTATTGTTTCATCTAACATCTTGCAGTCAGGCTTAGAAGAATGGTAATTATTCTGAATTCTTCTGTTGTTCAGACTAGCTGCATTTGTTTAAAAAAAAAAAAGAAAGTAAAAAATGAAAGTAGGCAGTATAAATAGGAATTGCAACCAGTTCTCTGAAAATAAATATCTGATACTCGGTCCAGCTTGTGGATCCCATACCACACAACTGTTGGAAAACGTGTGAGAATGACTGCTATTGTATACTGTAAATGTTTTGACCTTTTATGTACCTTCAAAATATATATGCATATGTTTTCCTTTTCATAGATAACTACTATGATAATTGATATATATAAAACTGACACAAATTTAAAACTAGATGGAATGGCTTCTGTGGCTGACAGGAAAAGGCATAATCTAGTATTAAGGATTCTGGCTGAGTTCTACAGTCCAGGACTCCTACAGGGGTGTAAGTTCAAGCTCTTCCTTTAAGGAACCAAGTAGCCACAGGCAAATCACCAAAGGGCTCCATGCCACAGTTTCCCCATCTCTAGAATGGAAATAATACTTACTCTGCCTCACAGGTTTGTTGTGAGGAGAACAATAGCATAATTGCAAAAGTGCTTTGAAAACTAAAAAACTATACAAATAGAAGGCATTATTTTTATGGGTAATAAAAATTTTTGAGAGTAGAAAAGTTATTCCACTTTTAAAATCAATAGCCAATTCTCACCTGTCATCCTTTTATTAAGTGAAATATTAGGGCACTAAATACCTTTCTTGGCCAAGTTTATAACATAATGTATCTGTGTGTTACCCTCCTTATTTTGTTGTTTATTTAAGCATGCTCTGCATTTTGAAAAAAACATTGCTCTTAGAAGACTTTACACCAAATTCTCTAAAAGCCGAAATAACTGTTGTTCAATAATATATGCTTGAAACAATCTGCCCATTGCAATAACAAAGTTTCATCTTATCATAAAAAATAACTTACCATTGATAACCTGGAAAACAGTGTGTCTGTTAAGTGGCTGGTGTTTATGGAAGTTTTAGTGACATCCAAGTATGATGAAACTGATGCATTTGAAGGAACTGTAGAAATAATGCAAAACTTTGGTTTCATAAGAATCTACTTGTGTTTTTAAAGTATTTAACTCTATTATAGAACCACAGTTACGGAAAGCTCAGTAATGCTGCTAATGATATTTGTAAAATACACATTTATTGTAGTGTGATATTTTTATATATACTGGGGAGAGATAGCAGAGGCTTTAGAGTTGTACTTTAGTACAAGAGGAGAATCCTCCAAACGGCCCAGGGTATGATATAAGGCGTCAGTGGAAAAAGCTGTAATATATTACATTCCTGATGTAATCTTGCTGCCATGCTATGTTATCAATAGCTCAATAATAATAATAAATAAAGACTACCACAAAAAATGAGAATATCTTCATTTTGATGACATCTAGGAAAAGGTGAAAGCTGCTGCATCTCTGTGGAATTATCACCTGGTATATTGTGGCCATGCAAAATTAACAAAGTCTACTTTTGCTAAACAGAATTGCTATTTTGCAAACTGCCTAAAAGCATTAAAACTTTTTCTCACTGTTGTTTCCTTAACATGTGAAACACCTGATTTAAGGATTTGTCTCTGCTATATTCTACTAATTCAGCTATTTAAAATCTGCTTTCCACTTTGGTATTCAGACGAATGGGTTTAAGACGCTCAAACTGAGCAACATTATAGCATCATTTTGCAATCAGAATTAATATGCTACATTTCTTAATATATTCAGGCCTTACATTCTTCAATATCAGAATGAGTTGAAATACTATAGGGTTATTTTGTGATTCTGAGAGGAGAAAAACAAGCTAAAAATTTTGAGGTTTACTGTCAGGTTTTGAGTATATCTGAATTTTTTGAAAGGCAATTTGAAAATAATTGGCTCTAACTATTAAAACCTAAGTCCCTTAAAATGAATAAATTTAAAATCACCTTAATTTTAAAATGCCAATTATTTGTAATTGAGATAATAGCGCTTTTTTAAGAAAAAAAAACGGGGGGGGGGGATTCCCCTAATCCTTTTTGAGTCATGGATCCCCTTTGAGATCTGATTAGAGCTGTGGACTCTCATCCCTGAGAGATGCACATATGCTTACCATTCAGAATGTCCCTAATTTCAAGGATTTATGGAACTTCCAGAGGCCCATGGGCCCCAGGTTAAACAGCAGTGTGTCAAATGGCTGGATATTGTACTTCTTTTCATCAGATGCAGTTATTCACAGCAATATTATAATTTCAGAGATGTAAGTAATACTTGCTGGGTTTTTCCACATTAGTATAGTTTGGCTAGTTACATATTTTAATTTAAAATAAATTATGCAAAGCCAAAAAGTTTGGTTGGAACTAGCCTGGAGTAGATTTTACTTGATGTCTGCAAGCAGAGAAGAATAGTTTTTAATTAAGTGTCCAACAAACAATACCTTGTTATGTATTGTTTAATAGACACTTAAAATATCTGATTTATAAAGGAATACAAACAGGCAGAGTACAGTGTTGAGAATATTTATTAAGTAGACTAGCTAAAAATATTCTAGCTAATAATGACTTGGACAGACATACTTAGCAGTCAAAAGAAAGAATTATATATTCATTGCTACCTCATTAAGGCTTTTGTTATTTAATCTGCATTACCAGGTACAAACATAAAAACCACCTCTGTTCAAAAGATAAATGTTCACAGGGCTGTATCTTCTTTGTTCTGGTACATACATAATAAAAAACATCTCTCTCTTCACAGTCTTGCTAAGCCAGAATGTTAGTCATATACAAGACCTTTACAATTTTTTTCCTCACATATTACTGATACCTTTTGCTCCTCAAACCGTTCTGAAAAGCTCACATTTTTTTTTAATTATCCCTAGGGATCAACAGCAGGCATTTTGCCAGTCATTGAAGATACTGAAGCCTTAAAGGCAAAAATAAAATAGGAATAAAAATTATCTGGTATGGGGGGTGGGGAGAAGCACATACCCTCTAAATCAGTTTGTAGCACATTTTTTAAAGCTCTTCCCCTATAGAAGTAGAGAATAATCCTGCCTTTTACTTGAACCATATGAGTCCCTCCAGAGCCATCTTCTAAAGTAGCAGACTTGTATAAATTGCCCATTGCAAATAGGTGAGTAGAGTAAGTGAGTGCTTCGAAAACACTGCACTTGGAAACCTGACTTCGCATCATCCTAAACCCCACATAAGAACTTCATAAAGCAAAAGGAAATGAAGTATTAGCCACTTCCCTAGAGAACAAGAACTAGTCATAAACTGATGAGTCTTTGTTCTAAAGTATTTTGCTGCTTGATATCCAGGTAAACTAACAGTTTTAGCTTAACAGGTAATTTTTGTTTACAATTACAGAATTGCAGAATTAACTACAAGTATAATTTGAGACATACTCCATACTATTGTCACACTCCAAACACACCCCATACAAAACTTAATATAAACTTAAAATTTTCACAAGCATAGTATTCACTGATACATTGAAAAGGCACATCAACGTTGTCATGCTTAAAACTTACACAGCACTAGATGGTACGTTAACACAAAAATGTTCCTTTTCTGCCTGTAAAAGGGGTTATATCCTGACCACTCTATTATTTTTAACCTATTTTCATAACGTGATTTAAGACTATTTCATCTTCACTTAAAATTTGTTTTCACATTGATGTGAACGATTTTCAGAAGTCTAGAAAATAATAGTTTGAGACAATCCGAAATTAATAGATCCCTACAAAACACTTTTGAATGACCTCCAGAGAGGTCAAAGATACTGTAGTCTGGTTTTTCATGTCATAGTAGCTATTAGCCTTTTAGATATCTTTTCTTAAATTTGAACTAGATGTTGCTTAAGTAACCTTGACAGTGTAAGGTACATAGATCCTCAATTTCTTTCATCCAGCGATACAATCTGGTATGTATCTTAAAGAGAAAGCTTCTAGTTGTTCATAACTATATGTTTGAGTACTTTTATCTGTTTTTAGAACATTTACTATTTTTCCTTCTGCAGCTTTAATGTTTGCCACCAACCACATAACATGTAAACATATAATTTACAATCATTTGTTTCCAGGTAGGTAATTACATAGAAAACTAAAGCCAGCTAATATTTATGGGTATATCTAAAAGATGACTGACTCAAGTTGTCTTCTGCACTCAAAATAACTACTATTAACTCAGATATATTGCTAGTAATTACCAGTAACTCAGCACTAATTCAGTGTCACTATATAACATACTGTCTTATTTGATTTCTGTTCTTCAGACTTCCTTCTAATTTTTCATTGTTGGAAAAGTCTCAGATATGTATGCTTTAGTTTTAAGTACTCATTACCAATATTCAGAAAAAATAGAGGAGTTTTTTTGCCAAGTGTTCATGAAAGTAAGTTAAAATTTTATATTTGATTTGGATTCAAATATTTATAGATTCACACTATACCTATTTCATCAAAATATATTGTATAATATTTAATAAAATCAAATACATAAAATAAAGTTTTCAACACTATTTATACAAACCCCTAGAAAAGCTTCTTTTTCTTTATAAGGCTGTTGGCAATCGATCATAACCGTGGAAAATAAATAATAACCTTTGGTTGCTTTACAGTTTCACCAGAGATGGGTGGTACAACTAAGTTCTGGATGAGGCATTTCACTGGAAACACTGTTTTATACAATTTAAATACTTTGATGACTTTTGAAGTTCTCAGTCACTTTCAGATTCTTCATCATCACCTATTGGATACGACTGGATATTATTCTGGGTGTACATTTTTGTTTTAATGGGGCAGTTGTGATCCATGAGAATAGCCTAAAAGAGAGCAAAGTGCAAAGTGCAGGTATATTAACTTCTTGTTACATAAAGATAAGATGGCTTTAACCTACTTTTTTTTTTTTTTTTTTTTTTTTTGAGGATTACTGGTTTGAAAGCAAAGTATAGTACCACCAATATTAACCAGTCATTTGGAGCAACTCCTGGTGCCTGCCTAGAAGACCTGGGTTCTATACTCAGATGAAAATTCCAGGCAATAGGAGATGACAGAAGCGGTCTCTTTGGGGTATTTTCATTACACCTGTCAAGGACCATAAGTCAACTCTGGGGAACCTGTACACTATGAAACAAGGAGAGTACATGTTAGGTTTAGGAAGAGTTATACTTAGATTATTGGAATTGGGATGGGGGGGATCCTGGAGGTTGCCCAGTCCTACTTCTGTTTATAGACTTCATTGTGGCCGCACACTTACGAGGATGTGCTCTCTCCTCAATGAGAAATACTCTTAATGTTACAGAAGTACCCGAGGCTCAACCAAAGCCTGTCTCCCCTGTTTCTATTCATGGATCTAGTTCTGATACCAGCCATCTTCACAGACTGCCCTTCCAATATTTTAAAACCATCACCATTGATCCTTAGATTTCCATAGCCCTTACCCTTTCATAAATGTGGTTTCCAGACTGCCCCTCCCCAAAACCTGACTATCCTGTAGCTCAAATGTATGCTTTTGAAAACTCCATTCTCCTTCTGATGAACATAAACATCTCATACCCTCCTTCATTGTTACTTAAAATTCTGAAGTAGTAATGTGACTGAAAACAAAATGATGCTTTTCAAAGTGCATCCTCAATTGAGGAGCACTTGTAATTGTCATTATTCATTCTGAAACTGTACGGACCAAGCAAGGACTTCGAAGATACAGCCATATTTTGTGCCAGGACCCTGCTGTGCATTTTAGGTATAATACCTCAAGCTCACAACAACCCTATGTGGTAAGTTAACAGGCGCAGAGAGGTTAAAGACTTGACCAAGGGATGCACAGCTAGAATGAGACAGACGTGAACCCAGGCAGCCTGATGCCCAAGTCTGCCCTGGTACCTCTCCACGGCAGCCAGAGGAATGCAGGGCACGGGCAGTGGGGTCGTGTGTGCAACTAGAAGGAATTATCTTTTCCATCAGGTATGTCTCATGGGGTTTTCCTCTTTCATGTGAACTAAGCAACTGAGTTTTCCCCCCAATATCTATTTGTGCATTTTAAAATGTAAACAGAAATGTTTAGCAGTATTAAAATTGATCTTATTTTGACTTATTGCAACTTGTCTTGGTGTTTGTTAGCTATGACTCCCAGTTCTTGTCCCATAGATTTGATAAGCTTCTATGACTCCACTCAGTACTTACCCCATTTATCATTTCTCAAGAAATTCTAAAATATCTGCCTCTGTGACACATTCAGATAAGGATTTCCTTGACCCTCGAAGTTAGGCTGCCAACTCAAATCATCAGCTACAAATTTAACCCTATATTTTATTATGCTTCTTGCCAAGTGAATTGACACTTGTATTTAATAAAGACCTCAATTTCTAAAGATAATTAACTGAAGGAACAGACATTATACACCAGGACCATTCTCTCTATTTGGATGTGTCCTTGCCTTTATAAGGGTTAACACCCAAATAAGTTGATGTCTCATCTTCCTACATTACTGATTCTCAAAGAAAGATGCCCAAGAATTACCGTGGGGGAGGTGAAGGGGAGGGAGAGTAAACGTTCCGCAAGGACTCTGCCCTAGTTACATGCGGCTATGTAAGATCAGAGAACTGACAACAGTTTACTAAGTACTGGGGTCCTATACCAGCAACCCACTTACCTTCCAGCACAGGTTGTGCATGACTAGTGGTGAGTCCCAGAAGGAATGCTCACTGTGGGTTAAGTGCTTGGGGAAAGCTATACAGAAGAGGTGGGAGTTGAGCTGAATTTTGAAAGATGGGAAGGATTTGGACAGCAGCGGAGGTGGGAATGAGCAAAGCAAGGATTATTTACCAAACAAGACATTAAGTGAAACAGGGGACACTGAATAAGCTAGCCAGGCCACCACAGAGACCTAATGATGGGGCGCAGTGGCACATTAGATGGAAAGCCCAGCCCGCTCCAGGCTACAGTGCCTTGAATCCAGGCAGCGAGGTAGCCTCGGAAGTATGGCTGTCACTCTGCCTTATTCATAATTGCTTTCTATCTCTTGGATCATCCACCATTAGACCTGAATCCACATATCCATGTATACAGAGACTTCTTAAGGACCCCATTGTAAATACAGACTTCTTAGGGACGCCTAATACCTAGTACTGGGGACACCACACGGACTCAATAGAAAACGGCATTGTGAAGGAAGAAGGCTATCCCGTCTCGTTGCCTCTGGGCGATGGGGTGCATAGTCGGTCAGCCTCCCGCTGTGGGATCCTTGTCCCCACTCCACCCCCAAGCATCCAGCAGGCAGAGGAGCTGGAAGGACTTTATGGAACAACTATCGATCAGAGCCGCCCAGGAAAAACGCTGCAGTCCTCAAACCACCTACTTTCCTGGCTGGGCAATAATTAGCAACTTCAAGAATAAATGTAAGAAATGTACCCTAAATTTAAAAATAATTCTTCAACCTGAAAAAATGATCCATACCAGAACACAGCTATTCTCAACTGGATATTCTGAGAGTTAAAGTCTGCCATGTAACTGTCTTACAATTAACAGTTTTTCCTCAAATTACAGTGTGGTTATTTTTTATACCTGCAGAAGGACTTGAGTAACAAACACTTTTTCTCCCCATCTGTATTGATAAGTCAACACTATTAAAAACAACCACACCTCCAGTAAAGCAAATGGAAGAAAAGCTCAATTGCTCACACCAAGTTCATCATCCTCTAACTTGTGAACCCAGAATATAGGATTACACCTTTCAATATAGAGTAGTCTCATTATCAGAATGCTACCTAATGAAAGGATTATTTGCTAAGGGATGTATCCTCCTTCTGGCTTTCACACACCCGTGCATTTAGGAACTGCTAATCCTCCACACCAGCACTTGTCTGTATTGGATTGTCTTAAGTGCTCAGTGATCAATTCTTTCTCCTCCATGGCCCGGCTGCCCAGCCCTCACTCCCCCTTGTCATTAGGTGCCATCAGTCTCTGCCCCGTTTCTTCCTGCTCTGCTTGCACAATGCATAGGCAGCTGCCGTTGGCCGCCACATTCAAATGTTACCATCATGCCAGTCGAAAGCATCTGCCTTGATGACTTCAATTATGGGCCATAAGATGTATAGTTTCTCAAGTTTTTAATGATTCATCTTGCTAAGCACTTATTCAGGATTTTGACATTTTATTGTGCAACTGGCTTTTTGAAAACCTGTCATTCTTGCTGCTTTGTCTTTCAGGATTATCTCTTCCACTTCCTTTCTCCTAGTTTTTTTTTTTTTGTTTTGTTTTGTTTTTTTAATGAATGAAGGCATTGGTTTAAATGTGAAAAGAAAAGGGTACAGAAGCCTGCCTTCTGCCAGTCCTTTTGTGGAACCCAGAGTGGCAGCCAGCTGGGCAAGTATACCCCCTACTTATCCTCTGATCTGACTTCATTTCCTCTAGTACTTCAGATAAGCCATCATGCTGCTGCAGACAAGCAGACAGCCCGACAGTAGCTGAAGTCAGTGCCTGGGCCCATTCAGCATCTGTCTAGCCAAAGGAAGCTTTCACCTCATGGAAAGAAGAGAAGAAGGAAACTATTGTATTACTGGGCTGAAAGGGTAAGTCAGAACCAGATGAAGGCAACACTGATATTGGAAATAGGAACACACTGATTGGGCACTGACTTGTGTGCCAGACAGGGGGCTAAGCCCTCTATTGGGAGTCTTTCTCTTAATCCTCACAACTACCCTATGAGATAGATGCTGTCATTTCCCCCATCTGACAGAGGAGGAAACTAAGAATCATTCAGCTCCTAAGTGATAGAGCTAGTTTGGCTCCAGGGACCATGCTATCCCTACACTATCTCCCAAGAGTCTTGAACAGTATCCTGGGTGGGAGAAGCATTCGTAGGTTACTTTTTAGTCAGAAAGGGTTGGGAGTGGCCCTGCCCCATTCTAGATGGCAGAGTGAGAAGCTTCAAGGCTCCATCTCCCTACAAAAGCTTTGAACAACCAGCAAGAATTGGCAGAAACATCTTTTTCAAAACTCTAGGAAAACAGTTAAAGGACTGCAGTGTGAGAAAGAAAAAGACTACTAAAAGCAATAGGCTCTCCTGACATCCTGGCTAGCCCCTTCCCCACCCCTCACTGACTCATACTCCCATTGGCAGATCCCTGGCCCCAGTTCTGGAAGGAGTAACCCTCAGGCCCATACTGGGGGCACGTATGCTGGCCCAATCTGTCCGGTGGTGGCCTGAGGCACTTGCATCCCGTAACTTGCCCTGCATGTAGAAGGCAGCTCACTGAGCTTCGCTATAGAACACTGTGGAAGAGCAGTTGAGTCAGGCTGCCTGGGCAAGGGATTTTCTAGGACATACAGTGCAATGCCTGGAATCGTGAGAAAACTATTTCCTAGGGAAAAGGGGACAATTGGGACTGGGTAAACTGGGGAGTTCCTAGGGTCACTCACACATGCTTGAGACAAACTGCATGGGCAGAAAGGACCAGGGAGGCCCCTACACTTTGGCCTGGAGCTATAGATAAGCCCTGAAGGAGAGCACTTGCACAGGTCAGGGAAAAGTGTTTTCTTCTTTTCCATCTTCCTTTTATTTTTTCGTTAGCTCCTGGCAATCAAGAAAATCTCTGTCATAACACTAGCTAGACACAGTCTCAAAGAACAGACACCTCAGACCTAAATTCCAGTGATAACATTAAAATATCAATATGTCCAGGTTTCAACAAAAGGTCAAAAAACATAAAGAAAAACGAAGTGATGGCCCAGGCAAAGGGTAAAAAGATTAAAGCATTAGAAACCATAGATGAGGAGGACCAGACCCAGGATATAACAGACAAAGACTTTAAAAAAATGGTCTTAAGTATGTCAAAGAGCTAAACGAAAACATGGACAAAGAACTAAAGGAAATTACAAAAATGATAGATTAATTAATACAAAGAGAATATCAATGAAAATTGTGAAAAGGAACCAAATAGAGCTGAAGAGCACAATAACAAAACTTAAAACATCTCTAGAGGGGTTCAACAGCAGTTTGGAGCTGCCAGAAGAAAGAATCCATGAACTTGAAGATAAGACAATTGAACTCACCCACTCTGAGAAGCAGAAAGAAGAAAAAATGAGGAACCTGTGAGACACCATCAAGCATACTGAAATAAGTATTGTGGGAGTCCCAGAAGGAGAGGGAAGAAAAGGGCAGAGAGAATATTCAAAGAAATAATGGCTCAAAATTTCCCAAATTTAACAAAAGACATGAATATTCACATCTAAGACATTCAACAAACTCCAAACCAGATAAACCCAAAAAGATGTATGCCGTGCCATGTTATAATCAAACCGTTGAATGCCAAAGATAAAGAGAGAATTCTGAAAGCCACAAGAGAAGAAGCAACATGCCATATACAAGAGAGCCTCAATTAAGATTAAGTGCTGATTTCTCATCGGAAACCATGGAGGCAAGAAGGCAGTGGAATGACATATGTAAAGTACTGAAAGCAAAGACTGCCAACCAAGAATTCTGAATCCAGCAAAACTGTTTTCCAGAAACAAGGGAGAGATTAAGATGTTTCCAGATAAACAAAAGCTGATGGAGTTCATCACCACTAGACTCACTCTACAGGGGATACTAAAGAGAGCTCTGCAGGTTGAAAGGAAAGGACAGTAGACAATAGAACAAAGCCACATGAAGAAATAAAGATCTCCAGTGAGGATAACGACATGGGTAAATATAATGCCAGTCCTACTGCATTGGTTTGTAACTCTACTTTCCACTTCTTACAGGATTCCAAAGGCAAACACATAAAATGTAGTGATAAATCAGTGGTTTTAGAACTCATAATGTATAAACATGGAATTTATGACAAGAACTACATAAAGGCGGGGGGATGGAAGGGGATAGGAACATAATTTGTATATACTATGGAAGTTAAGTTGGTATCTAAGCAAACAAGATTGTAATAGATTTAAAATATTAAATCTAAGCTTCATGGTAACTACAAATAAAATACCGGAGAATATATATGCAAGCTCACAGAGACAGAAATTGAGTATCGTTTGCCAGGGGTTCGGGACCAGGAGAATGGGAAATTAATGATAATGGGTGTAGGGTTTCTATCTGGGGAAACGGGAACATTTTATTAATGGATGGTGGTGAGGGTACCATATTATTGTGAATATGATTAATCCCACTGAATGATATGCTTGGGAGGGACTGAGACAGAAAAGTTTATGTTGCATATATGTTCCCACATTTAAAAAGGAAGAAAGAAAGAGCAACTAAAGAGACAATGACAATTAAATGCAATACATGATCCTTGATGGAATCTAGCAAGGGAGTAAAAAAGGTTCAAAGGGACATTATGGGGACATATGAAAACATTGGAAAACAGACTGTAAGCTTTAAGTCAATGTTAAATTTCTTGAACTTGATAACTGCATTTTAGGTGGTTACATAAGCGAATATCCTTGTTCTTAGGAAATATGTGTGGCACATTAAGTGTTCAGGGAGCATAATGTAAACAGCCTACACTCAAGTGTTCATAAAATGGATTGATAAACAGATAGGCAGACATATAGATAGATACATACATGGATGAAAGGAAGAGAGGAAGGGAGGGAGGGAAAAAAGAGGAAGGAAGGGAGGAAGGAAGGAAACAGCAAATGTGGCAAAATGTTAAAATTGGTAGATAAATGGCTGTCTGGGGTAGGGTGGGAGGATAAAGATTGTGTTGGAGTTCTCTATGGGGTTTGTATTATTTTTATAACTGTCCTGTAAGTTTGCAAGTATTTCAAAATAAAAAGTTAAGGAATAAAAAGGGTTGGGAGTAACCGTCATTCAGCTTTAATCTAATTGAGATGGTGGCAACAGAATGACAGTTTTTTGGTTGCTGCACTGAGAACTGTCTGACCCGTTTGGGCATGATACCATGCTGGAGTCAGCCAAACAAAGATGGGTCGGGACCTTAAACAACCATAACGTAGGAAGGAAAACAGGTAAGTCCCTTAAGAGATGTATGATAAAGTGCTACAGCTGTTAAGAGCTGGATGCATCTAAGTAATGTGGGTGGATCTGGATGTGAGGAGACAAGGTGGGGGGGGTGGCTTCACAATATTTCTACATCACCTTCCATTCCTTTCCTTTGAGGCAAATGGATCACGAGTATTTCAAAATTATCTAGTTAAATCCAATATAATAAAGGGCACAAGGCCAGTGCCCACTGCTGGATATATTTTTAAAATATGTTGAAAGAATTAATGAATGCAAAAAAGTGCCCTAGTAAATCTAGGCTGCACATAACCTAACTTTAGGGTCTGTCTCTGTCTTAAAATCCACTCTTCGGGGAAGAACATAAAAGGGCAGTTCAGGAAATCCAAAAACATTAAGCCCTTTCAGTTCAACCTTCAGAGGGAACTTCTGATATACACCCAAAACAACATCTCCTCTCGCCTTGTTCGTCTCTCTTATTCACTCTCAATCCCAGGCACTCTTTCAGCTGGAAAATTTGATATCACCATTGGATATTTCAAATGCAAGCACCACCACCATCAAGTATGAATGATTATCAGAAACACTTAGTTTCTCTGTGCTAAGTTAAACATCTTGGAAAGGTTCAAATGACTGACTGATGCATTTCAAAGTTCATATTTAGAATCAATAAATTTGAACTTGTTCAAAAGTGGGACATTTTATCCTACATACCATAGCTTGCCTATATCTACTATTCTGGTTACAAAAATATGAATTAAAAGGTTCTGCATGGTCACATGTGTGCCCAAAGTGGTGTATATATAGATGGTTTTCCATAAAGGAATGTTACCTATATTAAAACCATCTCCATAGTCTTATAAATACCATAAGGAGTAAGATACTAACTACAACTGAATGCTATAAGGGTTAGGAGAAAAACAAACAGCACCAAAAGTGGCTAATACTGGCAGCACGCACAGGGGGCAGAAAAATTATGCTCAAGCTTTTCAAGAACTTAGAAAATTACATTAGTTCATGTTTATATTTGGTTGACAAAAAGCTATGACTGTTAGAGAGACTTCCATGAAGATGGTGGATTAGAAGAGAGAGAGCAAAATTCTCCTCCATGAAAAACACTACATAAAGGACAAAAAGCACTCCAGAACAGCAGCAGCACACTGTTGGGGAAAACTTCCCAACCCTTCTAAATGACTTAAATTTTCAAATCAAAGATTCCCAATGACCTCCAAATAGAATAAATCAATATAAATTCACTCTGAAACATTCTGATCACACTGTCAAATGCTGAAGAGGAGAAAATCCTGAAAGCAAGAGAGAAGCAATTCACCACATACAAGGGAAACAACACAAGACTAAGTACTGACTACTCAGCAGCACCATGGGGGCGACAAGGCAGAGCTATGACATATTTAAAATTCTGAAAGAGAAAAATTGCCAGCCAAGAATTCTTTATCCAGCCAAGCTCTCCTTCAAAATTTAGGGAGAGCTTAAAATTTTCGCAAACAAATGCTGAGAGAATTTGTTAACAAGAGACCTGCCCTACAAGAAATAATACAGGGCACTCTACTGGCTGAGAAAAAAAAAGACAGGAGAGAAAGGCCTGGAGAAGGACACAGAACTGAAGAGTATTAGTAAAGGTAACTTAAAGGAAATAAAGAGAGAGAGGGAAAAAATAGATCTGACAACTAAAAACCAAAGGATAAGATGGTGGATTCAAGAACTGCCTTCACAGTAATAACACTGAGTATGAACAGATTAAACTCCCCAATTAAAAGATATAGATTGGCAGAATGGATTTAAAAATATGAACCATCAATAAGCTACTTACAAGTCTCATCTTAGACCCAGCAACACAAAGAGACAAGTGAAAGGATGGAAAAAAATATTCCACACAAGCTACAGCCAAAAGAAAGCAGGGGTAGCAATACTAATTTCAGACAAAATGGACTTTAAATGCAAGGATGTCATAAGAGACAAAGAAGGACACTATATACTAAGGACAATTCATCAAGAGAAATAACAATCATAAATGTTTATGCATCCAATCAAGGTATTCCAAAGTACATGAGACAAACATTGGCAAAACTGAAGCAAACAATAGACATTTCCACAATAATCATGGGAGATTTCAATACACCACTCTCTCCTATAGATAGAACAACAGACAGAGAACAGATAAGGAAACTGAGAACCTAAACAATGTGATGAAAGAATTAGACTTAACAGACATATACAGAGCACTGCATCCAGAATTACCAGGATATACATTCTGCCATAATGCTTACAGAACATTTTCCAGGATAGATCATACGTGGAGGCATAAAACAAGCCTCAATAAATCTAAAAAGATTGAAATGATTCAAAGCACATTCTCTGACCACAATTGAATGCAACTAGAAGTCAATAACCATCAAAGATCTAGAACTTTCACAAATATCTGGAGGTTAAACAATACACACTCTAAACAATCAGTGGATCAAAGAAGAAACTGCAAGAGAAATTGCTAAATTTCTAGAGATAAATGAAAACAAGAACACAACATGTCAAAACTCATGGGATGCAGCAAAGGCAGTGTTGACAGGTATATTTATAGCTCTAAATGCATACATTAAAAAGGAAGAAAGTTAAAAGCAAAGAACTAATGGAACAACTGAATATGCTAGAGAATTATCAGCATACTAAGCCTAAAGCAAGTAGAATAAAAGAAATAACAAGGATTAAAGCAGAAACAAATGATATGGAGAACAAAACAATAGAGAGAATAAATAAAACCAAAATTTTGTTCTTTGAGAAGACCAACAAAATTGACAAACTCTTAGTTAGACTGACACTCAAAAAGAGACCCAAATAAACAAAATAATAAATGAGTACATTACTGCAGACCCCAAAGAAATTTAAAAAATCATAAGAGAATACAATGAACAACTACACCAACAAACTAGACAATTTAGAGGAAATGGATAATTTCCTGGAAATACAAGAACCTAGACTGACCAGACAAGAAACAGAAGACCTCAATAAACCAATCACAAATAAAGAGATCCAATCAGTCATCAAAAAGCTTCCAACAAATAAAAGCCCAGGGCCAGAAGGCTTCACAGGGGAATTTTCCAAAAATTCTTTTCCAAAAAGAACTGACACCATTCCTACTCAAACTCTTTCAAAAAATTGAAGAAAATGGAATACTACCCTAACTCGTTTTATGAAGCCAATGTCACTCTAATACCAAAACCAGATAAAGATGCTACAAGAAAGGAAAACTTCAGGCCAATCTCCCTAATGAATATAGATGCAGAACTTCTCAACAAAATACTTGCAAATCAAATCCAAAGACACATTAAAAAATCATACACCATGACCAAGTGGGGTTCATCCTAGACATGCAAGGGTGGGTCAATATAAGAAAATCAATCAATGTAACACAACACATTAACAAATCAAAAGGGAAAAAGCAAATGATCATCTCAATAGATGCTAAAAAAGATTTGACAAAATCCAGCATCCTTTTTATGATAAAAACACTTTAAAGGGCAGGAATTGAGGAAACTTCCTCAAAATGATAATGAGTATATATGAAAAACTCACAGCCAGCATAGTACTCAACGATGAGAGCCTGAAAGCCTTCCCTCTAAGATCAGGAATGAAACAAGGATGCCCGCTGTCACCACTGTTATTCAACATTGTGCTAGAAGTTCTAGCCAGAAAAATCTGGCAAGACAAAGAAATAAAAGACATCCAAATTGGAAAGGAAGAAGTAAAACTGTCATTATTTTCAGATGATATGACCTTATATTTAGAAAATCCTGAGAAATCAATAACACAGCTACCTGAGCTAATAAACAAATTCAGCAAAGTGGCGGGATACAAGATTAATGCACCCAAGTCAGTAATGCTCCTATACACTAGAAATGACCTAACTGAAGAGACACTCAAGATAAAAGATTTCATTCACAATAGCAACTAAAAAAATAAACTATCTAGGAATAAACTTAACCAAGGATGGAAAAGATCTCTACACAGAAAATTACATAACTTTACTAAAAGAAATAAAAGGGGACCTGAAGAGATAGAAAGATATTCCGTGTTCATGGGTAGGAAGGCTAAACATCATTAAGATATCAATCCTACCCAAACTAATCTACAGATTCAATGCAATTCCAATCAAAATTCCAACAACCTACTTTGCAAATGTGGAAAAGATAGTTATCAAATTTATTTTGAAGGGAAAGGGGCCTCAATTTGCTAAAAACATTCTAAACAAGAAAAACAAACTCAAAGGACTTACACTTCCTAACTTTGAAGCCTACTATAAAGCCACAGTAGTCAAAACAGCATGGTATTGGCACAAAGATAGACATACTGATAAATGGAATTGAACTGAGAATTCAGAAACAGACCCCCAGATCTACAGTTAACTGATTTTTGATAAGGCCCCCAAGCCACTGAACTGGGACAGAACAGTCTCTTCAACAAATGGGGCTGGGAGAACTGGATATCCATATCCAAAAGAATGAAAGAGGACCCCTACCTCACATCCTATACAAAAATTAACTCAAAGTGGATCAAATACCTCAATATAAGAGATAGTACCATAAAACTCCTAGAAGATAATGTAGGGAAATATCTTCAAGACCTAGTATTAGGAAACCTTACACCCAAAGCACAAGCAATGAATGAAAAAGCAGATAAATGGGAATTCCTCAAAATCAAAAGCTTCTATACCTCAAAGGAATTTGTCAAAAAGGTAAACAGGCAGCCAACGCAACAGGAGAAAATATTGGGAAACCATATATCTGATAAGAAACTGATATCTTTCATATATAAAGAAATCCTACAACTCAATGACAATAATACAAATAGCCCAAATATAAAATGGGCAAAAGATATGAAAAGACATTTCTCCAAAGAGGAAATACAAATGGCTAAGAGGCACATGAAAAAAATGTTCATTTTCACTAGCTATTAGAGAGATGCAAATCAAGAACACAATGAGATATCATCTCACACCAATTAGAATGGGTGCCATTAAACAAACAGGAAACAACAAATGCTGGAGAGGATGTGGAGAAACTGGAACTCTTATTCATTGCTGTTCGGACTTTATAATGGTACAGCCACTGTGGAAGACGGTTTGGCAGTTCCTCAGAAAACTATATATCAAGTTACCCATGATCCAGCAATTTCACTTCTCAGTATACACCAAGATCTGAAAGCAGTGACACAAACATATTTACACACTGATGTTCATAGCGCTATTGTTCACAATTGGCGAGAGACAGAAACAATCCAAATGTCCTTCAACAGGTAAGTGGATAAACAAAATGTGGTGAAACAAGGTCCTGAAACATATGAGAACATGGATGAACCTTGAAGACATAATGCTGAGTGAAATAAGTCAGTCACAAAAGGAGAGATATTGTATGTTACCACTAATGTGAGCTCCCTGAAAAATGAAAAACAAATATCTTATAATGTGGACTATGGGGGACCTAGAGATAGACAGAAGCTAGTGAAGAGGGAATGATAATCTAAAATGTACAGATATGAAAATGAGGGTGAACTTAATGGTATGAGAATAGTCAGGTATAACTATAGTTCATTAATGGGATTATAAGTATCAGTGATGCATTGAAGGTGAACATGTTCGTAAATGGTTGTTTAAAGGCATGTAACCCACAAAGTAGCACCACAAACCTAAATAAGTGCTGGCATGATAGACTTATAAGGTATGACACTGGTGCAGAGTTAATAACAGAGTGGTATATGGAAAAACTACCCATTACATATTATAGACTATATTTAATAGGGATATCTTACCAACATTACACTAATACCAGAGATGAATGATTAGCACCTGATAAGAGCTCTGGGATGTTTTATGTTATGATAATTGTTTAAAGTTGAGAGTGATGATGATTGTACAACTAAGTGAAGATAATGTAAGAAACTGACCATTTATCTTGGGATAGAATACATATTAAGTGAAATTAGGAACCCACTAAATAAATCAGACCCTTGACCTGAGGCTTGCTCTTGTGAAACTCAGGGCTGTAAATGGGAGGATGAGCCTTCCTATACTTATGTCTAAGAAGTACCTCCAGGGAACCTCTTTTGTTGCTCAGATGTGGCCTTTATCACTCTAAGCCCAACTTGGCAAATAAATTCATTAACCTCCCTACCACGAGGGATGTGACTCCCAGGGGAATGAATCTCCCTGACAAAATGGGACATGACTCCCAGGAATGAGACCGGCCCTGGAAGCGAGGGATTGAAAATACCTACTTGACCAAAAAGGGGAAAAAGAATGATAAGAAGCTGAGGTTACAGTGGCTGGGAGATCCCAAACAGAGTCAAGAGTCTATCCTGGAGGTTTCTCTTATGCAAGCTACAGCTAGACATCCTAAATGGTCACAGTATGCCATGCCCTTACCAAAAGTAGTCCCCAATACCTAGGTCCCTACCTGAAATTCTATAAAAGACTCACTCACTAAGTTTTTATCTCTCAGAAACTTAAATCCACCAGAGTGTTCCTATGCCAGACAAGTCCTAAAACCCAGAGGCACCACCCTCTTTAAGAACAACAATCAGATGCAGCCCCTTCACCATACTGTCAACACCCCCTTTCAATATGAAGAAGTTAGGGTGCTCACTATCTAGACACCCCTGAAGATGGAGAAAGAGATTGAGTGAGAGGAAGAGGTGGCAACAAGATAAGATTTAACGAAGGTCTATGAATACTGAAACTTGGTATTTATATATATATAGGATGCTAGGGTTTTGGAATAGCTGGAAGGAGGTAAATGACATAGTGAAACTGTAACCTGTAACAATCTTTTAAATTTCCTCTATAGCTACTCATTGAATTGTCCTTTGGAAGTCTTTACCTTTCTGTATATACCCTATATTTCATAATAAGGAGAGAACTGAAACTGTGGAACTGTAACCCATAACAATTTTTGAAATTATCTAAATAACTACTTGTTGATCTGTACATCAAAAGTTAACATTTTTCCATATATATGCTATATTTTACAATAACAAAAATAGCTGAAGTTGTGGAACTGTGACCCATGACATTCTTTGAAATTTGCTCTCTAAATTAAATTATACTTTGAAACCTATCACTGTTATGTATGTTACATTTCGCAATAAAAAATGCATTTTAAAAAAAGCTATGACTGTTAATCTATGTACAAAAATAATTTCATTCTTCAAATGTATAAACATAATGCCAATATAGTTTTTTAAAAAAGTAACTGCCCTATGTGCTACAAACTATAAAGGAATTCTTATTTATGTTTGGAGGCTTTTGTCCAAAAGAGCAGGAACATTTTAGGATTAAATCATATGGCAGCTAGGAGACTATGCTAAGGTAATCAAGACGAAATGCTTCATTACATACTGAAATTTTCTTACCATTTTTTCTTCCTTGGCAGGTGGACTTCGAAGAAAAAAGCAGAGAGGTGCAAAAAGAATATCAATTATTCCAATAATTGTCATGAGCCATGGAAATCCAATTGCCTTTGCAATGGCCCCACCAGCAGAAGGACCTTTCAGAAAACAGAGAATTAAATAAAGCCCCCTCCAAATGCCTTACGGAAAGATACAAAGATTTAAATAATTTTAGTAGGTATTATCTGGCATATATTGAGATAAAGTTTCTTCAGAAAAGTCGATTTCCTTACCTATAGCATATCCCATACAAAATGCAACATCTGCAATAGCGTATACACTTCCATAGACGGACACGTGCCGCAGGTCTACCAGGTAGCCCATGATGGGCATCATTGATGAATCCACCATTCCTGTGGACAGCCAGGGAAGACAGTCTACAGAAAACTGATACTTAAAAAGGGCTGAATGTCAGGGGGCGGTGTCCTAAATTCACTGTCCAGCCAGCTGTTTCCCTTTTGTCATTGTCACCTGCAAATCTTGAGGCCAAACTCCTTATAGCAACAAAATACGAACTGGTAGCATATGGAAAGAGCATAAAGAGAGAGTTTTTGGTTCAAATCCATGGCTGAGTGAACATGGTCATGTGTAACCTCTCTGAACTTCAGTTTCATCATCTATAAAATGGGGATCATAATGATCAGCTAACATGAGACAGTGTCTACAAGCAGTACGTGTGCGGAGTACTCAATGTCAGTTTCCTCACCCCCGTATTATCGGATGCATGTAGATGAGAAAAATTTCTTTCATTCAACTAGTATTTGCTTATCATTTAATATGTGTTAGGTACTGAGGATACAAGGACAAAGAGAAATAACCTAAGCATTAAACATTAAGCAGAGAGTTGCAAACTAATTACAACTGTGATCAATGCTATGAAGGTACAGTGAGGAGATACACACACACACACACACACACACACACACACACACGCACACTTAGGAACCTAGCCTGGTCTGGGGGATCAGAAAAGGCTCCATCCGTTCTTTCTACTGCATTCCTCAAAGGTTAAAATCCCTGCCTTTATCCTGTGATAGATTTAACATTTACTTTTATCATGATACAGCTGTATATTATACATGAGAAATGAAAGTATGCTATTTATCCAAAATATTAACACGATTCTTCCTAACGCATTAGTTATTATTGCCCACATTACAAAGACTCATCTCCTTGCTTGTGATAGCTCCTGCAGCACAGCCAGTCATTCACACACCTGTCTGCATTTTCTGTACCAAACCCTATAAAAAATATATGTGAAGTCACTGGCCCCCAGCCTCATATGAGAAAGTCTGCTCACAGATACGAGCACACAAAAATGTACTCTGAGTAAGAGTTCTCTGTTTGCCCAGGCTCGGCAGTGGAATCTCAGTTTGCTTCTGTAAATATCAGGCTTTTCAAAAGAACTGATATTCAGGAAATAAATGACTAACACGTGGAAGCAGGTAGGTGTCCTTATGTGGATGGTCTACAGGGTGTATTTGCACTAAGCTTTGCACAGCCTCCTTTCAAACTTCTGGAAATTTTCAAATGAGTAACTATAATTAGCCAGGGTAAGAGGAAATTTTTCCTGGTAAAACAAGGTTTTAAATTTAGGCACAAGGCTCATGTGACTTACCAATTGCAAAACCAACTCCAAAGTTGGGAGCTATCAGTCCATAAATGTTTTTTGCAAAAGGGATCTGTAAGAAGAAATAAATACTATGCTAAAATAAGTTCACTCCTAAATCATCTTGGAGAGTCTAAAAAATATATTTTCTCTCAGCCTGGTGTGCCTGTTCCCTGCTGTAGGGAAGAGGAAGAGGAAGGGAAAAATGGGGTTGGGAGAGAAGTGAACCCTCCAAATTTTGAAAAGTCAAAGCTGAAAGGCTCTTACAACAATCAAAAAAAACTAGTCAACTACTGTACATGAACAAGCAGCCCAGGCCACACCCAGTTTTTGACAAGAACAAGAAGACTTCATTTGGGGTATCTCTTGGCCACGGCTTTATTCTAGAAAAGCATCTTACTGTTGTTTCAGACTAGTTACCCTAAAGTAATTAAGACATTGTAATATTTCAGATGAAAAAAAGTTAAACTATGTAAGAAAACACTTAAATAACTTACAACTGATATAAAATGAAAACATATCCCTTGAAGAGTTTTGTTCAGAGATTTTTAAGATGATAAAAATAATTAGAAGAAACTGAAAAATGTAAAAAAAAAAAAGACTAAATACTGACAAAATTTTAACAACTGTAAAATGTTGCTTGGTGATTCTTGCCCAAGGCAACTGTTCTATTCATAGATTGTTTCTACTTGTCAAATGTCATCTTTTACTCACACATAAAATGCTGATTCCAACAATTATCATTCCCAGAAGAGCACACAGCCACCTATTAACAGAAAAAGCACTATCAATAAATGATGTTCAATTTCTTCCCAGTCCAAATTTCCAACGAAAATCAAAACAATTACTTGTAATAGCAAAGGTCGAAACACTCAGGATTTTTTTTTCTTACAGAACTAAATTTTTATTATAAATATAGCAGAGTGAGTGTTGTTTCCATTTAATCTTACCTCCCCATTTTGTGGGCGAGTATCCCAAAAATATTGGTTCCAATGAGATAAGAGATACTGGCTGGCAAGAAAGCAATGCCTGTAAATTTATGAAATGGACACTTATCAGTACCAATATCAGCCAAATGTTAGAAAAACTAATAATTGTCAACATCACAGTGTTGATTAGAGCAGATGAAATGAAGCCTGGAGCCTGCACCCAAGCATCTAATATCCGGCAGCTGACGGATTCAGTCTGGACCCCACGCGGCTAATCCAGCTGCACAAAGCCGCTGAGATACTCCAGAAATGAAAGTCATTTCTCTATCAACTGCTTCATCTCACCTCCATCTCTGTCTGGTCTCGGGCTTTACATGTGGGCTGAAATAGACAGCTCCAGACTGAACTCAGCAACTTCCACCTACATGGAGCATCTGTGTATGTGCAGTATTTCCCTCATTTTGTATTACAGAAATAATACACAGTCAATGAAAAAAAAAAAGAAAATATTAACAAAAGAAAAATAAAAAATTAAATTATCCCAAATCCCATCACTCAATCATCACCAGTTATCATTTCCCCCTATAAGTTTATACATATATCAGTAAATGACTGTGCGTAGGATTTTGTATTGTTTTTTTTAAAAAAAGCAGGGGGGGTGGCAACTATACTATTCCTGCTGTTCTACCTCTTGCTTTATAGGCATTGTTAGCGTTATGAACATCTTTCCATATCAAAAAATAAATATCAACATGGTCATTTTTCGTGACCAGGTCATATCTGACTGACATTTTCACATGGAAGCCTTAATGCTTTCCCTAGAAAGACAGCGGTCACCGAGGTTCTGACAAGCCTGAGCTGAGCTGACTTCCTGCTGGTGGTGGGTGCAGGTGCCTTGGGCATGCCCTCTGCATCAAACAAGGCCTCGTCAGGTCACACCAAGCTTGGCTGCCAGTGGATTTGGTCACATCAGCTCTATCTTTTTCACGTCCATTATTAGGACAACAGGACAATCTCTTTACAAGACAGTGCCTTTCAAACTCTTAATACTTCTGGTAATTTTTTGAAATCAGATACACTAGATTTGAGTCTGAGCCTTGCCTATGAAAGGTAAAGTTATTTTGTTCTCAATCCTCTAACTGCAATGCATCAAAGTTAGATAAATGACATCCTTCAATTAAAAATCAGCAGAGGGGCAGTGAGTGTCTCTTTACGGTCCCACTAGTCTTTCATTGCACCTGATGGAAACCATCAAAGCTCAGGAAAGGTTGAGCCTTCCAGCACAAAAGGAGTGAGTTAAATCCAAAACCAAATCACTCTAGACTTGGTGATTCTGGGAACTAATAATTGAAAGAGCCATCCAATTCATGCTCCAGGAAATCTCTTCCATCACATGTAGCCATATATGGCGGCCAAATAATTATTCGTTGTCATTTGGGTCAAAAAACATTTACTGATAGCCATGTACCCAGCACAGTGCTGGGGCTGCAGCAGGGACAATGACCACACGTGGTTCTTGTGACGGCATGAGCACCTTCAAAGGAAGGAATCAGATGACGGTCACCTATGGCATGGCTAGTGTTAGGGACCTAATGAAGGAACCCACACGGTGCTACGGAAACCCAGAGTCTGCAGCTGGCAAAGCTCCCCAGAGCAGAAGATATTTAAAAGCTGGCTTTGAAAGGTATGTAGGAAGTTTTGCCAGCACTTTAGAGCACAGCATTAATCTGGAGACCTTAAGAAATTGTAATAACCTTTGTCTCAGGATGAGCATCTAAACCAAGCACAGGTGCCAGGCAGGCATACATGAAGGAAACAAGCTAAGTACAGGAAAAATAAGAGAATAGGTACTACACTAAGGAGCCACTGGCATTTGGCCTCAAGTGTCAGAGAGACAAACAGAAATGGGGGAGGGAGGCGGATCTGGGGTGAGCCAAAGGACCCAGGCCCCACCCAAGAGGGCAGCTACCATTCTGTCCGGCTAACTACTGCCCTGGAGAATTATGCACAGAGCCACAAGCTCTTTGGACCTCAGGCTTCAGGCCTGGCTCTAAACTCTTGATACCCAACACTGTTTCAGCATCCTCAACCTTGCCAGGGCCTCCAATGCGTCACATGACTCACTGAACCACAACCTCTCAGAACTCAGAAACCTCAGAAGGTGCCTCCTCCAGCAGCCCCAAGAGGCGGCCACCTAGCTTTGCTCACAGACCCACTACTCTCCCAGACAGCCCTTTCACCAACAGCTCCAACTACAGGGCAGGCTTTCTAAAGCCAAATCCTAAACCTTGCCTGTCACTTCTGCCCACCGGTCCTGGTTTGCATTCTGATGCCAGACAGAAGATGATTCTGACCTCCTCCCCCAGCCCAGCCACCAGCATGAGAAGAGCAAGATGTCATCCCATCCATGGCTTTGCTCTCCAGGTGAAACCACGCAGGGCTTTGGATTCTTCCCCATCTCCCCTCTGTACAAGCTCAAGTTATATGTCTGCCTGGAAACATGGAGCCCAGATCTGACCCAATCCCCAACCCCACTGCTGGTGCACGAGAAGTGATCACTAGCATCTGAAGAATGAAAGGACAGAAGATCCCACAAGGCTCACTCCATGTTTCTGGGCCCCCAGCTGCTCGCCTCCACCCAGGCTGGCACTCCAGCAGCCCCAGCTACCCCCTGGCCCACCATGTAACTTTAACCAAGGCTTCCCCTACCTATCCTTTGTGGGTTTTGTTTTGTTTTGTTTTTTAACCCTAGGGCAGGACCTTACATTCTCACCAAAGGAATTTATCATGTTCCTTTTGGCCTTCATTTCCACCTATGACGATCTTTTTGCATCTGTGACCCATTGGCCAACTTTATCCCTCTCAAATTTGTATCACATGCAAATTCAACAAGAATTCCCTCTATGCCTTTTTCCCAACTCAATGAAAAAAGCATCAGCTGGGACTACCGAGGGCCACACCTGTGAGCCCTGCCTTCTGCTGGGCCAGGGTTCTCCTACGGGAATGCCCATGGCCTCCACACCTCCCTGTGCTCGCACTAGAAAGCCCACCCATGGGGAGTTCTTCCACCCACCTTCAGAGCTTGCAGGTAAAGCCTGGCTTTGACTCCAGCTTTGCCTGGGAGAGGCTCCAGCCATCACAGAGCCCAAGGGGAACTGATGCTGGACATTCATGAGTCTTGGGCTTCTTCTGAGCACTAGGTAACCCAGCCCTGAGCATCCCCAAGGGCTCTGCCTGGAACCAGAATAGGGAAATGGTCCCAAGCTGCCCTACTCCAAGGAAGGCTTAGGAGGCTGAAGCCCTCACATCCCTGGACCACAGAAGCTTGGCAATCCATCTCGCCGTTCAGTACCCAGCCAGGCCAGCACAGGATATGCCCCAAGGTCACACTGGTTGGTGGGAGCAGCCAGTGTCCTTTCCTCCATCCCACACTGCAACACCACGTCTCATCAAAGACAAATGGGCAGGAAGGGCCTGAAGAAAAGAGTCTGGCTTGCTCCTAGACTGGAGCCTGTTCCCTAGGGCCTCAGTTTCCCTTCTGGGGTTGCCAGGCCTCACCCTGAACTCTGAGTCCCTACGCCTCAAAGTAAAGCACCACAAAATGATTCTCTCTCCACCAACCCACACCCAGGGCCTCCCCTCAAAGTGGCAGCATGAGGAGCTGGGGGGAGGGCTCGCAAGACCCTCTTAGATATGGATGGCCTGCTGTCTTTACCTCCCCTAAAAATTATGGTAAAAAACACAGTGTCAACAAGAACAGTCCCATACCACCAGGCAGTAAATAAGATTATTTTGCTTTGACTTCAAATATTAGGGTCTTTCTCAAGAAATGACCAGGGAGGCGTAAAGGCAGAAAGGCTTCCCTGATCACAGTGGACTGCAGAGAGCTCACTCCCAACTCCTGGACAGCAGAGGCTGCAGAGACCCAGGTATGGTGGCTGTTTCCCCTCACACTGTAGATGACACAGAGATCAGGTATGGACATTCGATGCCTGGGGCAAATGGAAGCCATAACCTCGCTGGTGGAAGACGATCTGGCTCAGGGGATAAGGCCCACAAGGTCATTTCCTGACATCTAAGGCAGCCTGTGGTCTGCTCTCTCACAGCGGATGACCCAGGGTTTTCTGATTGACTTTTAAGACCTTATCAAGAGAGCCGCAAGGCTTTGTCTGGAAAGGAAGAGAGCAAAACAGCTCAAGTACCCTGGAAAGGCCAGGGCACATTCAATTAGGATAATAAGTCGTTTAAGTGGAGACATCAAAAACATCAAAAAGCATCTCAGCCCAAGGGGCGGGGGGATGGTGCAGAACACAAGCAGGAAAAGTGACTTCAAGTTGACCCCGGCCGGGCCGTGCTCCACCTGGACCCAGGGACCCCCTGAAAACACCTGGAGACCCAAAATATAAGGACAGAGGGAAAGGGATGCCGGAAGAACGGCCTCTGCAAATGTCAGCACGGGTAACAGCAACAGGACACAAAGAACGTGTCCTCATCTTTGGCAAAACCGCTATTTGCTAATCTGGTGTTTCAAAAAGGTCCTCTGTACAAGGCAGTATATGTCCTTTGAAAGCTTGGAAAGCCCCTAGTTTCCTCTTTTGTCTTGACTGTCGGGATGTTCAGAGCTAAATTTTCTGGCTAATAAACTGTCCTTAGCTTAGCTCCAAGAATCCCTCCTCCTTCACTGAATGACTCCTGCTGCTGTTTGGGGCTAGTTTTTGTTTTAGAGTATAATTCATATACAATAAAATTCACCCTTTCAAAGCATACAGTTCAGTAGTGGTTGGTATATTCACCTATCTAATTCCAGAACATTTCATCACCCCAAGAATCCCCTTCCTCTTCCCCCACCCCCACTGCAACCGTTCGGGGCTTGTTTTAATGGAGGATTAGTGGATGAAAGAATTCTATGCAAGAACACAGCCTTTCAATGCCGCACTCAAAAGGAGAGGTCCTCAGGCCAGGCCAACTGTAGTGAGGCAGGAAAAAGGAAAAAGTCTAAACCATGATGGGGGCAGTGTCTGGCAAGACACCACAGCAGACGGCCGGCTGCCTGGGGGAAATTGAGGGAGGCTGGGGACACTGAAAATGTCGGCTTAACTCAGAACTGAGGGTCCCAACCTGTAATAATTTTCAAGAGTTAGGAATAATAAGTTGAAAGAACTCTGAAAAGAAAATTTCTTAAAAGGAGAAAAAGGTATGTGTACAGGATTAGTACTTCCAGATATTAAACAATGTTCTAAAGCTGTGGTAATTAAATAGGAGGATATTGACACAGAAGTGTCAAGTGGATCAATGGAAAGAAAACAGAATCCAGAAACAGACCCAAGAACATCTGGCAATTTAATGCACAGTGGAAGAGGCATTTCAAAATTGCACAGAGATGGGCTACTTGAAAAATGGCTTCAGGACAACTGGCTGGCCATATAGAAAAGAATAATACTAGATCCCTAGTACATGTCTTGAAATCGAAATATAAAGGGGAAGACTGCTAAATCTGACTAATGGCATTTTAAATGTTCTGAGTGGTAAAAAAAAAAAAAAATACCACCAATAAAGTCAAAAGACTTGCAACAAAGAGGGGGCAATATTTGCAAAACATCTGACAAAGGATTAATATGTTAACATATAAAGAATACTTGAAATTTCAAAAAAAATGGACAGAGTACATTAGCAATAAATTCACAGTAAAGGAAATTCATATGGCTATTAAATAAATGAAAAGAATCTCAATTTTGCTCATAAGGAATTTGTGAAAATAAATCAAAATGAGATCCCTTTCTTACACTCTCTTGGAAAAGTCTGAAAGACTGATAATACTTGTGTTAGCACCTGCCCAAGAGTAGAGAGAATGGGAGCAAAGCAATCAGGTGAAAAGCAGAAGGAGAGCATTAGGACACAGCAGAGAATTCTGGAACCTTCCTGCCCGCAGGCAGAGAGGCCAACAAGAAGCAAGACTCTTTATGCCTCATAACCCACAAAGTTTGGGAGCTGAAAGGTCCAGGTGCCAGTGGATCATGGTGAAGGTGGGGCTATAACAGGAAAGGGGGTGAAAGGCTATGCCCTGTACCCGGGGACCCCAGGCAGCACGGACATCAGGGTGACATGAGAGGCTAAAACAGGGATTAAATGAATATCTTCCTACTAAATGGCAGAGGCAGTGATTTCAAAACAAAACAAAACACTCAGTAAATATGAAAGGGCTCATCAAATTTAAGATATGATAGCATCAATGTTTAAAATTCAATAGACAGTTTAGATGATTAAAATAAAAAAAAAATCAGTGGGAAAAAGGAAATATAGAGGTACACCATTCAACTAACCAGAGTACCAGTAAAAGAGAAGGGGTGGGGGGTGTGGAATTAATTAAAGAAACAAGACAAAAAGGTTTCTCAGAACTCAAAGAAGGGATTTCCCAAGTGGAAGGGCTGATCAAGCAAGTGCCCAGCATAGTGGAGGAAAACAGATCCACTGCAGAGCACCATCATGATGCTCCTCACACAAAAGAGGAAGAGAAGGTCTTGCGGGCTCCTACAGAAACTCAGCAATGGCCTTCGCAACAGCTACCTTGGATTCTAGAAGACAGCGGAGCAGTGGCCTCAGAATTCTGAAGGAAAATCATTTCCAACCAAGAATTATATTCCCAAACAGACTAAGTCAACCAAGTGTCCAGATGAGAATAAAGATGTCTGCAGATATGCAGGATCTCGGAGAATTTTACCTGCAGGGTATCCTCTTTCAGGAAGCTGCTGGGGGATGTGTTCCATCATAATGTGGGAGAAACCAAGAAAGAGAAGCACAGGAGAGAGGGATACAGGAAACAGAAGAGAGGGAAAAAAGATGCCCACATGATGGCAGAGGAGAGTCCCAGAACAACCTGGAGAGCAACAAGTCTAGGCTGGAGCAGGAGAACACGGCGATCTAAGACAGACGTCCATAAACAAGCAACAAACCAGAAAGATTAGGTTCAGTGATATGCTTGACCACATTTAGAGGACTTTCCATCTCTCCCAGAGAGGCTGGGGGATATATTCATAAATGCCACATGGGAAACCAAGACAATGAAAAGACAAAGCAATCATTAACTCCAGGAAAACCAAAAATTTTTAAAAAGAAAATAAATTAAACACTGTGCCCTATGTAGCTCAGTTGTCAACGGTATTTACATAGTCACAATATTATCAACACCAAATGCCAATCTAGCCAAAAACTGTGACACAATTATTTTAGGAGGGCAGAAGGTGAGAAAACCTGTGGGTTGGTTGGTTGAATGATTTTTTTTTTTTTCTGGTGGAGCAATAATGGTGGGAAACCCTCATCTACTATATTAAGAAGTCCATGGACAATGTCAAATATTGGAAAATCAAAAATTAGGAGTGCATGCCTATTAAAGACATAGAGGAAATTTCAGCAGAAGAAACAGTGAAAAGAGTTGAAAGTAGTTAAATCTGAGGAGGCTATTTGGAGATGGGGAGACATGAGGCAGAGACTGCTGTTTGTTTTTTTCATTATAATCTTTATAATGATGATTGACTTTCAAAATTATGTACATGTGTAACTTCGATAAAAGTAAATTTATTTTGAAAGGTAAATCTACATATTTTGAAGTGGAAACATGGCGATAATATTGCACAAAGGAAAAACAAGAGCACCCAGGGATACGAAAGGCAAGATTCCCCTTGGGTTGGGTTATTAAGCATTCCATATATATGGCGGTAAGTGCAGAACCATCTGGAAAAAGACTTTCAAAACAGTTAATAATAAATATCACAGGAAAGTGGGCTAGGGGAGAGAAAAAGATGAACATGGAATTTTTTAATTTTACTTCCTCAATTTGTGTACTTTAATTTTTTTAATAATAAGCATGTACTACTTTTCTAACTAAAAAATACATTTTAAAATGCCTGGTCTTTAAAGCTAAGTTTTTGGTTAGTCTCTTTCACTTAAATTGTATTGCCATCCAAGCATATTTAATATAACGAATATAGTTCAGAAACACGGGGAAACCTGGAATGTTTTTTACCTTTCTCATTTCTGCCCAGATGAGCTGCCTCTGTCTTAATGCTGTACCCATCCGGGATGAGCCAAAACAGGTCCCCAAGCTCAGTGCTGTCCCACACACTGACCCCATTAAAGGTCAAACACAAGCAAGAAGCAATCGCTTTAGCTTCCTGGTAAGGCAGCTCCACGGGGCTATGCTGATGGGACCCTCCCTGGGGACCCAAGTTCCAGAATCGGAAGAGACCAGCTCAGTGCTTACCCAGCTGCCACTTGTGGGAACACATGGTCTCCATCATCCAGATGGGCAGGGCAGGCTCCAGCATGGCGATCCCCATGTTTGCAAAGCAGATGGACCCTTCGAGGGAGGGAGAGGGCGAGTGTGCATCAGCTTTGGGTCCCAGATGCTCCCATCACTTCCAAACACAGTTAAACCCCATGTGCCCACGGCCGGCAGGGTCAGCTCAGATACCCAGAACTTATCCTACTTTTGTAAAAAAAAAGATTTAAATTACAAGTAAGGGGGCACTTTTACACACTATAGAGATAACCCTTTTTAGGTTTTATGGAATTGGAATAGCTAGAAGTAAATATCTGAAACTATCAAACTGCAACCCAGTTGCCTTGACTCTTGAAGATGACTGTGTAACAATGTAGCTCACAGGGGGTGACAGTGTGATTGTGAAAGCCTTGTGGATCGCACTCCCTTTATCCCATGTATGGATGGATGAGTAGAAAAATGGGGACAAAAGCTAAATGAAAAATAGGGTGGGAGGGGGATGATTTGGGTGTTCTTTTTTATTTTATTTTTTATTTTTATTTTTACTTTTTCTGGTATAAGGAAAATGTTCAAAAATAGATTGGGTTGATGAATGCACAGCTATATGATGGTACTGTGAATAGTTGATTGCATACCATGGATGATTGTGTAAGTGAATATATCTCAATAAAACTGAATTTTAAAAAATTATAAGTAATCATTATCACTGTTATTTTAAACAACTAGCATCCTAGAATTGTAAAGCTTGGAATTGAAGGAGGCTTAGAGATCGATTAACTTTCCCAGCATATTAATGAAGAAAGGGAGTCCCAATTTACTAATGAAGTACTTTGGCTGGGACCACCTAGCAGCCCCACAACTTTCAGACCACGCACAGACAGACTTGGGGCAGCCTGAGGCTCTGACATCTCTGTTTTATTGTACAATGAACACGGATATTTCTAAGGAGGCCCGAAAACCCAGGAAGGATCATTGTGCATTAGCACAGTCATGGTGTTTAAGGACTTTTTCTTTAATAAAGCAGCTATCCATACAGGGTTTCTATGCTTTCATCATCATTCTGTTAACCAGAACCCTTTGTAAATATAGAACCATCTGGAAAAAGACACACAGACCTGCCCCCCATCATTCTGGGTGCTTCCCGTGCTGTGCCCCATGGAGCCTCTAATTTCCTAGAATCTTGATTCAAGGAACATTGTGCAAGCATGATTAACGTGATCACATAATGAAGAGAGGTTTTCTTTCATTCTTTGTGACATTTAAAGGCAGAACACAGAAATGATGTTGAAATGATTGCTCTCGCTCCCCCCACCTCCGCTCCACCTTTCCCCCAGCTAGCTCCCGGAGCCGAGGCTGCCTGGAACTGTCGATGGCCTGACATTTAGTGCTGGGTGGGTCTTTGGATTTCCTCCCATGAGTAGGGGTGAGACAGAGGCAGGAGGGGCCCAGGCTGCAGAGCCTGACCAGGTGATCACCCCAAGGTGCTGAGAGCCACGTCTCTGGGCCCACCTTATCCCCACCTCGGACAGCCAGTCCCTAGAGCTCCGGGGGCACCTTGGCTCTGACATGCTTCCTGCATCTTGTCGGGGGCACAGAGAGAAGCCCCACTGCAGGAAGCAATTGCCACACTGGGTTGACCACTCTTTGGCCACGAGGCAAAATGGACAAAGTTTGGATCAGGTGCCTCCCTGACCAAATCTAGCAGTGTAAGAGTTACACAAAACCTGCCTGGGGTTTTAGAAAAGGCTAAATTTGAATGTCCTGAGGTAGGACAGGAGCCCAGTTCACCCAGGCCCACCAGCCCCATGAGTGTTCGTGCCCCCTGCTTAGACAACTCTAACCCTAACTGGAGAGGAACAGGACTGGGTCTGACTCTGGGCCTGACCCCAGGGGCTGCTGGCAGCAGTAACCAGGCCCAGGGAACACTGGCTGGGGTCGTCAGGCAGCCTCAGGCCTGGCAGGAGAGGGACAGGCCCTTCAGCGAATGCAGCTCGTGGTGCTTCCCAACAGCCAGAGAACCCCAGGGTTTCCTTTTAGCTCATCTAGGCCAAGAACACAAAGGCATGACTTTCTTTAGCCAAGGGGCGTTTTCCTGCCAGCCCTCTGCCTTTCCATGGGGATGTGTCTTTCTGCAGGAAGAGAGGTGCCCTCTTGCCCCTGGGGCTCTGCTGTCATCTCCACTCACCCAAGTCAAGGTAAATTAGAACACCCACCAAAGACGCCTGCGGTGGGGCCACAGCAGACTCTTTCTGGAGAGTTCAAGGCCACACACTGATGGCCTTGGGCACAAGCACAGCCAGCAAGCCTGGCCCAAAACAAACCTCCTCGGCAGGGCCTCCCGGTGACTCCAAGCATCTCTGCAAAGCTCAATGGGTGCCATTTTGGTTTGCCCCCAAATGAAAACAGAAAAGGATCTTGGCTGAGTGTCAGAAATCAACGATGCAAGAAAACCATTTCTTGTGCCTTGTAGCTTCTTTGCCTTTTATGTTATGCTATATTATTAACATTTAGTGTCATGCGACAGCCCCAGGTTTCCAGCAGCAAAATAAAAACTGGCCCTTGCCCCCAGCACGCAGCCTTCAACACGCACACCCATGACGGAGAGGACCACTCCAGAGCCCCACCTGAGGCAATGAGGATGTAGGGGTCCCTCAGCAGAGTGGTGAGCGGGGTCCCTTTTTGACTCTGTCAAGCAGAAAACACGGGTTAAAAGAGTCAACACAGCCACCAGAGCACCCTCAGCTCCCAGCTGCTTACCTCTGGCTGCACCCGTGACGGCTGGAGCACAAAGAGCTGAATAGCTACAAGGAAAAAAGAGAAAAACCCCCTTGCAGAAAGTGGGTGCGGCCCTGAGCATGCGCTGTAGCAGATGCTGAGGTCACGGCCAAGGAGCCCCTGGGGACACGCTCACCTCCATCTAGGAGCACCAAGGCAGCCAGCACCAGGAATGGAGCTGTCTTCCCCACAAATTCATACAGCACACTCCCAAAGGGGGGACCCACTGCAAGGAAGAGAAACGGGCCGGTGCCAGGCTCCAGGATCAGCACTAGAACCATCCATTCGCTTCTTGAGCGTCAACCCCTGCTTCATTCCAGAGAAGACTTGGGGCCGTCACCTTACATCCCACTTAGTGCTAAGTTGCCCTGGCAAATTCCTCCAAGTGGCTTTTACACCTGAGAAACGGGGAAGAGTCTATAAAGGGAGCCCCAAAAGTAAAGATCAGAGAGTGAGAGAGGATCCAGCACAAAGAGGGACTGCAGGTCCCAAAATGAAGGACAGAGTATAAAAAAGACAAAGGAAAAGGGGCCAAGTCTTCTCTCAGGGAAGGTACCTGTCCGCTGGCCTGGGAGGTCAGCCAGGGCAGCCGGGGAGGCAGACACTGAGGCACTCACGGAATGCTGGAGACTAAGGCTCTTGGCAGGCTGTCCTGCTCTACACTCTTATTTTATGTCCGGGCCCAGGGAGGGGTGGGCTTTGCCCGCAGTCACCCAGCAAGGGAGAAGCAGAGGCAGGGCTAGCCTGGGAGCCCTTTCTCCCAGCTCAGGACGCTTCCTGCCACTTTTCAGAGGCTCCATCAAAGTGGGAAATAAAAAGGGAGGTACCTGTCCAGACAGCCCCTCCTCAAGTTCACCTGCACGGTAGATCTTACCCACCTAAGACCCCCATGGCCAGGCCTCCCAGGGCAATCCCCATGGCGTTGCCCCGCTCTTGGTCATCTGTGTACACGCTGGCCAGCATGCCCATCCCTAGACAGAAAAGAGAAGCAGAGTGTAAGCAAGCTCTGGGGAGCACCAAAAGATTAATCTGTGACTCCTCCCTGCCTCCAGCCCCGACTTGGGTGCTTCCCAGACCTGACAGATTAGCTGACACATAAGACCAAGCAGAAACCAAGAAGAGGGGGTGGGGGTACCTTCTCCCAGAGCCTCCCCACCCCCCACCCCAAATTATTTCAGCTCATTTTGTAAGGGACCAGCCAGCCAGGGCAACGCTGGTGGCCATCCGACAGCCCAGGGACCCAGGTCCCTGACTGGCACCTACCAGCTACCGACGAGCAGGAGGAGCCGACGCCCTGCAGCGACCTGGCGAGGAGCAGCAGCGCGTAACTGCTGGAGAAGGCGAACACTGGCGAGACAGGGGCCGGGCAGAGGTCAGGGCCACCCCGCAGCAGCCGCCATCGAACCCCTTGCTCACGGTCACTTCAGAAGCCCTCCCATAGCCCAATGGTATTTTTTCAGGATTAGCCGCATCATGCTTTTGCTCTATTAAAACTTCTCCCCGACTCCTCTCTGCAGTCTTTACCCATATGCAAACACCCTGGATTGCATTCTTGATTGCCAGCTCGTGGATGTCAGAGCCCCTCTGTGAACCACACTCAGAAGGCAAAGGTCAGACACTTACTGATCGTTGAGACAAACATGATGCAGAATCCCGCAAACATTGGAATTGGATAGCCGATTCTGCAAAACAGAACCACGAGGATAATCTGGAGAAGACAGGGTATTTTTTTTTTTTGAGTTTTGAGTTTTGAGTTTTGTATTGAGTCTCTCCTGCTAAGCCTCTGGGGCAAGAAAAGAAGATGAGTGCTTGGTCAATTTTTCTAAAAATTCATATCCTCGCTGCTTTCGATGTGACCTTTTTCTGTTTGACTGTCTTGGAACATGAATACATTTATGGGTTGCTGCTCTGAACAGAAATTTCTCTGGAATAAATGTTAACACAATATTGGCAAGTAACCCAGAACACATCCAAAATACACAGCCTCTGTTTCAGTCATGTTTTATTATTATTCCTTTAATTATAGCCTTTGCTAGAGCTTTCCCAAAGGGACAATTGCAATGAAATGATTCTGGTAAAAAGACACCAAGTGATTCAACTGGCAGCAGAGATGATTGCACGGCATCTAAGAGGCATTAGGAATCAAAATTTAAAAATCTGCTTTTATGTGGACCCCAAACAGGCCAGCCCAGAAAGATAGGCCTCATTTTCTGTGCAAAAATTCAAAACCCACATTCCTTTGTAAGACTGCCACAGGCCGGCGGGGGTGGTGGGAAGAGCCTGGCTTTCTGGAATCACAGGCCTGGCTGCAAACCGGGGCCTCCCACTTAACCATGGCAGATCTTTCAGCCACACGGTGAGAGCGCCACCCACCTCCCAGGACTGGCATCAGTTTGAGATGAGATGAGGATGTCAGCAGTCTACCAGGGTACCTGGAACACAGAAGATGCTTCGGAAATTTCATTGCCTCCTTCTTTCTTTTCTTTCTTTCCTCTCTTTCTCTGCATGGTTCCTGCCATGTGGGTGGGGCGTGAGGGGGCAGGGAGCAGCCTGGCCTCCCAGCTCCAGGAGGGTGGCCAACTCGGGCTGAGCGACAGCCTCCTAACAGGTTTGCTCCCACCCAGAAGAGCAGTAAGCATCTCTGGGCCTCTGATCCCTCCAGCCCTGGATCATCAGGAACCTGGAGAAGAAGCAGAGGGGCCCAAGGAGGCAGGAGGCACCGAGTCTGAGCTACTCAGCCTTTACAGGCCCCTCGAGTCAGGCTTTAATAAAATCTTAATGACAACACCTCCAGTTAAGGATTACGCTCAGTTCTCCAAGCATTACACCCATCGGATCAATGATTTGTTAAGGGCAGACAATTGCCTCCTCATTATACAGATGATGAAACTGAGGTACAAAAAGGTGACTTGTCAAATGACATAGGGTTCATTTCACCTGGGGCCATTCCCTCCAGTCCAGGGCTTTTCCTTGCCAGGCAGGCAGAGAGCACACGGACACATGTGGCTTTTAATAGAAACTTTTCAAAAGTTCTCCAGGTCACACACTTTTTTTTTTAACTGCTCCACATGTATCCAGAAACCAAATAGCAAAAATAAAAATAGCACCTCAAAATTATGACAGATTCCCAGGCAGGCCCCCTCGCACAAACCCATGCAAAGGCTCCCCTCATGGGTCTGAGATGAGCTTGTGACTTGCAGAGGTGGGCTCAGCCTGAATCAGGTAAACTAGGAAGGGCACCTGGCTCTGCACTGCATTTTCAATTGGCAGCTTCTCTTTCTCAACCAGGAGACAGCCCATGCTCCTGATTCACGCAGACAAAAACACACATTCCCAACACTGCAGTCCAACCCTGCACTGCTGGATACGGAAAAAGGAAAGTTCCAGGGGCCTCAGAGATGGGAACCCTTGGGCACTTTATTTTTCTCAGCAACTATGGCACTGTCTCATGAAAGAACAGACATGTAACAATACATCCAGTGGCCCTGGAGTCAACATAGGCTTCTCACCCCTTTCAACATAATACTTGGAAAATCTAGTCATCCAAGTGCTAATGTATGTGTCAATGCTACTGGAATTCTTTGGCTAGCTCTTCATTTTTGTTAATGGTAGGGCTCTAGCATGGAGCCCTTCTGGCTTCCAGGGGCATCCTTGGATTCTGTAGAGAAGCGAACCATCTGTGGTTCCTTCGCAGACACAAGAAGCAGCACTGGGTAGTTTCAGGACAAAACTCAACAGAGTCTGGCAATCTCTGTCTGCAGCCCCAAAACCACCGGCAACACTATGCCCAGTCTGGCCAGTGACACTGCACCCAGCTCAGCAGAGCTCTGCTCGGGTGGGGAGGAAGCCCTGGGGGCTCCTCTAACCGAGAGACTCCAGAATTACCAACCATATTAGGGAGCTAGTGTGTGACTGCCTGAGATTCTCACAGCAATGCCGTGAGGTGGCTGGTTTTAGCTCTGTTTTTAGTTGATGACGCTGAGGTTCAGGGAAGTTAAGTAACTTGCCCACAATTCAGGGCAATGGGCATATCTTGAACATCTAACACACGTCAGGTCCTGCAAGACCACAATTTGGTGGGGAAGCCGATTTCACAATGAGTTTTGCGATGGAGGGCTCCCAGTTGTCATTTAACACCGACAGCTCCATGTCCACAGGGCTATGTGTTTACAGAGGATTCTCTTTATCTAGGCCATGTGCTGTATTTATTTGGAAACACTGCAGCTACTGTTTTCTTCGTTCCTTTGCAGTTTTAGTGAAGCAGGTATGGAATAACCAAATGGCAAAGCTGGAAGGAAGCCCAAAGGCTGGCCAACCCAACCCTCATCTTAGAAGAGGAAACTGAGAGAGAGATGGAGGGGCTCCCCTGAAGACACAGAGCAAGCCTATCACTGCAGACACCACTGCGCTCACACGGCTCCCTTCTGGCTTCTGGAACACACATGTGCCCTGCATTGTCAACAAGGTCAAGCCACTGACAGGGCTGCCCAGCTGGGAAAGGCTGGGCAACAGCATCTTGCACGTGGACTTGCTTTCCCACCTGGCGAAGCCCACAGAACTCAGCCCCATGGCAAAGAAGACACAAAGGAGGCTTCTGGACCTCTGCTTTCAAACTCTCCCGGCCCCCCGCACACCCACCTTGGAAGGAGGGTTGTCTGATGCCCCAAGGCCAGTGTGTGGTGGGCAGACACCAAGGCCCTATCTCTTTCCCCCAGTGTCTCCTAAATGAAAGAAAACTCAACTGACATTAGTCATAAACATCTGAGTGGGCCCTCCGGTCTCGGTTCAATGTCACCTCAATTACAGTATTGCTAAGCAGAGCTGGATCCGATGCCTTTAACCAAATGTCCCATTGTCACTGCCTTGTGAGTCATCCTGGCCCCCAGCCCTCCTCCACAGAGCATCGTGGAGCAGTTAATCCAATTTGAATAAGACTATCATATATTGAATCACAAGCAAAATGTATAAAACAATAAAAGTCATGTTACTCATATATACCAAGATAGTCGGCAGAGAAACTTTATATGTCCCTAAATCATCACGGCAATCAACACTTTTTCTCTAATGCTAATAACTAGCTTATCTCTGCCATAGAGACCAATGCAAGCTCCAGTCTCCGCCTTGCTAAGGCCACAGTTCCCTCTGCCACGGTAATGACAAAAGCAAGGAGGCAGAGCCAAGGGCCTGGTAGGTGCAAAGTATCACCAGATGAGATGAGAGGACAAATGCCTTTGACCTCAGCACGCTCCTAGAAGGTGGCATGCTAACTACATGTCAGTAAATGGACTGATATTTTAGATTTGCTAGCATATGACAGGAATTTTGTTGGCACTCATACAGTAAATAAAACAAAATTCTCAGATTTAGTCCGTGGGTCTACCTGTCTTTTTTTTTGGTTTTAGATGTGTGCAGGGAGTTAGAGGGGCCGTGGATTTCCTGTCTTGGCTGTAACCCCCATTCGCTGACATACAACTCAAGGGCAGGCTCTGCTCCCTTAAGAAATGCCCTAATTCCACTGGCGGTTTCTTCTGGTTCCAGAGGCAAAGCCTCCGGCCATCCCCTGCCCACCATTCTAGCGACATCTAGGACAGGAGATCTCTTTCCAGAACAGCTGGTTTCCCTGTCCATGGAGAAACTGAAAAGGTCACTGCTTATTCCTGCAAAACCCACTTCAGAGCAATGAGCTGAAGCTGGCGAAAAAAATAACCACGTTCAATTTCGTGGTGACTTTATGCCCCGTGGCTTCCTCCTTGTCGTTCAGATGTTAGCTAAGATTCGTGAGAAAAAAAATAACTCACTCTCAAATATATTAGGTAACTATGGAAATAAATTAAGCCACTGATGCTGGCTTGATAAAAAGCAGACCATTGAGACAATGACAAGCCAAAGAGGAAGCTGAGGGAGCTGGTCCCCAGCGGTCGCATGGAGTTAACTCTTTCCCAAGCCAGACAGGCGGCTGGAATAGTTTTTGATTCTAAAGATGCAGCTACTATTTAAACCTTGTGCTAGGCAAGTGAAGACCATCACACCACATTCCTAACCTGATTCGTGGGAGAGAGAAAAGGAAAGGGAAGGTGTTTTCACATTGTTCATCTTCTAGAAACAATTATTTTCTGTACAGATGTCTAAAATTCACTCACTAGGCCAAATTAACAAGCGTCACTAGTATAACTCCCTCAACCCTCTTTTACATACAGCTGCAGTCATGAAAGGAATAAATAACATGAGCCTCAAAACCGGAAATCAAGTTGGCCAAGGTGCCATCAGGCTTTAGAAAGTGCATTACCGGATACGTGGTGCTATGCACCCCAAAATCAGAGGTCCTGCGTTCCCCATCTGATCACATATTTTCAGTAAAGATTTAGTACATGAAGAGTAAAGGAAACAGGAATTACTTGCCTCCAAATTCTTCTCAAGAATCATTATTTTGTGTTTTCAGGATCATGCATGAGATCTTATCCAATATTTTAAAAACAGACAGGCGGCTTGCTGTTCTATCACCAACCCACAAAAGCCAGCCACTTCTGGTACAAGGAAAATGTTCAAAAAATAGATTGGGGTGATGAATGCCCAACTATATGATGGTATTGTGAACAATTGATTGTACACTTTGGATGATTGTATTGTATGTGAATGGATCTCAATAAAATTGAATAAAAAAAAAAAAAAACCAGCCACGTGGCAGCATTGCGACCACAAATATGGGGGTCCAGGTTGTGATGTGGGGTCGTGTTTCAGATTGGGTCCCGTTTAAGGCAAGAGGCTTTAGGAGAGATGAGCTCCCACCACAAGCCTGGCTCGAGGCAGCCCTCCCTGGGGATCTTGGGGGATGTACGTGGTCTCCGACCAGCTCTCCTTCTCTGCACTGTCTGGAACACTGCAGAGATGTTGGGAATCTGGACCAGGTCACATCAGGGGTAGAAAAAGATACTCTTTTTTTCTGGGGCAGGAGGAGAGTCCCTGTCCAAAAAACAAAGCTGATTTTTCCCATTTCTAAACCACCTGCCCACTGATTGAAAATGGAAATCAACAACTCCATTTGGGTCTTCAGCAGCTCAATCTGGTACAACCAGGGAGAGCCCAAGAAGATGCAAGAAAGACAGATTTTGACCGGCATTGTTTATTTTTAGCAGTCAAAAGGACACGCTCTCTAACAGTAAGTGGCAGAAAGAACGGGAAAGGAAGAGGGACAGGCTGAAAACCTGGGTAGAGCATCCAACACCTGACTCCAGCCCAGCAGCCGCCCAGAGAAAGGCGTTTTCCTCCCTGAGCCGGAACACTGGGCACCAGGACTGCCCCAAAGCCTCTGTTAACATCCCTTTCAGCTCGAATGCCCCACTCCATGTTTTTAGCTTCTCTTTAATCAGGAATACATATCAACCAGCTTTCAAATGCTGTTTGGGCACACTTGTTTACAACACCAAGTCCTACCCAAAGGCATCTCCAAGTTTATCTTATTGGTAATTGAGGAGATGATTGACACAAATTACGTCAAAAGACTATTTGCAATGGCTCTCAAAAGAAGGCTCAGGAGAGGCAAACAGATGTATTTGTTCCTTCTCTGCTACTGTTTCCATCTGAACTATGTGGGGGATGCAGAGCCAGAGTAACTTCCACCTGGCTTGGAAAACAGTAGAAACATTACAAGGAGTTTTGAAGAGAGAACAGAATTTACTCAATGGTTTTGCCTACACTGATATCGAAAATTTGTTTGCACTTCCACATTACAAGATGGCACTTAAAGAAGAAAGCCATTTCGAAATTTGCTGGATAGATGGGGGAACTAATTGGGGATTAAAATTTAGCTCTAAATTCCAAAGTGGATTCTTCACCATAAGAATAGACTAAATTTCCCAGGCAGCAAAGCAAAATTGGGTTTCTCTTAGAACACAGTATTTTTGGAGCCTCAAACACAGCAATGTCCAAGCATCTGGAGCATGGGATAAGGGAAAAGGTCTCGCTAGTTTTAAACAAGCTGCTCCCCATGGCAGAAGCAAAGCATTAAAAGAAGAGAGAGAGAGATTTTTTAAAAAAGCTTTTCATTGCCACTTGGAAGATCCAAATACTCCCACCATTTCAGCCGAGTTTCTAAGTATTATGCTGTACTGGTAGCAACATCCGTGCCCAAGTGATTGGCAAGGCATCATTACGATAATGTCCTCAATTTTCATGTACAGTGCTTGAGCTGTTTGCTTTCTCAGAACACAAAACCCAGAGCCGTTTTCTCTAATTATACCAGATGCATTTTAAGAAGGGCCCTTAGTCTTGAAAAAGGAAGAAAACAACCCTGCAAAACTCCTGAGGTCTGTGCGCTTTTCCTCCTGGAGAACAGAGGGGCTGCCTAGTTTCCCCTTGGTAATAACACTCCACGGTGGGCTCACAATCCAGCCGGTGCTGGGTTCACCTGTTTAGCATATTTTAGGCTGCAGCTTTATAATATTCAACTCCACAGTGTGGAGGGCCACACCTGGCTTGGGACTGTCACAACGGTTTCAATGGCACTAATCAGTGCGGAAAATCAAAAGGCAAAAGTTTAAAATGTGCTCCCTTCCCACTGACCACAGGTGCACCATAAGGGACCTCCAGATGCCCATGGATAGCTCAAGCTCTGGAAGGGCAGGTTGGGCAGTGCTCTCTGGGCTCCTGCCACCACCCCAGGCCACCTCAACTCCTATCACCCCCTTCTCCATCACCACCTCCCCTCCAGGCAGTCACCCAGGGTCCCACACTCAGAAGGGTCCCACACCTGGTTGAACGCTCTGCTATTGCCATCTTGAAACTCTTAATAATATGTGAACGAGGGGTCCCACATTTCATTTTGCACTGTCCCCTGTGATTTCTATAGCCAGTCTTCCTCCTTCCCCATGCTGAGGCCTCAGTTGATGTAAACATCTCCCAGCTCCCAGTCTACCAGGAACGCTGGGCTGACATGCTTAATATTGTGCTTTGCTCACCTGCCCCTCTCACCTGGCTTTGGCACCTCTAGTGGCTCCCAACCAACAACCCCCACAACAAAACCCCATTCCTCTCTGGGCCTAGCCACTGGGTCTCTTATAGTCTAGCCCAGTCCCGGCCCTCCTTAATTCACATGGAGGATCTCAGCACTCCCTTCTCTGCCACCTTCTGCGTTTCTGCCTCTGGGCTGTACCAGCTCCCAGTCGTTGCCTCTGATCCCTTCGCGGACAGCCTCCTCCCCTCAACTGCAAGTGCCTTGGGGCTGAAACTTCCATCCTTTCTGCTTTGAACCCCTATGTACCAGACAGAGCTGGGCCATTTCAGCTACAGATGAGCAGATACCTGCTAGATGATCAGTAGCAATGGAGAAGTGAATAATTATTCAAAAAAAATATGGGTCTGAGAAACTCAAGACTATCCAGATCAATTTAAAGCTAGCCTGGGCAGTGTGAATGACCCAGACAACATCTCAATTCTCCTCCTCCCTTTGGGCAGACAGGTGAAGTCACCTGTGGAAGGGACAGATGCGTCACCCTGCTCATGACTTCAGCATCATTTAGGAGTTTTTTACAATGTCACTGATCTCTTCCAATGTTTCCCACCAGGTCATCTAATGGAGCCTTCACCGTGACAGCTCTAAAGGAAACACGTTGGCTTTCTATACTGAAGCACACAGCCAGAGCTGGAAGCAAAGAGAAAGCTGCCTGGCACACGAAAGCCAGGGCTGGACATGGTGACCCTTGCTGACCAAGGGTTATTTTGACAAGTGTCCTTAAGAAGCCAGGCATTTAGACAGACCAAAATTCTCCCACTTGGGGAGGTCCTCTTTATTCTATCTTCTCTGATATTTTCTTATTTTTCAGGCAACAGAGAGAGCAATGAAAAGGTGGAGCAAACTGAGAGATCATTATTAAGTAAGGACAAAGACATGAGGGGAAGGAGACTGGGTTTTGCCCCAGCTCGTCCGCCACTGATAAATGAATGAAACCCATGGGGACACAACTTGGAACAATATAAATATAAAGCTCTTTGACTATAAAAATACAACCTACCTGTTGGTCAACAGTCCTATGAAAGGGTTGGTGAGGAGCTGGACGGTGGCTTTGGAAGCAAACAGCAGGCCAACCTGCACATTCTCATTCAGGAGGTCTTTGTCTTCGCTGGGGCAGTCGGAAGGGGCAGTGGACGCATTGGTCACCATGTGCTGTGTGGTGGCTTTATGAGGCTGTGCCCCCTGAGCATCCACAGTGGCGTTGCCAGTGACCATGGTGGAGTTGTCGTAATAGGAGAAGATGCTCTGGAAGCTGCCCGTGGTGGCAGCCGTGTGCACTGGCTTGGCAGTCTGGATTTCTGTAGCATTTTTCCCATGCTCAATGCTGTACAGGTAACTTGGGATGATGGGGACTGAGAACAAGAGCACAAGAGGAAGGACACCATTGCCCCGAAACCCTCCCCAGAGCAAAAGCCAGCAAACCACCCAGGGATGGGGTTTGTCAACCCCAGAAATAAGACCGCTGCACCACACTGATACTGGGACAATTCATGGTGCCCAGCTCACTAGAGAGGCAAAACCCCAAGAGGCTGTAAAGAGCCCCCTCTGCTTTCTGGAGCATTACCAACTGGCCCTGGAGATTTTTTCATTTGTTGTGTTTCTCAGTACAGGATTCCTTCAACCGGAATATTCTGGTCTGCAGCCAAGGCAGTTCTGACCTGGGGTCAACCAGTGCTTCTCAGAAAAAGAGGCATTTAAATGAATGAATCGAGGAAAGAGAACCTAAATTTCATTATGCATCTTAGAAAAAAATAAACCTGCAGGAAGTAATAATTAGGAAGTTCTGCAACAAGCCCGCTTCATCTTTCTATTACATGAGTGGGAATTTGCAATCTTTTACTCAAACCTGGAAGACTTAAGAATTCCTAAGACTTCTGTAAAAGAATAGCCAAATTGCTCAATGTAATAGAAGCCCTGGGCACACGGGGTAGCAAAAGCGCATTCCAGACAGAGCAGCACCAAGGCCCTTGTTTCTGAATATGGAGAAGCTACACAATCCCAGAGCCTCATTCTGGAGACAACTGACTGTTGGCTGCTTGGAAAACTGTGGGGGCCCACCAGCAAATGGAGAGGATGTGAATAGCCCTCCTTCTAAGTCCAAAAGAGAAATGATTTTTTTCTTTCATTAAAATCGGGATATTTTTAGGGAAAAGGGTGCCAAAAACTTCTCTGTTAATGAGACCTAATTAAGAGACCTGGATTTCAATTATTTAGTTTTGCAAAAATCCGTTATTGGAAAAGGCTGAAACCAATACTCAGTTCTAATTGCTCTTAAATGGGTCCTGAAATGTTTCCATCTCAATGTTTTTAAATGTTCCTTTTTGGGGGGGAAATGTTGATCTGTTCCTTGAGGCCTGAGACCTAATTGTAAACCCACCTTTTTGGGTAGCACAACAATTACTGTAACACATTATTTTGAACTCTTGGAATTACTTTCTTAACAGAAACCTTTTTCATCGTGGTGGAAGGGGAAGCAGGGAATTATCAGGCGGAAACATAAGTTCTGGGTCTTATCTGTCTTATGACACATTTTTTGACCTGACCTCCGGGAAAACGAAGCCACAAACGCGGCTCCTACTACCCCGAGGCGCAGCAGCCTTCAAGGGCATGTATTCCCTGCAAAGTGTCTTCTCCAACTTTCCCGGGCCGGCTCGGAGCTCCCGGACCGCGCTGGGGTGAGTGGGGCTCGCCGGGAAGGGGCATCGGGAGAAGGTGGCTCCCTGGGAAGGGGGAGCTCCGCCCGGGGAATGGGGACGCCGGGGGAAGGGGGACGCCGGTCCGTACGTACCCACGACGGTGAGCAGCATGTTGTCCAGCAGGAGCGCGAGGAACACGATGAAGAGGATGAGCTTGCGGGAGTGGCGGCTCTCCTGCAGCCAGCGGAGCAGTGCCATCTCGCTCAGGGCCATGGCTCCGGGGCGCGGCTGCGGGCGCGGCGCGCGGTGAGGGGCTTCGGCCGGCAGGAGACATCCCCCCCACCCCTGACTCCTCCCGGCCGCAGAAGGGGCGCTCAGGGGCGCACAGGTGGCCCGGGACGGTGCCAGGCGCCCTACCCTCCGCGCATCTGCCCCGGGCGCGTCCCCACGAGCGCCTGCGCTCCCTGGAAGCAGTGCCCGCGAGCGCCGTCGGGGACCCGAGCGGGGGCCTGCGGGGCGGGGGCCTGCGGGGCGCTGCCCGGCTCTCCGCCGTCAGTAGGGCTCCACTTCTCCTCCTAATTCTTCCGCGCGCTCGGAAGGACTGCGCGCCCTGCGCCCTCGCTTTCTGAGGCCGCCTCGGGAGCCCCACGCGCGGCGCCTTGGGGGAGCTCCCTGCCCTACCCCGGGCCCCGCTCTCCCCCGTGTCCCCCGGCGGCGCCCTTCCTCCCGCGCTCTGCCCTGCCGGCAGGGAGCAGGGTCGGTGTTACCTCGGGGTCGCCTGCAGCCGCGGCTGCCCGAGTCTTCGCGCCCGCGCCACCGCCCGCGCTGCTGTGGGCTCCGTCCGTCTGGGCGGCTCTGGGTCGCAGTCTCCGCCCCAAGCGCCGGGCTGCGGCCGCTCGGTTTACCGGGTCCGGCTCTGACGTCACGGCCGCGGGTGTGAGCGAGGGGCTGGGGCGCCCTGTTCTCCACCCGCTCCTCCCGCTGATGCCCACCCCGCGCCGTCGCTGCGCGGAAGGGACCGCCTTACTGTCCCCAACCGGGCCGCGAACGCTCCTCCACCCCTGTCCTAGACCCTGCGCCGCCCTGCCAGACTCTGCGCCCGGATACCCGGGGTTGCAAGCGTCCCGAGCCTCCCGGAGCTCAGACCCTCGCCGGCCCCTGCGCGTAGCCGCGCGACCTGGGGATCCGGGCCGGGATTGAAACGGCAGGAACTCGGAGGGACGAGGGCGAGGCGTCAAGAAACCCGGGGTGAAGAGGTCAGGGAATAGGTGAGGAGTCAGGGACTCTCGCTCTCTTCCGCTGCTTTGCACAAGTCGTGTGGTTCTTTGAGCCCTAGCGTCTCTGAAATTGCCCTGAGGATGTGAAGGCTGTGGGGTGAGTGTAAGGAGCCAGGGGCGGACCCTTCTTTACTGGGGAGGCCGCCCTTCACATGCCCTCACCCCTCCCCTGCTGGGCGTTCCCACCTAGGACATGGTGCACGGTGCCACCGGGGGACTTTGGGCCTCCAGGCCTGAAACTCTCAAGCTGGTGATGTGGAAACAGGGGGACAGGATACTGCTCACTGTCTTCCCACATGGCAGTAGGGGTAGGTGAGGGTCCCTTGAGTCCAAGTCTCAGAAAGTGAAAGCTGCAGGCCTGGGCCTCTGGGACCACCAGGTGAACCTGGCCCCAGAGAGGAACACTGGAGACAGGTGTGTGCCTGGTGCTTTAGGAAAAAGGCCCCAGGGGCTGCTGCATCCCCTCTCAATGAGGCCAGAGGGTTTGGCTTAAGAGAGGCAATAAACCGTCTGGAAAGTGCTTGTTTGTGGCTGACCCCAGCCATCTTCACTGCCTAGGAGTAAGGGTACAACTTTGATCTCCACATTCCTTCATTGTATAAACAGAGAAGAAACAAGTAGATACTCCCACCTCCCCCCACCCCCAAACAGAGGTGGAGTTTGGGAGGCCTTTCTAGGGTCCTCAAGGAACAACAGCTGTTTTCTTGGAAAGCTACTTGGAATAAATGTCATCCCGTGGTAGCCTCTCAGCAAAGGGAGTCTGACCTGGCTTTACAAACGTCGCCGCCGTGCGTTGTGTGGCCTCCCCACACGCTCCGCCTCCTGACTTCCTTCCAGAAGCCCCTCAGGCTTCCCATTGCTGCCCCTAATGTGTGAGCAAGATGGTTGGGTAAGTAAGTGGGTCAGTAACACAGGGACTCCAGATATCCCAGCACCAAGCAACTGAAATATTAAACAGAGAGGAGAGAAGGGAAGCCACTTAGGGGGAGAAAGCAGGCTGCAGGGGGCTGTTTAGGATGGATAGGAAGCGTATCACCATCACAGAGTGTCGAAGCCAAAGACAGGGCAGGGAGGTACCACGGTAGGGGCACTTGTCTGGATGCCCAAGTCCCAGTGGGACCCTGCCTTGCTCTGAGACCTTGGGCAGGTTACTTGTCATCTCTGTACTTTACTTGCCTCATCCCGACTTGTGGGAACCAGAGACAAACACCTGTGCTGGGAGGAGAGGGTCACCTTGCTGGCTCTCCCCCACCACAGGCCATTCCCAGGAGACCAGGCTTCGAGGGTGTCTCTGTGAACGCATCCTTTATTTGTTCTTGCTGGGAATCCAGACTGCTGAGCTCAGCCACCCAGCCCCCTGCTGCCACCCACTCCCACCCTTTTTAAACACAAGAGACTGGAAAGGTACAAAGGGACCACTAGGATTGGCTTTTTCACTTTTAGTTTAGGAATGATAAGGCGTGTGGTCCCTGGGACACAGCAGTTACCTGAAATAGGCATGACTTGAGATAAACTGATTTTGATTTACAGAGAGCATCCTGGTTGGGTCACTTTTATAATGTATGTGACCTGGGGTTCCTTAGCCTCTCAGCGCCTCTGTGGCAGAGGGGCCAGGTGTGGGGATTGGGGCGAGGCAGGAAGCAGGCGTGAACCACAAGGGGGCCTGGCAAGGAGCGGTGGCGGCAGCGTGACAGCAGGGTGTGTGCACTGAGGCAGTGAGGAGCTCGGCTCTGCACACGGGGTCCCTGAGAGGGTACAGCCTCCGGCAAGGGGCTGGTAGCCGTGGACACTCAGGGGCAAAGGCTGTGGGTGGAGGGGCAGCTGCACTGCCTCCACCATGCAGGGAGGGGGCCCTGGAGGCAGGCAGGTCTGGGCTCTCTCAGTCCTGACTGAGGGGAAACCAGACCCCATGGAAACCCCGATCCTCAAAAGGAAGGTAGAGCAGTGGAAATGGTAAATACCTGGCTAACTCAAAAGACTCTGTTTGTTTGTTTGTTGCATTTTATTTGTCTAGAATTAAATCATGATATTGTCTTGAAGGGTCTCTGACAGGTATAGATGTATTACTATAACAACTGTGGCTTAAATGACAGGGACGGATATGGACCTACAGAAAGTGGCCAGGTTTCTATCACTTCTGGGAAGTAGTAAGTTAACTAACTAGAAGTGAACTGTGAAAAGTTAGGGTGTATATTGTAATCCCTAGGGCAAAGTCTGTAAAAAAAGAATAGTTTAACTGCCCTCAGGAAAATTAAAATTAAAATGGAACTCTAAAAGTATTCAAATAATTTTTAAAAGACCAGGAAGGAAGAACAGATGAATAAAAAATCAGAGGAGACAAATATCAAACAAAGAAGAAAATGAGAGCCCTAAACCCAGCTTGATCAGTAATTACATGAACCATTAATAGACACTCCAATAAAAAAACAGAAATGGTCAGAATGGATTAAAAGAAAAATACAAGTCCCAACTCTATGCTGTCTACAAGAGATGCCTTTAAATACAAAGACCCAGATGGGTTCGAAGTAAATAGATGGAAAAAGTATATCATACAGTCTGTAAGCATAAGAAGGCTGAAGTGGCTATATTAATATCAGATAAAACAGATTTCAAAACACAATTTTAAACAGCGATATAAAGAAGAAGCTTTCATAATGATAAAAGGGGTCGATTCAGCAGGAAGATATAATGCCATTGTATGTGAATACCTAATAATAGAACATTAAAATGTATGAAATAAAAACTGCCAGAATTAAAGGGAGAAATAGAAAATTCTGCAGTCATGAATGGAAGAATTTAACCCTCTTTTCTCAACAGTTGATAGAATGTCTAGACAAGAACTCAGCAGACATACAGGAACAGAACAATACATGGCTGCCTTGGGTAATTGATAGTTACCACCCTGAACATTCCACTCAAAGCACGTGGAAGGTCTCAGCCAGGATCTGACTCATTAGAGTTAGAGGCTTTTTTTTTAAGCCACCTCTATCAGTTGTTCAACATCCATATAAATGATGGGCTGCCATTTGAAACAAAATGTATTTCGTGCTTCTGCTTTTCTGAGTTCTGCATCTGCACTGCAAAAGAGCATTTCTGTGTAAAATCTACCACACCAACTGTTCTGCTTTGAAGAGGGGATGGCAAAGCAAATGTCAATCCACCTGAAGGCTGCCTTGCTGACTCCCAATGAAATTAAGACAGAGATGCTCTAATTTAATAATTCAATCACTGAATTAACTGGCTTCATGCAGCATTATCTGCAAGATGCGAGTCTCCGGGTTTGGCCACTTTAATGGAATCACTAACCTTTCTGAGGATGTTTGCCGTAATCGAAGGCAGCTGAGGGGCCGACTAGCTGTGGAGAGCAGCATTTGATGAGCTGGATTTGGCCATGATCTTTCTCTCTTACTTGGGCTATTGCGATCGCCCCAAGTGGCTGCCCTGAGGCCCAGCCAGGCCTCCCACAGTCAACCCTCCACACCAGCCAGAGCGAGGTCCTGAACCCTGACTTCGCCACGCCACTCTCTTGACTAAAACCCCCAATGATTTTGCACTTAGGATAAAATCAAATGTCTTCAATGTGACCCAATGGGATATGCCCCAACCCCTCTCCCCAGCTTCATGTGTACCATCCACACTTGCTCTCTGGTCTAAATCAGATTCCCTTGTAGTAATCTGGACTCTGCGTGGGTTCAGGCAAAGTCAAGTGCTGGTGCTCGAGCCCGAAGAGCCTCCACAGCCGCCTCTCACGCCCCTCAGCCCCAGCCTTCCCATTCCAGCCACCAGACTCCTTTCCATACGGGTTTTCTGCCTCAGGGCCTTTGCACATTCTGTTCCTTCTTCCTGGGATGCTCTTCTGCTCCCTCTTTGTCTGATTATCTCCTCCTCATTCTTAGTCTCCCATCCGTTCTTCGTACTACCTGCTCCTTTCCACCCCAGGGCCTTTGTGCAGGCCATTCCTGCTCCCTTCTTTCATTTATCTAGTTAATTCCTCCCTAACCTTTGCATTTCAGGTCATATGTTTCTTCTCAGGGAGGTGTTCCCAGGCCCCTATGCACGTACCCCCCATTCTGCATTAATAAGTCCCTAAACCTTTCATTCCTGGCCTGTATCATCATTGCAGTTTCACTACTGTGACTCTGAGTAATGTCTGGCTTCTCCATCCCTCCCCTGTATAAGCTTGGAACAGACAGAGCCTTTGGAGGCTTGCTCACCACTGCATCCCCAGAGCCTTGCACTGTGCCTGGCACAGAGTCAGTGCTCAGTAAATGCTCGTGCGTGGGTTGCCTCAATTTCCTAGTCACTTAAGCAGTGAGCACCATCTGAAACTCCCTGCATCAATTGGCAGTTCCCCACCCTGGGACCTCTGTCTTCCCAAATTGACTCTTCTCAGGCCCAAGGGTACACTCTGACCAGTCCAGCTTCCATGCCTTTGTGTAAAGGATTTGCTCCACCGGAAATGCCATCCACTTTCTTCTACCCAACCAAGCCCTCACTTCCTCCTGCCTGCTGTGCCTTGGCAAGCCTCTTTCCCATCATTCTACCAACTGAAAAACCTACCCAATTTATGATGCAAGAAGTGATTGCTGCCTCTGCTTGTTAATGCCCCAAATAATTGACTCATTCATGCTGCCTCCCCCCACCCAGCAGTTACCTGCATCCCGTTCCCTGCATGTCCCTACCTCTGTTCTTTCCTGCCTCTGACTCTTTGCTTAGGCAGATCCACCCACCCAGAATGTCCTTCCTGCCTGGCCAGAAGCAAGTGCCCAGATGTCATCACGTGGTCATATTTGTACCATCAAAGCTGAAGGGTCATGGCACCAGATTCCTCTGATTTTCTGTTGAATAGCCCCTCTTCTGTCCTCAACCCCTAACTCCCACCCCTACCCCTACCCCATATCCCTGCTCCAGTAGCCTCCTAACTGGCCTCCCCGAAACCAGGTACTGCCTCCAATCCATCCACAACTCAGCAGGTCTCCACAAACCATGTTTTCAATAGGTTCCTCCCCAGCTCGAAAGCCTACGGGGGCTCCCTAACACCTCATTTCTAAATCCTTCTGCCTAGCTTTCAAGTTTGCCCATTACCCCCCACCCCAATTCTCACCCTCTGCTCTAATCAGACTGGCCCCCTCACTGCCCCAGAAAGAGCATGCATGTTTTTCCCTGATCCCTCCAACTTCCCAGGTCCTATTCCTACTCCCACAGCCCCTCGCAAGTCCCCTCTGTCCTGGGGTGAAGCAAAGCCTCGGGTGACCATTGCAGCCCTCCCTGGGGTCCTGCCTCTCGGACGCATGAAGCCCTGGTGGTCTGTTCCCCACAAAAGCATTTGCCAGCTTGCATTGTTCCACAGGCTGACCTGGGCCCATTCTCATCCCCCCCACCCTGCCCCCCAACATCACCTCCTTGAAGGCAAAGGACATGGTTTCCTCCTTCTGTCTCCCCCTGGGCAGCTGGCACAGAGCCACTCGCCCAGCAGGTTCCCAGGACAGGCATCGGGAACAGAGAGAGGAGCCCTGGGGCCAAAGCTGATTCCTCCTCAGCCAGCCGGGCCTCAGTTTCCTCATCTGCACAGATGGCCAACAGATGGTGCAGCACTCGAACATAGCTGGGCCAAATCAAGTTGTGCCATAATACAGTTTAAACTGCCCCCTGAATTCCAGAGATGGTATAAAAAGGAGATAAAATACTTCATTAATAATTTTCATACCGTTTCCTGTTGACATGAAATTATTTTTGATACATTGGCCTATATACAATCTATTATTAAAACTACTTTCACCTATCTTTTTACTTTTTTTTTAATGTGGCTGCTAGGAAATGTTCAGTGACCTGTGTTTTCATTGACCTCACATTCGTGGCTTGCATTTTATTTCTGTTGGCCGGTGCTGGGAGAGAACCTCGGTGCTAGGGGAGGCTTGGAGAGTAGTAAGTCTGATGTCTGCTTTCACACTCAAGAAAGTAGACCCAGAGGGAGACGGGGCCTTGTCCCAGGCCATCCAGGTTTGAGAACCAGACCTCTGCTGCCAGGATCCCCATGGGTGGTGGGTTGGGGCCAGTGACGCCGGATGCAGCAGGTGCCCACAGGTGGTCGCCTGGAGCAGAGGACCCTGGAGGAGCTGCGGACTCCAAAACAGCTCTCCCACCTCCTGCTCAGAGCTCCTTGTGCCCACTTGCTATGCTGGCTCCACACCCAGACATCCCCAGGGAAGGAGATTTTAGTGGATAATCAATAGCCCAATAGGGCAGGCTGTGAAGACTCAAACCTAATTATTTTGTTCAGAAACTTGTCTGTAACTGAAAGGCATCTGAGAAATCACCATCACCATCTCGGGGTGGGGAGAGAGACCCAGTCATTATGCTCAAATTGGATTTATATTGAATGTTGTCTTGTTGGAGAAGATGTTGTCTCCAGCAAAACCGTTGTTTGGGTGCTGCAGGAGGGAAAACACATGGCAGTGGGGTAGGGGGTGGGGGTTGTAGCTTCCCCTCTTCAAGAACATTTTGAGAAGGTTCTGGTTCACTCTTTTTGCACAGGTAGTCCCAGCTGCTATTAACAGGGTAACTTCCTGGGCCTCATTTTTGATATCCCAAGCCTAATTCCTCTAGGGAGAAGGAGAACAGAAAATGAATCCCTTCTTTAAAATGGTAGTGTGGAGGGACCAAACGTCTTACACAACAAACCCCAGGCTTCGCCAAACTGGCCAAATGGAAGAAAATGCTCAAGGTTGAGACATCCTCTGGAAATTACTTAAGACGTGTGTATGTCAAGTTATCCGTAAGGCTGCAGTATTGTAAAAGGAAACCCCTGGAAACCTCCTAAGGTGAAACAGGGGCCTGCGGAAGTAAGGTGAGGGTCAACCTTCCAGGGCAATTCCCAGTGGCCATCTAAGGAAATTAGCTGGCTTGCTGTCTGCCAGGAAAAATCTCCAAGATATTATTCTTCAGCGAAACCAAAGCTCACAGGACAGCATGTTTGGTAAGATCCAATTTATGAAAACAAACAAGGAAATTAAAAAGGCTGCATGTGTATGTGCGAGTGCAAAATACAGACCAGTTCCGATAGGTACCACGAGGGCGTTGAAGGTAATTAGTTCCAGAGGGGTAGTAGAAGGGGAAGACCGGACGGGGACGCTTTTTACTTTCCACCTGCAATTTTATGCCCTTCCATATTTTTGGAATTTTATTTATCACAAGCTCCTATTCCTTTTATTTTCCTTATTATTATTATTTTTGATTATCAGATATATCCATACAGAAGAGGACACAAAACATTTGTATACAGTGTAAAGAGTAATCATACAGTGAACTCCAGGGTGGCCTCACCCAGGTCAAGAAACAAAATCCTGCTGGAAACCCTGGAGCCCCTGGGATCATCTTCCCATCACCTCCCTTCCCCATGGAAGGAACCACTCTCCATTTTTATTACCCATGGTGTTTCCCTAAAGATAGAGTTGAGGATTACCATTTTTTTTATCTTTATAGAAGAGGAATAATTCTGTAGCTGTTCTTTCTCTATGTGTCTTCTTTTGTGTGACATTGTTTGTGAGATTCATCCCATATCCCACATAGCTCAAGTTTGTTCATTTTTGCTGCTGTAGGGTATCCCATTGTATAACCACGTCATGATCCATTTATCCATTCTTCTGTGGATGGATGTTTGGGCATCGCCTGTTTGGGGCTATTATCAGCTGTGTGGCTGTGGAGATTTATGTCCATGTGCTTGGAGCATGTGTGCACGTGTACACGTGGTTCTCTACGGTCAATAGAGGGAGAGGAACTTCTGGGTGGTGGGACACCCATAGCTACACCCTTCCCAGACAACGTCAAATGTCTTCCAGAATAGCAGCATGAATACATGTTGCTAATTTTAAAAGTGTTTTTAATGTCTTCATGTAAATGAAAGGAAAGGAAGGAAGGAGGAAAGTAGGGAGAGGCGGGGAGGGAAGGAGAGAAGGAAGGAGAGAGGGAGGGAAGAGATATGAGACGACTTCCTCAAAATAATGTCACCGTCACCACTGCCAGGAAGCTGTGCACCCTCCCTCTCCCGCTTGTTCCCCTGTATCTGAGCTGTGTAGCATTTGATTCCACCTCCATCTCTCCACCACCCAAGAACTTGAACCCAAGCCTGTCTGAACCCTGGCCTTTCCCCAGTCCACCTCATTGCAGGCGACTCAGTGGCCTTTCAGAGCCTGGCCAGCTCCCTCCAACTGGGAACCCCAGAGGACAGGGCTGAGAGTCACAAGACGTGGTGACCCATCACTAGGCTTTACACCCAGAGCGATGCACAAGTAACACCTGTTGAGTTTGATTTTGGTAAAAATGTCCTTTTGTGGGAAGCCATCCCAATAATTATAAAAAAAAATTTTTATTGTGCTTTTATCTTACTATGAAAGTAATACATCTTGATATGGATTGAATTGTGTTTCCCCAAAAGTTAGGTTCAAATCCAAAACCCTGGTCTCATGAATGTGATCCTATTTGGAAACAGGGTCTTTGAAGATATTATTAGTTAGGATGAGGACCACCCTAATCCAATATGACTGGTGCTCTTTAAGGAGAGAAATGTGGACACCGACAGACAGAGAAGATGGCCATGTGACAGGCTGAGACTGAATTAAGCCGTGGATTGCCAGCAAGCCAACATCAGAACCATAGAGATTAGAGGCAGGAGCCACTCTCTGGAGGATGCTGATGAGTCTACCTGTTAAGCTGGCTGGCTGCAGAATGCCTGACGAAAATTAGATCTGAAAAGGCCTCGTGGGTGTGTTCTCCCAGAAACTGACCCTTCCACTTGGGACTTCTCATGAGTGCAGTGTGGCACTGGGTGAAAACCACTTGGGTTGGGATTTACATTCAAAATTGACCTTTTTTCCAAATGTGTGTCCTATCTGGGGCTGCGGCAGCTGGGCTAGAAGGTGAAGTGGGCTGTAAAATGTGTACCGACTGACCAGCCTGCTTCAGACCTTGACACGGCCCTTTCTTTCTGTTCCCACCACTTGCATCTCCCAGGATAAGAGGGGGCTGAGTGGCCCCCCAGGGATTGCTGGTGACTGTAACCTCCACCAGAAATAGGGGGTTCCCCAAGGCTGAGATGCCAAGAGGCCACCAATCCTGGCCAGTGGTGGGCAGTTTATCCCCCACCCCTTTACTGCAGACCTACTGTGTGCCTGGGACCATGTTGAGCAATTCGGGAGGTACAGTCTCAACCCTCAAGGAGGCTCTACTCCCTGGTGAACCCCACTATGATTAGTCAAGGAAGCAAAATATCAACTGCCCCACATGGTGGGATGACGTCACCAAGTTCAGGGTGCTTTGGTTTAAGCTGTTCTCCAACCCAGGATCTCTCTTTGCTCTTGCATTAGTTTGGCCTTCATGGAGAGGGAGAATGTGCATCCTAAAGAAAAAATATGAGGAGACTCAGCCTGGGGTAATAATAACAGCTTGTACCTGAAGTGGACCCAGGCGACAACATGATTTTCCCACAATGAGACTGTCTGGTTTTGCTCTGTTAATAAAGCTTTCCTGCAGCTACTCAAGACAAGAGATAGTCAATAAAACACCTTCTCCAATCTACTTCCCATTTGCCCTCCCAGACAGTATAAATGGCTTTTGGGAAAGACTAAAGTCGTCTTTGTAATTGGGGCCTGATATCCCTGTGTCACCTGTTGGGACAGAAGGAAGGAGGGAGGTAAGGAGGGAGAAAAAGGAAACAGCTTATGATACTTGTGGCACACTCTCTTGCATTTCAGGAGAAAACTCTGGAAAGGGCCAAGGTGAAGGACAAGCCTGGAGAATAAGTAGCATCAACAGAGCCCCCAGCAACTCATCTACTAACATCCTTCAACATCTGTGCTCCAAGAATGGGCAGTCCAGCTGGGGCATGTGGGGAGGGCAGAGGGGGTGTGAGTAAGCTCAGAGGAGGGGCGTCCCTGGAGGCTGCTGGCCCCGGTGAGGGACTGGCCTCGAAGCCCAGGTGGGATCTGAGAGGCTGAGCAGGGCAGAGACCTTAGAAGTGAAGTCATTGGTCTACTGGGTGAGGAATGTCACAAGGTTTGCTTCATTCCAGCACTGTCAGAGGTTCTTAATTTTATTTCTAATGAAGGCAGGATGTCGTCAACCCCGGCAGTCCCTGGCTGCAGGTTTGCATCCTAAGTGTCACTTTGCCTGGTTTTGTTCATCAGCCCCTGCTTGTCCTAACAGCTGGGAGAACCAGCAATCCTCTTGGCTGAATCCTCACAGAACATTCAGCCTGGAAAAAGATGTAGGGAATTCTTGGCTAATGGTTTTCACCCCCTTTTTTCCTAATTTTTTAAAATTATGGGCTTCCTTCTTCCAACAAAATGCTGTAGGAAAGTGGGGTACATGAAACAGAGCAAAGCAAAGCTACTCAGGCCCAAACAGGGGTGGGAAATGGGAAGCTTTGTCTAGGTTTGGGGAAACATGGTATGAAAACCTCCAGGCTACTGCAACCCCTTTGTTGTACAGTGGGGAAACTGAGGCACAGAAAGGCTATCTGGAATGTAACCCCAGGGAGAACAGATACCTGGTCAGTCTTGAACTACACTGACTCCCCAGCGAGCACACTGTCACCCTTTGCACACTCATCTCTGTTTTCCTACAAATGCAGCTGCATTTTGAAGAGATGAATGCGGGGCTCGAACCTCAAAGAGGGTCCCTTAATTGCCTATGTTTTGAATTTATAGCATTTAAAAAGAGTTGTATTCTCTGATCTAAAGGCCAAGAACAAAAGCAGATCAGTTAAAGAGGATGAAAAGGAGCCACAATTTGCATCCAAGGCTGAGGAAGCCTTTGGTTGGTCCTTGTTGTTCTGCATCCAAGTCAACTTCAAAGTTCAATGCCCAGCAGAGAGTGGTCACCATGGCAACATGGGAGCAGCCCAGCGGCCAGACCCTGGTCAGCCTGCGTGTGCCTGGCTTCCAGGGAGCCAGGTGGGGCTGCATGGGTGGGAATTTGAGGACCCAGCTCAGCCTGAGCAGGTCTATTATCTAGGACATCATATTGATTCTCCAGTCCCAGGAAGGGGAGAGGGGGGACGGGGACGATGGGACCGGGGGCACATCTTCACCCAGCAAACACATTCAAGTACCCACTAGGCGCCAGGACACGGGAACTCACTTCTCAAGGTCTATCCTTCCAGTGCCCAGCACACAGTAGTCATTGAACAAAGGCTTGTGGGTGAGTAAATGAATGAATACATAACTAGAGTCACCTGGGAGTTCCTAAAATACACAGATGCCCTCCCCACCCGAAACTGGCTGCCCCCGGAAGCTCTGGGAGGTAATTCAAGCCTGGGGTTTCTTAAACGCTGCGCACGTGCCTCCCAAGTCAGCCTGGGAGAGAGAAGAAAGCGGAGTCCAGGCAGCCTCCAAGGGGTCTGGCTCGAGCAACCGGAAGTCTGGAGTCGCCCCTTGCAGACCCTCTGCCTGGAGGGCCTGCTCACCCAGTGGAGCTGGGGGCTCAGGGAAGGGAGCGTCCAATGTGAAAGGGAGCTGGCAGGACACCGCCTGTCCGGTGGTGGTGACTCGAGTGCTAAAATTTCAGCACAGATTTGAGCTGAGCAGGACTTGTTATTTGAGGGACAGAGGTCAGCTGTCTGAGCCCCCACCCCCGCCCCGGGAGGCCACCGCGAGCGCGAGTGCGAAGCGCCCCCTCGCGAGGGTCGCGGTGGGCGACAGGTGTCCCGGCGGCCCCTCTCCGGAGGTCACTGAGAGGACAGGGGTCTGAGGAACCTCTTCCCGGAGAGACAAGGCGCGGGACGGGGACCCGAGGCTCCCCCTCCCCAAGGGACCTCGGGGGCAGACATCCCCTCCCTGGAGGCTCCTTCCCGGGAGGCGCCGGCGGCGGCGGAGCGACCAGCCCCGGAGTAGCGGACGCGCCACCTGCTGGCCCCGGGGCGCGGGGCTCGCGCGGTCTGGTGGCGCCACCTGGTGGCCAATTGGGGGAGCGCAGCCCGCGCGGCCGGACCCCGCCCGCGCGTCCGGGTGAGGGGCTCCTGCGCCCACCCCCGCGGCTCCCGGCTAGCTCCCACTCCCGACAGCCACCCGCTGCCCCTCCCTTGACAGCGCCCACTCTCGCAGGCCCCATGACCTCCGGAGCGGTCACCCCTCTCTTTGGCTGTGCCATCTTGAACGAACTGCTTAACGCCTCTGAACCTCAGTCTCTTCTTCCGGTCGGCAGAAAAAAAGGAGTGGGAAGAGATGCCGACAATGCCACGTGCCCGGCTGGTGGACGAGTGGACAGGACGCCCCCCACTGCGCCGTGTCAGAGCGTCCCACCAAAGGCTCTTGTCCGGTACAGAGAAGTCAGAAGGGTGGGGTGGAGGTGGGGGCGTTTCTGCTCCCGGTTATGGGAGGCCAGCAGATGATCACCAAAATACCCTGTTGCTTCCAGAGTCCAGGAGTTTCGGGGACAACTTCCAGGCCCCCTAATTCCGAGGTGAACTTTAGCCAAGCTGAGACCTCTTCTCAGGCTTCGTCAAGCCCCCCCTCCCATAGAGCCTTGTTCTGCTGGGAGTTCGAGCATGACCCGGGCAGGCAGGAATGGAGTCGAGTATGAGCTGTTAATGGTACAGGGGCAGTTCAAGTCTGCAGGAGCCGGAGGCCTCCCTCAGAACCCGGGAACCCAGACCTCATGGCTCCCCGAGGCTGCCCCCCTACAGACGTCCCCACAGGCGCGGGTGGGGGTGGGGGCTCTCAGGAAGGTTGTGAGTTCAGCGGCAGGAGCTTTGGTTCTCAAACACGAAAATCAAACATTCTGATTCAAACATCATCAGAATCACCTGGAGGGCCTGTTAAAACAGATTGCTGGGCCCAGCCTCCAGAGTTCTGATTCAGTTCTGGGGTGGGGCCTGAGAATCTGCATTTACAACAAGTTCCCAGAGGATGTTGAGGCTGCAGGCTCCCTGAGATCCACTGAGTCGGAGTCAGACTGGACCTGGGTGTGAATCCTGGCTCTGTCACTTACTAGCAGTGAGACCTTGGGCTAGTTACTCAGCCTCAGTTTCTTTGCCTATAAAATGGGGACAACTGGACCTAAGAGTGCAGCAGTGAGCACTAGACAAGATGGAGTGTAAAGAACTCGGCTCGGAGCAGTAGGTCATGGGTGCTCTCCTTGGCATTTTTGTGTAGCTAAGTTCTCCCCGTAGACCCCCATATGTGGCAGAGGCTGTAGGGTAAAGTTGGAAAAATGAAAGAGAGAGAAAGCAGTGAAGATTTCTTTTAGGAAGACACGGTTGTTTTATTTGCACAGCTCAGAGCCTAGGGAAGGAGACAAAAGGTGAGCACCGAGTTACAATCTGTGCAGGAGGGAGGGGTGCACTGGGTGCAGTGGGAGCACAGGGGAGGCAAGGAGAACCGCTTCCAGCAGTCGGGGGATGCTGTCTGGAGGAGGGGACATCTGGGCTGAGCCTCAGAAGTAAGTCTTCACCATCCCAGAAGGAAGAAGGATTATCTCAGTAGTGTTGGTGTTGGGATTCTCAACTTTGGCCACAGATTGGCATCACTGGGAACCTTTTGAAAGCCCCAATGCCCAGACAGTGCCTGAGACCAATGGTGTCTGAATCTTGGGGGTGGGAACAATGCATGAATTCTCTGAAGTTCCTGGGCATCAGTAGGCAGGCAAGGCTGAGAGCCACTGGGCCAGGGCTTGGAGTCCTGAACCCACATACCTGCCAGGGATGAGGGAGCAAACAGTCCAAGGTGGCTGGAATGGGCTGCAAGAGACAGAGGGGCAAGAAATGAGGCGAAGGCTGGCTGGGCCATTTCCTCAGAACCATGGAAAAAAACCGACTAGCAAATGAAATAAGCAAATCATCAGGACCTTCGGTTTGCATACTGCGTATCCCTGACAAACTCATATTTGCATGTGGACAGGACTGGCCATTGCCTTGCGGGAGGGAGTGGCTGCAAGGTTCAATCCCACCTGTGATGTCACCACAAGGTTCAATCCCACCTGTGATGTTACCACAAGGTTCAGTCCCACCTGTGATGTCACCTCCACCTTTCTGAGCATGGTGTCTGAGCATGGGTCATTTGGATATCTTGCAGCTCTCATAGAGCCAGGCAAACAGCAAGCACTCAATTAGTGTTGGTTAAACTGAGCTTGGAGTAGGCCTTCAAGCCGAGCCTGTGCTCTTACTTGCGGGACCAGTCTTGAGTTTGCTCGGGTTCGAGGGGCTTTGCTGAACCTAAGCTTGTTACTGTGGCTTCAGGGATGTCGAGGAACTCCATAAAAACCCCAGTCCCTACGGCTGCTGCCTGAAATCCCACCCCCAGTGCTGCATGTCTTTAATTTCAGGCTGTGCTGTCCAAAGACTCACACCTTGTCGATCAACTCCATTTCCTGAGGTAGGTTTTGGAGGGCTTGAGGGGCAGAAAGCCTAATAGTTGTGGGGAAAAGAGGGGAAGGATACAAAAAGGGAAGTCTGGGACTCCTCTGGGAGCTGCCCTTGACACTTGTCAGAACCTGACAGGACAGAGACACCTCAACAGAGAGGCACTTTCTTTTCAAACTGAAGCTGCCCAATTTTTCATTGGTCTGGCGTGAAGTTTACCATTTACCCAGGAACTGACCACTTTTGCTCATTGCAGGTGGATGCAGGTTGACTTTTACAAGATTCTCTGAAAGGATCAAGAGCTAGTCAACCATGTCATCATAAGACAGTTCTAATAACCTACCAGGGAGCTAGTAAAAGGCTCTCATGCTGCCCCATGCACATAGCAAGCAGTCCCCATACCAAGGTTTTTACATCTTCTCCCAGGCTAGAGTCCCAGGAGTGACTGTGGATGGGGATTTGAGTGCAGGTGGGGATTTGAGTGAGTGATCTCAGGAAGCCCCAGAAGGGGAGTGGGGAGGGTGAAGGAAGCCACTGGGGATCCATTCCACTGGGGAACTCTGGGAGACAGTGAGCAGGCCCCAGAATTATCCCACGGGAGGGGCAAGGAGGCTCAGGCAAATATCCACCAACTCCCATCGGCCATTGGCTGAAGGCTGTTCTGGGAATGTTCACCCCTTGGCACTTCTGGCCTGCCCTGTGTGTGCCCACACGTTAGCAGCCAGAGAAGGTCTTCAGGCAAAGGGAGCTGGCATGCCAGGTGCATCAGCTACTCATCCAGCCCATTCGCATGCCAACTCATTCATGAAGAGCTCAGGAGTGCCAACCCTTTTGGGTGCAAATCCATTCATTTAGGTGTCAACACTTTCACTTCCAACTTATTCAGGAGTGCCAAACACATGCCAATTAGTGAGAAAAGTGGTCTGCACAGAATCCAGCTATCAGGAAATATCCCAGGCCCCTGTGAACATGGGTAGCAATTCCACTCCGTGGCACCAGGGTGTTGTACATGGACTGGGATTGGGCTGATCTGACGTGCATGCATGTGGGTCATTCAAGAAAAGAGCCAACTAGCTCTCTTTAATCAAGGGTCAACAGGGAACAACTTAGGAAGATTTTAATTTAGCTGATTGTACAAATTCCAAGAGCAAATGTAATATTTTCTGGTGTTACAAGAAAACCAGAGGCACCCTTTCATCTGGATAAGGTAGTGCTGTTTAAAAATGAAAATGGGGGAATTCATTGGACTTTGGAAGGTGGTGATAGTTTTCTCTTTCCTTAAGCTTCCTAAAGTCCTGCTATGAAGGCCACTGGCCAGTTTTTGTAGGACATCAAGACTGAAATAAGCCTTCATGCAGGATTTGTCTCCAAGCTGCAAGGTCTGAGAATACGTGCCACAGTGACCAGCTCTATCTATACCTCCCCAACAAAGAAGCCAGGAGCCAAGTGGAGCCTTCACTTTTTAGCAGAGTGGTAAAATTTCCATTTTGCAAAGACAAGCATAAGATTTTTGTAGATGTGAATCAACCTGTTTTGCCCCAACTTAAAAGCAATAAACACAATCTCCATCCCAATGATGATATAAATGGAGAAGAACAGGAAGAAGTTAGGGTGTTCTAAAATGGTATCCCCAAACCCGATGGTGGTCAGCGTGACAAAGCAGAAATAAAAGGCATTCTCAAAGTCCAGCTGTTTCTCCCAGCAAGGAAGAATGGCGGCTGCGCAAGATATGTAGGCAAAAACAATAAGGACGATGATGGGGAGGGGTACGTCCAACGTCTCCAACCCCCGCCCGACCTCATCCAGGTTGCTGATGATGGAGTGGGAGAGTTTCCCTGACACCAGTTCGGGACAGGAGTTACTCCTCTCCATGGCTGGTGAGGGCAGCTTCAGCATATTCTGCTTCTCTTGTGCCAGAAGTCGCTCAAACAGTTCCTTGTTGTGGCTTTGGGCTGAAGGACACCTGCCAGGTTTGGGACCTGGGAGCTCTTCGGAATTGATGATGATCCTCGGGGCAGCTTTCTCCACAGACTTGAGGTCAGGTGTTCTCCTGCAGAGCAGACGTGAGCACCACGTGGAGAGGTGAGGGCTTAGGAAGAGAAGTTTCCGGAATCTGTTGTACCACTTGGATAAGATGGTGGCTAGGATGTCACCAGTGTCTGTGAGAACCAGGTACATCAGGGGGATGCCAAAGAGAGCATAGAGCATGCACAGGTACTTGCCCAGCCTGGTGACGGGGTAGATGTGGCCGTAACCTGGAAAGGAAGATAGAGCTGGGATTGTCTCCCTGCCTTCTGCCATCTCCTTTCCTTGGAATGACATTTTACACAATGGCTTTGAAACTCTTCCTCTTAAAGCTTTCTTTCATCCACTTGTCTGGCATTAGGGCTGCCTTGGGGGGTGGGTGGGAGCGGGAAACTGCTTCTCTTTAGGATAAGGAGCAACCCATTTTCAGATCCCTGACCTGAAATGTCATTGGCAGGGGACAAACATGTGTTTGGGAGCGAGCTGACTGCCTTTCATCCTGCGTGGCCATTTCTGAGAGTTTGCATGAGGATGGGCTCAGCTCACCTGGTCGATGAGCACAGGGGAGAGGGCATGGGGCTTTCCCATCTCGCCACACCCTCCTTCATCCTCCTCAGAAGGCACCTGTGTTTTAAGAAGCCACATTTATCCTCTCTGGGATGTCCAGACCATCTTCCATCTTTCTATTGCCCCATTTACTAGAAATTTACTTGACTGCTCACGCTTTCAAGTTTCTTATCTGTAAAATAGGGGTGACTTCAATTAGAGATATGAATGAAGCAGAACTGGTTAAGACTAGGGCAAATCGGGCCAAAGGGTAAAGGTTGAAACCGACTGTGTTTTAAAACTTCAACTTTCATGTGAGACCAAGGGAAGAGATGTTTATTTGGTGCAGGATATATATTTTCTAAACAATTTAACTCATACAGTTTGTTTGAATACCATAATTACATGGAACTTTGAATAGGAAGTGAGATATGGTAGGTTTGTATAGGTTAGAGTGAAACAGCGACAAATCCCATAGTAATTTGGGCAGAGAATAAAAATATATATGCAGGGTCCCCGCTAAGGAGCTGGGGGAAAATGTGGAAGTGCTGGGCTTCCTCACCTGGATTGTTGCTGATGTTCTCACAAACATTGAGGACTGGCGGTTTGGTATGCCGAGCCCTCTATCTTGGGACTTGCCCTTATGAAGCTCTTAACTGCAAAGGAGAAGCTAAACCTGCTTATAGTTGTACCTAAGAGTCTCCCGAGTACCTCTTTGTTGCTCAGATGTGGCCCTCTCTCTGTCTCACTAAGCCAACTCGGCAGGTGAACTCACTGTCCTCCCCCCTACGTGGGACCAGATTCCCAGGGGTGTAAATCTCCCTGGCAACGCAGGATATGACTCCTGAGGATGAATCTGGACCCAGCATCATGAGATTGAGAATATCTTCTTGACCAAAAGGGGGATGCAAGATGAAACGAAATAAAGTTTCACTGGCTGACAGATTTCAAATGGTGTCGAGAGGTCACTCTGGTGGACATTCTTAGGCACTATATAGATAACCCTTTTTAGGTTTTAATGTACTGGAATAGCTAGAAGTAAATAGCTGAAACTATCAAACTCCAACCCAGTAGCCTTGACTCTTGAAGACAATTGTATAACAATGTAGCTTACAAGAGGTGATGGTGTGATTGTGAAAACCTTGTGGATCGCACTCCCTTTATCCTGTGTATGGATGGATGAGTAGAAAAATGGGGACAGAAACTAAATGAAAAATAGAGTGGGATGGGGGGGATGATTTGGGTGTTCTTTTTTACTTTTATTTTTTATTCTTATTCTGATTCTTTCTGGTGTAAGGAAAATGTTCAAAAATAGGTTGGGGTGATGAATGCTCAACTATATGATGGTACTGTGAACAGCTGATTGTATGGTATGTGAATATATCTCAATAAAACTGAATTTAATTTAAAAAAATAGGGGTGACAGTCCCTTCTTGATATATTGACTCATTGGGAGGATGGCATAGTGTGCCAGTTTGAATGTATTATGTCCCCCAGAAAAAGCCATATTCTTTGATGCAATCTTGTGGGGCAGACATAATAGTGGGGATTAAGTTGGAACGTTTGGATTAGGTTGTTTGCATGGAGATGCGCCCCACCCAACTGTAGATGATAACTGACAGGATTATTTCCATGGAGGCGTGGCCCCACCCATTCAGGGTGAGCCTTGATCAGTGGAGCCATATAAACGTGCTGACTCAGGGAGATGGAACTCAGTGCAGCTGTGAGTGAAGTTTTGAAGAGGAGCAAGCTTGCCAGAGGAACGTCCTGGGAGAAAGCCATTTTGAAACCAGAACTTTGGAGCAGATGCCAGCCACGTGCCTTCCCAGCTAACAGAGGTTTTCCGGATGCCATTGGCCATCCTCCAGTGAAGTACCTGATTACTGATGGACACTTTATGGCCTTAAGACTGTAACTGTGTAGCCAGATAAACCCCCTTTATAAAAGCCAATCCATCTCTGGTGTTTTGCATTCTGCAGCATTAGCAAACTAGAACACATAGGCCCAGAGCTGACTCACTATGGGAGTTGATACATGTCAGCTAAGGAGAGCTGCCGACGGGATGCCTACTGTGGGGAGCACTTAACCAACCTTCTTCGGGAAGTGTTAACACCGTTCCCAGACGGGGATCCTGAGGATCAGAGAATGAAGCGACTTGGCTAAGAGGATACAGCTGATAAATAGTGGAGTTGGGATTCAAAACCACAGGGCTGTGTGGCTCCCAAACCCACGCTCTCAATCTCCACTTGACCAGGATCCCTTCCTGAGGACAGAACCCTTCAACAAGCGGGAACCATTAGTCAAGCAAAGGAGGGGTGGGCTGAGGGGTCTCCATGTGCTTCAGGAGCCTCTCCCACTGCCAGCCCCCACTCTCATGCCTACAGAAGGGCAGGAGCCGAGAGAAGCCAAACTCCGCAGCAGCAGTGGCAGGATCTTCTGGAAGGGGCAACTTCAGTGGCTTCCACAAGCAGAAGAGCTTTTGTATTTAATGCCTGTGTTTAATTTTTGATGTCATAAAGGATGATTAATTTAGGAAAACCCAGTCCAGTTATGTAAATTAATTTTAAGGCAATTCTTAGGCTGGCTAAGCCCCAACCTCCTCCAGGGCTGGAGCTCCCTGTGGCAAACTCTAACCTTGGGGCCTGCCCTCCAGGATCATCCAGGAGCCCAGGTTGCCACCCTCACCAGGGTCTTAGAAGTGGAGGAGGCAGCTGTTGCCCTCACAGGGTCTCATCAGTTTGCATTCATTCCAGAGCACCCCACACCACCCCGGCTGGTTCTGTAAGGCACCATATAATAGCAGGTGCAGCTAACTCCATACATGCATTCATTTACTCATTCAACAAACATTTCCTGAGTCCCTACTGCATGCACTGTGGACACAGCAGTGAGCAAGGCAGACATGAGACCCAACCTTGAAGAGCTTCTGGTTTAGTGGGGGAGGCAGATTCAATCAAATGACCACACTAGTGAGTATATACTTACAAATAGAGACTAGTAACAGGAAGTTAAAGAGTAGACTGTTCCAGGAGCTATTAGAACAAAGGCCTCCATCCTGGATTTAGGCTCGGAAAAGGCAACCTGGAAGTGACTCACACTGAGTTGGGAGGAGGACCAAGAGTCAGCCAGGTGATGAGAGAAGCAGCAGCATGTGCAAAGGCTCTGTGGCAGGAGGCCACGTTCAGGTTCAGGAAAGGACCGCTCACGTGGAGCAACAGCTTGTAGGCTAAACGTGTACTACAGGGGTGAGAGGGGCTGAAATCCAGCCTGGGGTGCACTCTCCAAGCTTAAGCTCAGGGCCGGGAACACAGGGCTCTGTCTTTCTAGAGAGGATGCTGTTTCTTAATTTCCACCAAGGCGTTGTGTAGCTGCCACCCTGGGTGGAGGCACAGAGAGGCGGCCAGCGTTGCCAGTGCACAGGGAGGAAGGCAGAAGGGATCAAAGTGAGGCTGGGGAGGTGGGTCTAAGGGCATGTGACAGCTTCAGGAGGGGGTCCTTTGATCCATATGCTGGGCTGAAGAAAAGCCCCCCACAAAGAAAGCCAAGCCCTAATCCCTGGAACCTGTAAATGTTACCTTATTTGGGGGAAAGGCCTTTGCAGGTGTGATTAGGTACAGGTGTTTGAGATGAGGAGATTGTCCTGGGTGATCAGGTGCTGTAAGCTGTCATGTGTCGTTATAAGAGAGAGGCAGAGAGGAGATGACACACACACACAGAAGGAAAGGAGGTGAGGGAACCACGAAGGCAGAGATTGGAGGGATGCAGCCTCAAGAACCGATTCCCCAGAGTCCCTGGAGGGAGCTTGGCCCCGCCCTGGCGCGATTTCCACCCACTGAGACTGATTTCAGGCTTCTGGCCTCCAGAACTGTGAGGGAATGAAATTCTGCTGTTTTAAGCCTTCAGGTTTGGAGTAATTTGTTATAGCAGCCCCAGGAAAGTTATACAGTCATGTTTGCATTTTGAGCAGACATCCCTGGCTGCAGCATGCAGAGGAAACTGAAGTGTTGGAAAGAGCAGTGAGGAGGCCATGGCACCTGTCCAGGTGACAGATGCTGGGGCCTTCAGCCTGGGTGGGGACTGACTACACATTGGCCTTGGTGGAAATCCCAGCAGAAGGGGTGAATAGGCTGAACTTGAGGTGTCAGAGAAGAGTTGGGGTTTCTGGCGCAGAGCAGGCTCTCCTGAAGTCATCTTTGTTCATCCATCAATTCACTGATTAGTCTCCACTCGGAGAAGGTTTGTACACAGAATCCAGAAACATTCAGAGTGTAGTGTGTGTTTAAGTGCGGGCACGCTGGAATCAGATGGGAATGAATTCAAGGCCCTGCTCTGTGGCTTATAGGCTCTATCCCCATCACTTGGAACCTCCATTTCCTCAGCTACAAAAGGGGGGAAGTGATACCAGTTCCCAAGATATAGGGCAGCTGGGGGGATCAAACAGTCATTCCATGTAAAGGGCTTTACACAGCACCTGGCACTTAGTAAATGCTCAATCTGCCATTTATTTTTCGATACCTTATTTTCCAAACCACAAATGGGAATCATGGTCGGGCAGAGCATTGATGTGCCATTCCTGGGAGTGAGAGGCAGTTTTGCAACATCAGTTTCATCAGGACAGAATATCTGATGTTAGGATTGTCCTAGAACCACCGGGAGGTGACTGGATACCTTAGAGATCCACCAGACCCAAAGGGGCCCCTGGTAAACTGGGGAGGAAGCAACACCAAATTTCACATGTATGTTTGATGCCTGCACCAGTTGTGAACACTGAGGAGTGTGGTTTTGCCAATTCTTTTCAGACAGAATAATCCTTTTCCTAAGTAAGCTAGATTTTGTTACTCCTCTGCCTACAACCCTCCACGGTTTCCATTTTCACTCAGGGTAAAAACAGTCTCTGCTAGTGTTGGGCTGCCTCACCTGGATGGTTGCTGATGTTCTCACAAACACTGAGGACTGTCAGTTTCATATGCTGAACCCTCTATCATGGGACTTGCACTTGGGAAGCCTGTTACTGCAAAGGAGAGGCTAGCCTGCTTATAATTGTACCTAAGAGTCTCCCCCTGAGTGCCTCTTTGTTGCACAGATGTGGCCCTCTCTCTCTCTAACTGAGCCACCTTAGCAGGTGAAATCACTGCCCTCCCCCCTACATGGGACCTGACTCCCAGGGATGTAAATCTCCCTGGGAACACAGGATATGACTCCTGGGGAGGAATCTAGACCTAGCATCATGGGATGGAGAACATCTTCTTGACCAAAAGGAGGATGTGAAATGAAATGAAATAGTTTCAGTGGCTGAGAGATTCCAAAAGGAGCCAAGAGGTCACTCTGGTGGGCACTCTTACACACTATATAGAAAACTCTTTTTAGGTTCTAATGAATTGGAATAGCTAGTAGTGAATACCTAAAACTATCAAACTACAACCCAGTAGCCTTGAATCTTGGAGATGATTGTATAACAATGGAGCTTACAAGAGGTGACAATGTGATTGTGAAAGCCTTGTGAATCGCACTCCCTTTATCCAGTGTATGTATAGATGAGTAGAAAAATAGGGACAAAAAAAACTAAATGAAATATAGGGCGGAGTGTGTGTGTGTGTGATGATTTGGGTGTTCTTTTTTACTCTTTTTTTTTATTTTTACCTTCACTTTTTCTGGTACAAGCAAAATGTTAAAAAAAAAAATAGACCAGGGTGATGAATGAACAACTATAAGATGGTAATGTGATCAACTGATTATATACTTTGGATGATTGAATGGTATGTGTATAAATTTTAACAGAAACAAAAAACAACAACAACAAAAAAGTCTCCGCCATGCCTGTGAGGCCCTGCTGTTCCTCAAACAAGCCAGATGGGCTCCTACATCTATTGGTTCATCACTAGACCCCCCAGTGCCTAGAACGTGCCTGGCACATCAGTAAATATTGTTGAACTGGTGAATGCGTTCATTTCCTATCTACTGAGCACCTCCGTTATGCCAGGCACATGTGGGTGGGGTTGGGGGAACCCAAGGAGCTACAGGCAAAGGTCTCACCTTCTAGGATCTCCCAGTCTATATGGGAGCAAAGCCTCGTGCACTCCAAGCAGACATGGCTCTGCACCCCACACCCTGAGGCCTTTTCCCAAAGCACGGCCCGCCCAGTGCTCTCCTGGGCAAAGGTGGGTTTCCCAGGCTATAAGCAGAGTCCTTGTGGCTGCCTCAGGGTGGGATATGTTTACAACCCAGCTGTCCGGAAGACATAGCCACATTCCAGAAAATGTACCAAGAAAGGAAGCAAGAATCAGCACACAAAGTCCCCACGAAGGGAATGTATTGACTCTCCCAATTACCGAACGCTGAAACGCATAATGGAAAATTGTATCATTTCTTGTAATGTGTTCCTTGATCCCGATACAATCAGTCCACTCTACTTAGCCTGTGAGCGTTTAATAGCCCATGCACTTCGCTTTCCAATCCAAGGGGGCTGACCCAAGGGGGAATAACTGGCTGTTGACCATTCTGACTCCTATCAACTGTCTCTTTCTCAGCATCAAGGCCAGGTGCATTTCAGATGACCCAGAGATGCACTCGGCTTCCCTGCGCCTCCCCTCCTTGTCCATGAAATGCCAGTCATAACTTTGATTGCCAGTGTTAGGAGAGGTACCGTGCAAGGAAGGTTGACTCTAAAAGGCTAGTGTAGTGGGCATGAATCTTTCGCCACAAATTCTGTAAGAAATGGCATGGGGAGGGGGTGGGTGTTACCACAGGGGAGCCTCTACTGACTTCCCTCGGGGTGCATGAGAACTGGGGTGGGAGGGGCTTGTGCATTGTCTGCAAAATGGGGCGACCCTCTATCTATGGGTCCTCAGGCTGCTGCAAACATCGCTATGGGTCCATGGCCCTTTGGGGCCCATGCCAAGCTTGGGCAGGGCATCTCTGCCCCCAAACTCTACAGCTGGGTCTTTCCAAGGTCCTGACCCTCCAGGAGAGGCTCCATGCCCCCTCCTCCCTCCTCTTCCATGGCTAGAGGGACCCATTGTCTCAGTTCTCCAGGGTCTGCCCCAGGTTTAGCACTGAAAGTCCCATGTCCCAGAGATGCAGTTCAAAAAAGCAGTATTACCAGAGGGATCTACACATGCTGTTATTGATTACGGGCCGTACAGAACATTCCTCAACATCCTCTTCCAGCTGTAATTACTGGGCGGTACCATGTCCCAGTTGACCATTCGATAGCAAGAGCATCGCTTTCTTGGTATTTAAACCAAGCCCCAAGCTAATGCATTTCCCTCAGACCAGCAGTTGACAGCCTGGACTGCCAGTAGCATCACCTGAAGGGCTCTGGAAAATACTGATGCCTGGGCTCCACCCCTAGAGTTTCTGACTTGATTGGTCTGGGCTAGGGTCTGGGTCTGGCAGGACCCCTGCATTAGATCAGGGCTGGGTGGGGTAAGGACTGTGGCGGCTATCTGGGGCCCACCGAGCAGAAAGGTGTAGAGAACCTGATCCCCAGGGCCGGCCCAGGTGCACCTTGACCAGCCCTAGAGCCACCTGGACTTCTTACTTGGAGCTGACACGTTTTCCTTGCAGTTTGAGCCAGCTGGAGTGGATTTTCCATTAGCTGCTGCTGGAGGCTTCCAGCTGCCTCTTGCATTTACATCCCCAGCTGAGAGGCAGGCCCAGGAGAGACCATGGTTGGGAAGTGAGGCTGGAAGGGCCCAACCCTTGCCAGAGGCCACACAGCTCTGATCCCAGGGCAGCCGCCTCCAGAGTCCAGGCCAGCTGCAGAGCTCCACCCCCGCTCCGGGACAAGGGGTCCGCAGGGCGAGTTTCTAGTCTGCTGCCCCAGCTCTGTGGCACTTGTGGCCCCAACCATTCCGGGGGGGGGGGGGGGGGTGCTGTACCTCCTCTAGTAAATGAACTGGGGAGCCCTGGTCCTTTAAACTGGCCAAACGGGGCAGGCACTGGGTGATGGGCCACACTCCCAGTAGGGAGCTGACCCAAGAGCTCCCACGCTGTGTCTGCACCCCACCTGCTGTGATCCCTGCCCACAGTGGGGGGGAGGGGGCTCCTGCGAGGCCTGAGGTCTAACCCCTCCAAGCTGTGCCACCCCGCTGCCACCAGAGAGGGAAGCTGGGGCAGGCAGGGCTGGGAGCTGGGTGGCCCTTAGTTACTAGAGGGTCCTCCTCCCCCAGCCCAAGAGGCCTAACTTGCTGCCACATTCCTGCCACCTCCCTCCCCGTTCTCTGCCCTCCAGGGCATTGCCCCCCCACCACCACGAAAGGGGGCATGCTCCTTCCAAACATGGTGGGTTTGCTTCTGCCGTTTCCTCCTCTGCAAAGCTCTCTCACCCCACTTTGCCTGGTTAATTTCCACTGAGCCTGTAGACCCCAGGCCCAATGTCACTTCAACAGGAAAGCCTCTTGCCCCCTCCCATGTTACCTGCACCCACAGCCCCCCGGGCTTCAACTCTTGAGCACCCCTCCCCTGAAGGCCATTGTTCACTGTCCCTCTCCACCGCTAGACGTGGGCCCCATGGGGGATAAAGCCACAACCCTGAGCTGGCTTGTGGGGCCTCCCCACGGCCCAGCCCCTACCTGTCTCCCTCACCTTTCTCCAGCCCTACCTCCACCTGCTGGCAATGCCAGGCTCACGCGCCAGTCCTGGCCCACAGGCCCCTTTCCCTCAGCCTGTTAACCCCTGCTCACCCTGCCTGACCCAGCTTGGAGGTCCTCTCCTCCTGGGGGCCTTTAAAATGTGCTCCCGCTGAAGTCCTACCTCTTGGATAGCCCCCAAGCTGGTTAGCTGCCCTCACTCTCTGCTCCCCCAAAACCCCAAGCACATCACCAGGGGAAAATGACCCAACCATGTTGTGGATGCCCCTGGATGCTCTCATCCTGCCCAGGGGTCTGTGAGCTCCACCAGGGCGGCAGAGGGGCAAGAAGTGGGTGACATCCAGCCCACACCTGGCTCCTTGAGACCCCCACCCAGGCAGGGGGCTGCCTTCATCTAATTCGTGCAAGTTTCCCTGCTGCAGCCACTTCACTGGGAACAGTGCCCACCTGCACACTCAGGCCTGGCACCGGGTAGGCAGCTCCGAATCGTCCCTTGCACTAAATGTGTTGAACACACCACATCCCCACCAAGGAGTCCCCAGCCTCCCTCTTACCTGCATCCCCTCTCACCTCACCCTGGCACTTACCCACAGTGGTGAACACTGTGCAGCAGAAAAAGAGCGAGCTCAGGAAGGACCAGTCTGCAGACCCCTTCAGCCACTGCGGCTTCACCTTCTTCAGCTGCTCCTGGACGCTCTGTTTCCTGACTCCCTCCACTCAAGAAAGACACCCAGAGTGAGGGAGAGGGTTTTTGCTCTTCAGGATGGGAAACACCCAGGCGGAGGGGCCCCAGCAGCTCCAGGGCTTGGCTCTTGGAGCCCTCCTTTAAAATGTGTCTCTGGTTTAGTCCCTTCCTCTGGGTCCTGAGCGCCCAGCTGAGAGGCCCACGGGGGTCCCACCTCCCACCTAAACTCAGCCAGGGGATCGTTCTGCAGCCTTAGGGGGCTTTTTTTTTTTTTTTTTTTTTTTTTTTTTTTTTTTTAACTTTCTGAACCTCCATTTCTTTCGCCTCTTACAGGGGCTTCCTAACTCCTGCTCTGCCTCTCTTCCTGGTTCTTGAGAACTGAAAGCGCAAAGCTTCTGTGTAATGCAAGCTGCTCTATGGATGCAAACTGTAGCCAGTCTGAAGGTCATTAAGCCTGAAGGAATTTGGGGACCCCACTTGGTTCTATGGCACCAGCTGCCTGAGGAGCCTCTTCCGGGAGGGGGCCCTGCTCTTCCCCTGACTTCTAGAGTCTGGTTTTCCTTTGTCTTTTATTTATTTACTTCCTATCATTTTCTCTTGCTCTGTTAAATCCATCTCTGCAAACTTCCTTTGGGGAACAGCGCACAGTAGAAATAAATGACCAAATACAAATGAAATGCAATGAGAACAGATATAAAGTGCTGCTGCTTTCCGAAGAGGCTTCCTGTCCATTATCTGTTCTGCATCCCCCAGGGTCCCTGTGATTGGCAGGCCTGAGATCATGACCAGAGAGGGCAAAGGCACTGCCGCAGATCACACAGCAAGCTGGGAGAGTAACTGGGACTAGAATCAGGCCCCCAAGTTCTCCCCACCCCCATCCCCTCCTCCCCAGGGCTCATCAATAGAAAAAGCATTAGAACAGGAAGTGGGAGAGTAAGGAAGCTCAAGGGTTCCATGCCCCGCTTGGACTGTTCCTTGAATTCTAGTCCCTGCAAACCTAATCATGGGGTAGGCCTGGCATAGTTCTGAGGGTCAGCCTAGGACCCCCCAGGCCCAGAATTGCTCATCTATCTACTACTACCCCCTCCCCAAATCTCCAACAACCCCTGTATCCCCCACCCCCACCCCAGAGCCTACTGTTCTGGGTGGTGCTGAGGCAAAGGGAAGGGAGCTAGTCTTTCCAGAGCACCTACTAGGTGCTCAGGGCTTTTCTTACATTGTCTCAGCCACCCCTGAGAGGCTGCTATTCTCCCCATTTTACAGGGAGAATACTGAGGCCCAGGGAGCTGAAGTCACTTGCTTAAGGTCTCCCAGGAATGGGGAGAAAAGCAGGCAGAACCTCCACCCACTGAGAAAAGGCCCACCCTACCCAGGTGAGGCGCCTACCTGTTCCATTGCACTCCAGGATTCTGCAGAGATTCTTCAAGAACTCCTCAAACTCCTGCTGGTCTGCCAGAAGGTCCTGGCCGCCCTCGATGGCGGAGAAGAGGGCAGCTCCCACCAGCGCGTAGATCACCAGGGAGGAAAAGAAGCAGAGGTGAGGCAAGAGCCTCCCCAGGGCCTCCAGGTAATGCCTCCTGGCCTGGGGCAGCCCCGCAGCCTCCATCTCCCAGGAGCACCCGGCACAGGACAGGAGGAGGAGGTGGAAGAGGCAGGAGCATCCAGGAGGAGAAGGAGAAGGCGCCCGGAGAATGGCCGGGCTCCAGCGCTAAGTGGATGGCGCGTGCACTTCCCCAAGGACTCGGGAAGCAGCCGGCAGCTCATCGTGTTCATCTGCGTTCATCAGACGGCACCCCCGCCAACGCCCCAAATTGCTATTGATCTAGCAGGCCAATGCGCACCCTGCAGCCCAGCCAGCCCCCTGGGCACCCTGGAGGGGGCTTGGGGAGGAGGGTGTGGTTGTTGCTTTGCTCTTTCTTTGGCCATTTGGATCCGGAAGCTGCAGTTTTGAGTCCCAGAGGTTCTAAGCAAGTAACCGCTGCCTGACTTTTAGTTTCTGGTCAAGTCACAATCCTTTCAGAGGGTCGTCTGTGGTGCCCCTTGGCCTGGCATAGGCCCTGGTCTCCAGGGCAGGTAATAATAATAATAACTAGTGCAGCCAGAGCACTGTGGTTTAAAAGGGGCTTTAAATCAATAGACTGTGTGGTGGATTTAATTATTGGTCCCAATTCTTCACCCCTACAGCATGCCTGCCCTGGCATGGCCTTGTGGTGAGCAGAGTATATACTTCTTTGCCTCTTGATTTTAGGCTAGATCGTGTGACTTCAACCAGTGGGGTCTTAGCAGACATGATGTGAACAGAGGCTTGACATGTGCTGGTGGAGTTGGACTTGCTCCCCTGTGCCTGTCTCTGCCATGAGAAAAACATGCCCCAGCTAGGAGACATGGAGATGTGTGCACGGTTGGGCTCCCACTCCGAGAAAGGACCTGCTGTGCAGCTTCTAGAAGCTTGGTTCATGACAGCCTCCAGCTATTCGTTCCTTCAGGTTTACCTCTGCATTCCAGCTCCCTTCTCGGGGAAGCCCATGTCCAAGGGCTGAGCAAGGTCGATGGTACAAAAGCCTAGCCATTCTGCCCAAAGCAGGACTCCTTTAACCTGCCTCCTTTGTTCCAGAACTCGCCATTGGTCTGGTAGAGACTTTGTCAGATCTGCATGATGAGCTAAAGTGCCCCCTGTGTAGCATAATAAAAACTTGGCTGGTCTTTGTTCTCAGTTCCTGGGGAAGCAACTTCTGAATCTTTGGAATTTCCTGCCATGGAAGCATCTTTTGTTCCTCATGGTGGACCCAGGACCACTCCTGATGGTTACAGGTGGGGCCGGGCCACCCCTGTAGCCTTAGGGCAAGGGCAGACACACCAGAAGACCAACCATGGTGATGAGGGGGTTGGGGCTTTGAACCAGTCCTATCAGCCTATATCAGCTCACATCACACATCAGCCCACCTCCCAGGCCTCTGGAAGAGCAGGGGGCCTGCAGATTGAGTTCCACCACATGGGCACTGCTTCTATCATTCATGTCTATGTAATGCAACCACATAAACTCAGGACACTCGAAGCTCCGTTGAGCTTCCAAGGTTTATAATATACATCACTGGGCCGGGAGATGATGCATCCTGACTCCACATGAAGAGGACACAGAAGCTTACATGTGAGACCCTCCTGGACTTTGTATCTTCTTTCTTTTGGCTTCTTCTTCTTCTTTGTATCCTTTTACTATAATAAAACCGTAATCGTAACTATAATTGCTTTCAGTGAGTTCTGTGAATAGTTCTAGTGAATTATCGACCCGAGGGGTTGACGGGAACCCTAAATTTGTAACCAGTTGGTCAGAACTATGGATGGCCCTGGGAATCCGTAAATTTGCAACTAATGCCTGAAGGGCAATCTTATAAAGGATGGCCCTGACCCTGTGGAGTCTGGCCTAACTCCTGGGAGTAGAGTCAGAATTGATTTGATTGAGTTACTGCAAACAGTTGGTAACAGAAGCTCCTATGGAAATTGGTAGAAGTTTTTGCTCTCTGTACACCCTGACCCATCCTGCTTCCTCCCTCTTCCTTTCACAGTTGGTACCTCCCAGTAAACCCTTCATCCCTAACTCCATCTCAGTGCACACTTCCCAGAGGATCCAACCTGCAACAATTGACACCAGGAATAGCTCAAGAAATCAGGCTCAAAGATGGGGCTTTAGGACTGGATCGCTCAACACCCACTGGTCAGTATATTGTGTACAGATAACCCATGGCACAAGGTAGCCGTCTAGTTGTTAAACCTTTCGCAAGTGGTGGGCTGGGATGGTGGGCAGTGGAAGGGAATGCATCCACTGGTGCGATGATTCAGGCATTCAAAACATACTAGAGGAAAGATAAACTCAAGGATAATAAATCTGGATGGCTGTCACAAAATTGCCTTGATGCCCTGAGGGCAAACTTAGAAAAGGGAGGTTAGTGGGACAAAATAGTCCTTGCAGCCTGACTACAGTTGGTCTCAGGGCTGCAACTGATACACATTTCCTTCTTCCCATCCATTCTAAATTCCCCTTGCCTTCCGCTGCCTCTTCTGCTGGTCTCAGTGGCTTACCTGACAGCATGACCCAAATCCTAATGGGTCCGAGCTGTTGGTCCCCATATCATTTTCAGGTCGGGATTGTTGTGCTTGTCCATTCACAGACACAATTGAGCAAGAAGCACCAAGAGGCACCCAAGTGGCTTAGCTGAGTTCCACCATATTTCTTCTTACCCCAATTGTGTGAAAGCAGCCCTACTCCTGCTAACCACGTCAATTTTCCCCAACAAGATGGTCATGATAGTCCCTTTTCTTCCTTGCTGGTCCCTGGATGCAAGGATCCTAAAGTGCCCAGGCAGCAGCCCTTGTGTGCAGATCAATGGGTCCCTTGCTGGGTTTCCTGGTGAATGTGTCCCTTTTGGGGATCAGGACCTCTAACCCTGTGGAGCCCAGAGTTGTGTGGATAGATGATGGTGAAGGCTTGTGGTCAAGTAATTCTCAGTTCAAAGTGAAAAGCAGCCAATGCTTCATTGCTTCTTTACTACTCTGAAGAAAGAGAAGGCAAGGCCTCCAGGCATTGAAAAAGCCAACTGTTCTGTGTCCCAACTCCACATCTGTACCCAAAATCCTGGATAGGAGGAAAGGGGGTCAGGCAGGGGATGGGGATGGGTTAAACATTTATGGCCACTACATTTTTTTATTAAACTTTTCATTTTGAGTTAACTGCACATGCAGTTGAAAGAAATAATACATGGAGATCTTCTGTATCTTTCACCCAATTTCCCCCATTGGTAACATCTTGCAAAACTATCATATAATATCACAACCAGGACATTGACATTGATATGCTAAAGAGCAGAGCAATTCTATCAAGACAGGGATCCCTCCTGTCACCTTTTTATAGCCACACTCACCTCCTTCTGCCCCCTCTCCCTAACCCCTGGCAACCACTAATGTGTTCTCCATTTCTATAATTTTGTCATTCCAAGAATGTATATAAATGAAATCATACAGTATGTAACTATTTGGATTTTTTTTTTTTTTTTTTTTGCAGTCAGCATAATTCCCTGCGATTCATTCAAGTTGTTGTATGTACCAATATTTTGTGGCTTTTTATTGCCGAGTAGTATTCCATAGTATGAATTTATCACAGTTAAACCATTCATCTGTTGGAGGCCATCTGGATTGTTTCAAGTTTAAGCTATTACAAATAAAGCTACTATGAACATTCCTGCAGAATTTTTTCATGTAAACATATATTTTCAGTTCCCTAGGATAAATGTCCAAGAAGTGTTAATTGCTGGGAACTATAGTGCATGCATGTATAGTTTTATAAGAAACTGCCAACTCATTTTCCAGGGAGGCTGTACCATTTTCCATTTCCCATTAGTGAAGGATGAGTGACCCAGTTTCTCCACATCCTCACCAGCATTTGGTGTTGTCACTGTTTGTAATTTTAGCCATTCTGATCAGTACATAGCGGTATCTCATTATAGTTTTAATCTGCATTTCCCTAATGGCTAATGATGTTGAACATCCTTTCATGTGCTTACTTGCAATCTATATATCTTCTGTGGTGAAATATCTGTTCTCTTTTGCCCATTTTCTAATTGGATTGTTTAGATTTTTACTGCTGAGTTTTGAGAGTTTTTATAAATTCCAGATACCAGTCCTTTGTCAGATATATGGTTTGCGAATATTTTCTCCCAGTCTGTAACTCATCTTTTCATCCTCTTAACAGGGTCTTTCACAGAGTAAACTTTTTTACTTTTGATGAGGTCCAATTTACCAATTTTTCCTTTTATGAACCATACTTTTGGTGTCAAGTCTAAGAACTCTGTCTAGCCCTAAATTCTGAAGATTTTCTTCATTTTTTTCCTGAAAGTGTTATAGTCTTACATTTAAATTTAGTATCCTGGTTCATTTTAAGTTAATTTTGGGGTAAGGTGATAGGCTTAGGTTGAGATTTTGTTTTTTGGGGGTGTGGTTTTTTGCCTATGAATATCCAATTGTTGCAGCACCATTTGTTGACAAGTCTATCTTCCTTCCATTGAATTGCCTTTGCACCTTTGTGAAAAATCTATTAAACATATTTGCAGGTCTGTTTCTGTTCTGTTGACCTGTGTGTTTATCCCTCCACAGTTACTGTGGCTACATAATAAGACTTAATATCAGGTACAATGATTCCACCCACTTTATTATTCTTTTTCAAAATTGTTTTAGCCATCCTAAGGCCCTTCCATATAAATTTTAAAATAATATTCCTATGTCTACAAAAATCTTTATTGGATCAATGTGAGAGACTTGATATAGAGTCTTCTAATCCTTAAACATGGTATGTCTCTCTTGGCTATTTCGAACAACAATTTAGTATGTGCCCTCCATTCTTTATTCAAGCCAAGAATTAACATTTTGAAGTAATAATGCATATATTTTTATTTTTCATGTAATCAATTCTAAGTTCTATTTAATGGGTCTAGAGGCAGTGTTAATGGGTAAAAGTGTTAGATGGTGGAGGGCTGGGAGTGTATTTGTACCTCTCTTTAATAGATCTGTTTGAAGCATCAGGAATAGTGTACCCATCACTTTGATGATGGGCCATATGCTGCCCTGTGCCATCTGGAGGGAGACAGGGAACTAGGAGGAAGTGGACCCTGTGAAAAGCCACACACTGAATTTGATGAGCTCCAGGTCATTAACCAGATTATCTAGTTGCATGAGACTCAATATGTCTATTTCCCCAGTTTCAATTTTTATCTAAACATTCCAATCTTGTCTCAGGTGTGCAAGAGTCATTGGCTTTGTTTGGACCAGCATGGTGGTGGTGGCAGGAATGGGCAAGAACCCACAAAAGAAGGGGAATCCTCTGGATAAAGTCAGAACCATGAGGTCCAGCCACCGCTTCACACTACATGATCCTCCTTGGAGGTGATCTGAGTTTCTTCTGTTTCTAGAAGAGAGGAATTTTCCCACAGTTTCATAGGTTATATAGTCCTTTTTCCCAGGGAGGAAGGGAGATGGTTAGTGAGTTTATTGGATCCTCTCTGAAGCCTGCCTCTTCCTAAACCTAAATCCCTCTTCTAATGAGGCATCATGTGGACATCAGTCAACTAGCCAGCACGCACGTTGGGAGGGCCTTCTACGGGCCAGGCAAAGTGAGGGCGATAATGTCCCCACCATCCCGTTGGAGAAACTGCAGATGCATGGATTCCATACACTTCAATATAGTGAGGGATGAACTGGGAAGGGAGATGCAAACACCATGTGCCTTCTGAAATCAGAAGAGAAAGGAAAAGAGCTCAAAGGATCTCAAAGGTGAAGCAGAATAATGGTCAGCTGGAGCAGACCAGTGGCAATAGGTCTCATTGAGATCAAATTTTCTAGTTCTTGAGATGGAACAGGTTCTTTTTTCTCTAAATGAGCGGCCATAGGTGCACAAGGTGCAGGTAAAACAAAACAAGCTTTAAAGCAACCTCCTGCCTCCTGAGACCCAATGGGTACCTCATTCCTGGCAGGTACAGTGGACTCAGACAGCGGGGGGGGGGGGGGGGGGGGGGGGGGGGGGGAGGTGAGTCCTTCTCAGGGCAGGGAAGGAAGACTGCGACCTCTGGTGGACTGCCCAGGTACAGCAGCAGCTCCACCAACCGAGAGTCCTGCCACGGGCCACAGGCTGCCCTGGAGAGACACAGCCACCAGGTTCTCTCTCTCTCCCTTTGGCACTCTTGAGAAGACAAACATTCAGGGGATGGGCTATTCAGTCACAAAGAACCCACCGATTCTTTAAAAACATAATGAGACGTCAATTATACTCCTACATGAAACATGGCACTGGTGCCTAAATTCAAATTGCTCTGTTACAATAAGTTGCACGGACAACTTCATATTTATGGTATATGGGCTTAACCATTTTAGGGCAGAGGGTGGGAAAATGAGGAGAGAGAGCCTTGACACAAAAAGGTTGGTGGAGAGAGGGAAGAGTTGTGAAAGCCAGGTCTCCAAAGTGACTTCTTTAGCCCAGCCCACACCAGCCGCCTCTACGTGGGCATCTCTTGGCTTAGGTGGGTGCTTCTGGTCCGATCGCTTTGCCCTCAGGATACGGCTACGTGGCCTGCTGTCCACAGAGTAGGGGCTATGAACAAAGGACAACTCCTTCAGAAAGGATGGACATTCAGGGCCAAACCAGAGAGAAGGCTCAGACCTTAAGGCACTACTTAAAAACTGCCTGTGGATCATTCCCTGCCTGGGTAACCATCCAGGTCTAGATGGGGTAAAGGCAAAACTCCTTTAACAAAGAGGTCCAAAAACGTATGTATACACAGTGGCTTAAAGGCAGTGGAAATTTATTTATTTCTCACATAACAGTCCAGAAGCAAGAGGTCCAAGCTGCTGGAGCAGCTCTGCTCTATCCATTCATTTAGGACCTGGGATCTTTTTCCACCTTGTACCACACCCTCTAGGGCAGTGGTGTTGGCACTGTGGTCCCTGCACCAGCAGTGTGAGCATCATCTGGGAACTTGTTAGACATGGAAATTCTTGGGCTCCACCCCAGACCTTCTGAATTCAAAACTCTGGGGTGGGACCCGGCAGTCTGTTTTACCAAGTCCTCCAGGGGATTCTGAAGTGCATTAAAGTTTGGGAACCACTGGCTTGAGAACCACTGTCCTCATCTGCATGGTTAGAACTGGAATCATAAGCATACTTCTGTTCTAGCTCAAGGAAGGGAAAAGAGAGGAAGTCTGGGGCAATCAGTTTTCTTTTAAGCCACTGAGGTAGAAGGTGCACACATCACTTCTCACATTCAGTTGATGAGAACCATAAAGTCACCTAGAAAATGCTGTCTCTACAAGTTGCTATTGGCCAGGAAGAAGAAGAGAGTTGAGTTTGAGGATACAACTCACCATAGCCACACCAAGACAGATAGGACATGCTATGACTGCAGGTGAAATCTCCCCTCTTGCTGATGAAGACATATCTCTGAGCCTTTGGCAAGGGCTTTAAATCAATCTCCTTTTAGAGATGACTTCTTAGAACCTGTAATCAGTTATCCTGGATGGCGGCAGCCAGAATGAAGCAGGTCAAAAGATAAAATCTATGTGGAAGTGCTTTAGAAACTCTAAAGCTTTCAAGGAGTGCAGTTCTTGTTATTGTGGTGGTGGTAATTTTTATTCCAGAATGTTGCGGTCTGAAACTTCCCACCCCTTCTATCCTGTGTGTTGCACACCAACTGGGAAATAGACACATATGTCTGAGAGGGACAACACATCAGTATTATTGCTGGTAAAGTTAGATTTGAGAAAGATGTGAACTTGGAGCCAAAGGCAGGTGTTCCATGCCTGCCTTCCCCTGATCGTCAGACTGATTTACTCATCCAGACTGTCCTACTCTCAAAGCCTCTCAAAATGAAACCTGTGGCACAACTGACCCATTCAACAAGCATTCTCTTCTTCCAGCTGAGTGTGGAAAGCTTAACTGTGTTTCCCTATCTCCTTTGCTGGATACAAATTGTATTAGATTCTAGGTGCAAATGCAATTAGGTTTTGGATGCAAAGCAAATATACTCCAGCAAGATTTGGAGGGTAGAAGTATGGTCTTCCTCAAGATACCTTTCTCTTAACCCCCTCATAAAAATCACATCAAGTCTCCCTGTGCAGAGACTGCTAGTTCTGCCTCCAGCATTGGTTCTTCCCTGGTAGTGGAAGTTTTAGTGGGGTACATGGCTTAAGGGAGTAAAGACCACATCCCCCTCTGCAGCTGGATGTGGCCGCACGACCAGATCCTGGAAAATAGAATGTAAGAAAAAGTAAGATGTGCAGTTTCTGGGCCCTTCCCTAAGAAGGAAAAGAGCATACCCTTTTTTCCCTCTCTCCATCTTCCCACTGGATGCGCTCACACAGGATAGTGGTAGCCAGATTGGTGAGGGTCGCAGAGCAGAGTAAAGCTGGCTTTCTTGGGGCAGAGTCATTCTGCCAGCCCTGGACCACTTACCAGGCTCACAGTTATGTGAGAGAGATCTAGGAACTCCATCTTATTTTGGTCCATGTTATGACAGCTGAAACAATGTCCCAAGTAATGGAGAGCTTCTTTTTTGCTATTATAGCATCCTATACTTCTTTGCAAACCAGGTCAGCAAAAATTCGTTAAATGTCTTCTATATGTCAGGATACTTTGTTCTCTTGTAATGATGTAATTGATTTTCTATACAGACTTACCTAATGTCTGTCTTCGCCACTAGACTTCATCTGTTTTATTCATCTTTCTATCTCTAGCATTAACTATATCTCTGAAATAGGGATGCATCTTGTAATATCCACCAGTCAGACAGCACTTGGGACTTAGTTGTCACTGTGCATGCATACAAGCCTGGTCACAGCTATTCACGTTTTGTGTTGGGTGCCTTGTTGGTGCTTCAGATGTTGACACCACATGGCAGGTGATATAACTGAAGGAAGGAGAAGTTGCCAAATCCCTTACAATGAAGGAAAGAAATTTCAACTAAAAAGAGTCTGGTGTGACCAATTTGTACATTGTATAGGGTGACAGGATGTTAGACTTCAATTTATCAGGAATTTCTTGCTGACCTGTAATAGAAGTGGATTAACTCCCTGCAATATGTGATTCAGCTGAAGAAAAATTTGAGATGATTAACTTAGTCAAAGAGAAAAGCACCTTATAAAAATGTGCAGAATGCATCAACAGCATGGAGGAAAACCTCGAGACTGAGATGGGGCACTCTTTAAAACCCTCTACGTCACCAACGTGGCAGATGGTCCAGAAATTGAGATTGTGTGGGAGAACGTGGGCATCTATGACCCTGGAGCAGAAGGTGACTCAGGGACTTTTTGCTTCTGGGTAGGGAGAAGAGGTTGTAGGAGGACAACACTCCTGCTGCAGCAACTAGAAAAAAAGATAAATAGCAAAAGTCATCTTTTTAAAGGCATGAGTGAGTTGTGGAAACCACAAGGTCAAGATAAACTAAATATCCAGAGCAGAAAGAGCCCTCCCTACATGAGCTGATGTGCACCAGACATTTTCTTCCCTTTAGGTGTTTGGCAATTCTGGGCATGGCTGGAGGACTTGAGCTTGGCCTAGGCAGAGATTCTACTTGAGGAAAGAGAAACCAAGAGAGGCCTTGGCAGTTATTTGAGGGCTGGCACAATGGATTAGAAACTAAAGGACGCCAAACACAAAGGTGATTTTCCCAGTGAGATATTTGATGAATTTTAGGGTGATGTGGGGCTGGGCTTGATAGAAAGGCAGAATGAACTCTCCATAGTCTCATGGTGCTGAGGAGATAAAGCCTTGCTACAGGGAAGAGTTCTGTCTCAAATATATAACCCATTGTACATAGGACCTTTTGAAGATGTTATTTTCAGTTAAGGCGTGGCCAACCGAATCAGATCGAGCTTTATTCCCAATTACCGGAGTCCTTTAAAAGCAGAATGAAAATGAGACACAGAGAGATTGAAGCCACAGGGAGCAGCCAGCAGCTGGAAGTCAACTGAAGCTAGAAGAGAAAGGAGAAGATGCTGTCTTGTGCGTTGCCATGTGATGGACAAGCCAGGGAAACCCAAAGAGTGCCAGTCAGCCAGAAAATACCAACCCTGGGAGGAAACAAGCTTTTTAGCCTCTAAAATTGTGAGCTGATAAATTCCCTTGGTTAAGCCAACTCATTTTACGGTATTTGTTTTAGCAGCAGGGAAACAGATACTGTTTTGAAGACTCAAATACAGTGCCAGCTGAGTGGTATACCTTGTAGGGTTGCAGTGGTGTTCTCCATGAGGCTGTGTATGCTCTAGATCAGCATCCAGGCCATAGTGCTGTTTCTCCCATAGCTAGGATTCGTGGGTCCAGGAATCAAAGGGTAGAAGTGAGAGTGGCATCACTAGAAAAAATCTTGCTTCCTTTCCCCATGACCTTATGCTCTACTGGTCTACAGGTCTTGGTTCCAAAAGGAGGAGTGCTTCCACCAGGAGACACAACAATGATTCCACTGAACTGGAAGTTAAGACTGCCACTGGGCCACTTTGGGCTCTTCATGCCTTGAATCAACAGACAAAGAAGAGGATTACTGTACTGGCTGGGGTGATTGATCCTGACTCTCAAGGGGAAATAGGACTGCTACAACACAATGGAGTAAAGAAGAGTTTGTCTGGCATACAGGAGACCCCTTAAGGCATCTTTTAGTACTACCATGCCCTGTGATGAAAGTCAATGGACAACTGCAACAACCCAATCCAGACAGGACCACCAATGGCCTGGAAACTTCAGGCAAATAACCACAACCAGCTGAAGTGCTTTCTGAGGGTATAAAGAATATGGAATGGGTAGATGTTCCGGTTTGCTAATACTACCATTTGCAAAATACCAGGAAATGGATTGGCTTTTATAAAGGTGGTTTATTTGGTTACAAAGTTACAGTCTTAAGGCCATAAAGTGTCCAAGGTAAGGCCTTAACAACAGGGTACCTTCACCTGAAGGATGGCCATTGGCATCTGGAAAACCTCTGTTAGCTTGGAAGGCACATGGCTGGAGTCTGCTTGCTCCCAGGTTGCATCTCAAAATGGCATTCTCCAAAATGTTGCGCTTGGGGCATTTTGTCCTCTCTTAGCTGCAGCTCTTCTTCAAAATGTCACTCTCACTTGCTCTTTTTAAAGTACTCCAGTGATCCAATAAAGACCCACCCTGAATGTGTGGAGCAACGCCTCCATGGAAATAATCCAATGAAAGTTCTTGCCCACAGTTGATTGAGTCACATCTCCATGGAAACACTGAACCAATAGGTTCCAATCTAGTCAACACTAATACATGCACCCTCACAAGGCTGCATCAAAGAACATGGCATTTTGGGGGACATAATACATCCAAACTGGCACAGTAGTGGAAGAAGGTAGTGATAAATCAGACCTACGTCCTTGTGACCAGTTGTGGAAACAAGGACTATAATGGCTATGAGTATTACTTCCTTGTTTTGTCATGAATATGTTTGTATATATACGTAAAGCAAATGTCTTTTTCTCCCCTATTTTATCCCCTTATCATATAACATAAGTTGTATCAACTTTATGTCATAGTATTTCAGTTATAGGACATCAAGTTTAAGAGTGAATGTTACAGAAGGACTTGCATCCTCTTCTGAGGAAAGGGTTAGTACCCTAACAATAATTACATTAAATATATATGGTTTAAACACTCCAATTAAATGGCATAAATAGTCAAATTGAATAAAAAATAGCAAGACTCAACTCTATGATACCTAAAAGAAACACACTTTAAACATGAAAGCACAAATAGGCTAAAAGTGAGAGAATGGAGAAAGATATAAGTGTTAACTCTGGTCAAAAGAAAGCTGGAATGGCTATATTAGTATCAGACAAAGACTAGTATCAGAGATAAAGAAGGTCATTATTTAATGATAAATGAGTCAATTAGTCAAGAGGACATAACAATCTTAAATGGTTTGCTCCTAATAAAAAAGCTTCAAAATACGTAAAGCAAAAACTAATAACATGCAAGGAGAAAAAGCAAGTTCACAATTATAGTCAGAAATTTCAATATACCTCTCTTAATAATTGATACAACTAGGCAAAAAAGTCAGCAAGGATATAGTAGACTTGAACTACACTGTCAACCAAATTGACTTAATTGACATTTGCATAGAACGTTCCTCCCAACTACAGAATATACATCTTTCTCAAGTGCACACAGAATTTTACAAAGATAGACCATATATTTTTAATGCAATTTTATTGAGATATAATCACATAACATACAATCATTCATAGTGTTCACAGTATCGTCATGTAGTTGTGCTTTCATCACCCCAGTCAAACATTGAACATTTTCATTACTCCAAAATATAAAATGAAAATGAAAATAAAAAAGAATATCCAAAACATCCCATTCCCCTCTTCCCCTCATTGTTCATTTACTTATTAAAATACAGTTAATTGAGATACGGTCACACACCTTACAGTTATCCACAGTGTACAGTCACTTATTCACAGCACCATCATACTGTTGTGTGTTCATCACCAGAATCAATTTTTGAACCCTTTCCTTACTCCAAAATAAAAATAAAAGCAAAAAAGAACACCTAAATCTTTCCATCCCCTCCACCCCACTCTATTCTTCATCTAATTTTTGTCCCCATTTTTCCACTCATCTGTTCACACACTGGACAAAGGGAGTGCAAGCCACAAGTTTTCACAGTGTCACAGGCACACTATGCAACCTACATAGTTATACAACAGATGATGGTGTTTTACGTATGGTTTTACTTTAGTGTGGGTATTTTTTTTAAGTCACATTACTCCCCTTGTCATAAACTATGAGCATATCCGTGTTTCCCCTCAAGTTAAGTGGAACATCTCTGTCGGTTTTAGGGGGCTCTCCAGTTTGCTTCTAACCTGTTTCCAGGATAGACCATATTTTGAGTCATAAAACAAGTCACAGTAAATTTTAAGGTATTCAAGTCACACAACATATGTTCTTTGACATCCATGGAATTAAATTAGAAGTCAGTAACAGAAAGATCTCTGGAAAACCCCCAAATATTTGGAAACTAAATAATACACTTCTAAAAAACCCATGGATCAGAGGAAATCAAATGGCAAATTAGTATATCCCATTGGAATGAAAACAAAAGTGCAAAATATCAGAATTAGGGGGATGCTGCCAAAGTATAACTCGGGGAGGGGGGGCGGTTTATCACCAAATGATTATATCACTATATTAGAAAAGAAGAATGGTCTCAAATCATTGACTTCAGCTCCATCCTAAGAAACACTCTGCCTCCCCTCCCTCCCCAAAAAAGCTAATTAAACCCAAAGGAAGCAATACAGACCAAAATGGAAATCAACGAAATAGAAAACAGGCAAACTCTGTGTTCCTGGACTAAACCTCACCTGGTCATGACACAATATCCTTCTAATATATTGTTGGACTCAATATGCTAAAATTTGTTTAGAATTTTCCCATCTATGTTCACAAGGGATATTGGTCTATAGTTTCCTTTTCTTGTAATGTTTTTGTCTGGTTTTAATGATAACTTCATAGAGTGAATTAGGAACTATGCCTCTGTTTTCAATCTTCTGAAAGAGTTTGTTTAAAATTGGCATTATTTCGTCCTTAAATGTATGCTAGAATTCACCACTGAAATCATCGGGGCCTGGAGTTTTCTTTGTAGGGAGATTTTTTTTTTTTTTTTTTTGGTTTTATTTTATTTTATTTTTTTTGCTTTTTTTTTTATCTTCATTTTATTGAGATATATTCACATACCACACAGTCATACAAAACAAATCGTACTTTCGATTGTTTACAGTACCATTACATAGTTGTACATTCATCACCTAAATCAATCCCTGACACCTTCATTAGCACACACACAAAAATAACAAGAATAATAATTAGAGTGAAAAAGAGCAATTGAAGTAAAAAAGAACACTGGGTACCTTTGTCTGTTTGTTTCCTTCCCCTGTTTTTCTACTCATCCATCCATAAACTAGACAAGTGGAGTGTGGTCCTTATGGCTTTCCCAATCCCATTGTCACCCCTCATAAGCTACACTTTTATACAACTGTCTTCGAGATTCATGGGTTCTGGGTTGTAGTTTGATAGTTTCAGGTATCCACCACCAGCTACCCCAATTCTTTAGAACCTAGAAAGGGTTGTCTAAAGTGTGTGTAAGAGTGCCCACCAGAGTGACCTCTCGGCTCCTTTTGGAATCTCTCTGCCACTGAAGCTTATTTCATTTCCTTTCACATCCCCCTTTTGGTCAAGAAGATGTTCTCCGTCCCACGATGCCAGGTCTACATTCCTCCCCGGGAGTCATATTCCACGTTGCCAGGGAGATTCACTCTCCTGGGTGTCTGATCCCACGTAGGGGGGAGGGCAGTGATTTCACCTTTCAAGTTGGCTTAGCCAGAGAGAGAGGGCCACATCTGAGCAACAAAGAGGCATTCGGGAGGAGGCTCTTAGGTACAACCATAGGGAGGCCTAGCCTCTCCTTTGCAGCAACCGTCTTCCCAAGGGTAAAACTTATGGTAGAGGGCTCAACCCATCAAACCACCAGTCCCCTATGTCTGTGGTCATGTTAGCAACCATGGAGGTGGGGTAGGCGAATACCCCTGCATTCTCCACAGGCTCCTCAAGGGGGCACTACATCTTTTTTTTCCTTGTTTTTCTTTTTTTTTTTTTTTTAACTTTCCCTTCTTTTTTAAATCAACTGTATGAAAAAAAAGTTAAAAAGAAAACAAACATACAATAAAAGAACATTTCAAAGAGACCATAACAAGGGAGTAAGAAAAAGACAACTAACCTAAGATAACTGCTTAACTTCCAACATGTTCCTACTTTACCCCAAGAAAGTTACATAAGATAGCAACATTTCTATGAACTTGTTCCTACTATATCCATCAAAAATTAACAGACCGTAGTCATTCCTGGGCATCCCCAGAACATTAAATAGCTTATGTGTTCTCCTTGGATTATTGTTCCCCCTTCCTTAATTGCTCTCTACTGCTAGTTCCCCTACATTCTACATTATAAACCATTTGTTTTACATTTTTCAAAGTTCACATTAGTGGTAGCATATAATATTTCTCTTTTGGTGCCTGGCTTATTTCGCTCAGCATTATGTCTTCAAGGTTCATCCATGTTGTCATATGTTTCACGAGATCGTTCCTTCTTACTGACGCGTAGTATTCCATTGTGTGTATATACCACATTTTATTTATCCACTCATCTGTTGAAGGACATTTGGGTTGTTTCCATCTCTTGGCAATTGTGAATAATGCTGCTATGAACATTGGCGTGCAGATATCTGTTCGTGTCACTGCTTTCCGATCTTCCGGGTATATACCGAGAAGTGCAATCGCTGGATCGAATGGTAACTATTTCTAGTTTTCTAAGGAACTGCCAGACTGACTTCCAGAGTGGCTGAACCATTATACAGTCCCACCAACAATGAATAAGAGTCCCAATTTCTCCACATCCCCTCCAGCATTTGTAGTTTCCTGTTTGTTTAATGGCAGCCATTCTAACCAGTGTTAGATGGTATCTCATTGTGGTCTTAATTTGCATCTCTCTAATAGCTAGTGAAGCTGAACATTTTTTCATGTGTTTCTTGGCCATTTGTATTTCCTCTTCAGAGAACTGTCTTTTCATATCTTTTGCCCATTTTATAATTGGGCTGTCTGTACTATTGTCATTGAGTTGTAGGATTTCTTTATATATGCAAGATATCAGTCTTTTGTCAGATACATGGTTTCCAAAAATTTTTTCCCATTGAGTTGGCTGCCTCTTTACCTTTTTGAGAAATTCCTTTGAGGTGCAGAAACTTCTAAGCTTGAGGAGTTCCCATTTATCTATTTTCTCTTTTGTTGCTTGTGCTTTGGGTGTAAAGTCTAGGAAGTGGCCGCCTAATACAAGGTCTTGAAGATGTTTTCCTACATTATCTTCTAGGAGTTTTATGGTACTTTCTTTTATATTGAGATCTTTCATCCATTTTGAGTTAATTTTTGTGTAGGGGGTGAGGTAGGGGTCCTCTTTCATTCTTTTGGATATGGATATCCAACTCTCCCAGCCCCATTTGTTGAAAAGACCATTATGACTCAGTTCAGTGACTTTGGGGGCCTTATCAAAGATCAGTCGGCCATAGATCTGAGGGTCTATCTCTGAATCCTCAATTCGATTCCATTGATCTATATGTCTATCTTTGTGCCAGTACCATGCTGTTTTGGCAACTCTGGCTTTATAATAAGCTTCAAAGTCAGGGAGTGTAAGTCCTCCCACTTCGTTTTTCTTTTTTAGAGTGTCTTTAGCAATTCGAGGCATCTTCCCTTTCCAAATAAATTTGATAACTAGCTTTTCCAAGTCTGCAAAGTAGGTTGTTGGAATTTTGATTGGGATTGCATTGAATCTGTAGATGAGTTTGGGTAGAATTGACATCTTAATGACATTTAGCCTTCCTATCCATGAACATGGAATATTTTTCCATCTTTTAAGGTCCCCTTCTATTTCTTTTAGTAGAGTTATGTAGTTTTCTTTGTATAGGTCTTTTACATCTTTGGTTAAGTTTATTCCTAGGTACTTGATTTTTTTAGTTGCTATTGAAAATGGTATCTTTTTCTTGAGTGTCTCTTCAGTTTGTTCATTTCTAGCATATAGAAACATTACTGACTTATGTGCATTAATCTTGTATCCCGCTACTTTGCTAAATTTGTTTATTAGCTCTAGTAGCTGTATTGTCGATTTCTCAGGGTTTTCTAGATATAAGATCATATCATCTGCAAACAATGACAATTTTACTTCTTCTTTTCCAATTTGGATGCCTTTTATTTCTTTGTCTTGCCGGATTGCCCTGGCTAGCACTTCCAGCACAATGTTGAATAACAGTGGTGACAGCGGGCATCCTTGTCTTGTTCCTGATCTTAGAGGGAAGGCTTTCAGTCTCTCACCATTGAGTACTATGCTGGCTGTGGGTTTTTCATATATGCTCTTTATCATGTTGAGGAAGTTTCCTTCAATTCCTACCTTTTGAAGTGTTTTTATCAAAAAGGGATGTTGGATTTTGTCAAATGCTTTTTCAGCATCTATTGAGATGATCAATTGATTTTTCCCTTTTGACTTGTTGATGTGTTGTAATACATTGATTGTTTTTCTTATGTTGAACCATCCTTGCATGCCTGGAATGAACCCCACTTGGTCATGGTGTATGATTTTTTTAATGTGTCTTTGGATTCGATTTGCAAGTATTTTGTTGAGGATTTTTGCATCTATATTCATTAGGGAGATTGGCCGGTAGTTTTCCTTTTTTGTAGCATCTTTGCCTGGTTTTGGTATTAGATTGATGTTAGCTTCATAAAATGAGTTAGGTAGTGTTCCATTTTTTTCAATGTTTTGAAAGAGTTTGAGTAAGATTGGTGTCAGTTCTTTCTGGAAAGTTTGGTAGAATTCCCCTGTGAAGCCATCTGGCCCTGGGCATTTATTTGTGGGAAGATTTTTGATGACTGATTGGATCTCTTTGCTTGTGATGGGTTGGTTGAGGTCTTCTATTTCTTCTCTGGTCAGTCTAGGTTGTTCATATGTTTCCAGGAAATTGTCCATTTCTTCTACATTATCCAGTTTGTTGCCATACAGTTGTTCATAATATCCTCTTATAATTTTTTTAATTTCTTCAGGATCTGCAGTTATGTCACCTTTTTCATTCATTATTTTGTTTATATGGGTCTTCTCTCTTTTTGATTTTGTCAGTCTAGCTAGGGGCTTGTCCATCTTGTTGATCTTCTCAAAGAACCAACTTTTGGTGATATTTATCCTCTCTATTGTGTTTTTGTTCTCTATGTCATTTATTTCTGCTTTAATCCTTGTTATTTCTTTTCTTCTACTTGGTTTAGGATTGGTTTGCTGTTCATTTTCTAGCTTCTTCAGTTGATCCATTAGTTCTTTGATTTTGGCTCTTTCTTCCTTTTTAATATATGCGTTTAGTGCTATAAATTTCCCCCTTAGCACTGCTTTTGCTGCATCCCATAGGTTTTGGTATGTTGTGTTCTCATTTTCATTCGTCTCTATATATTTAGCAATTTCTCTTGCTATTTCTTCTTTAACCCACTGATTGTTTAGGAGTGTGTTGTTTAACCTCCAGGTATTTGTGAATTTTCTAAGTCTCTGATGGTTATTGACTTCTAATTGTATTCCATTGTGGTCAGAGAATGTGCTTTGAATAATTTCAATCTTTTTAAATTTATTCAGGCTTGTTTTATGTCCCAGCATATGATCTATTCTGGAGAAAGTTCCGTGAGCACTAGAAAAGTATGTGTATCCTGGTGATTTGGGATGTAATGTCCTGTATATGTCTGTTAAATCTAATTCATTTATCAGATTGTTTAGGTTTTCAATTTCCTTGTTGGTCTTCTGTCTGGTTGATCTATCTATAGGAGAGAGTGATGTGTTGAAGTCTCCCACAATTATTGTGGAAACATCAATTGCTACCTTTAGTTTTGCCAGTGTTTCTCTCATGTATTTTGTGGCACCTTGATTGGGTGTATAGACATTTACGATTGTTATTTCTTCTTGCTGAATTGCCCCTTTTATTAGTATGTAGTGGCCTTCTTTGTCTCTCAAAACATCCCTGCATTTGAAGTCTATTTTATCTGAGATTAATATTGCTACACCTGCTTTCTTTTGGCTGTAGCTTGCATGAAATATTTTTTTCCATCCTTTCACTTTCAGTTTCTTTGTGTCCCTGTGTCTAAGATGAGTCTCTTGTATGCAACATATTGATGGTTCATTTTTTTTGATCCAGTCTGCGAATCTGTATCTTTTAATTGGGGAGTTTAATCCATTTACATTCAACGTTATAACCGTGAAGGCATTTCTTGAATCAGCCATCTTATCCTTTGGTTTATGTTTGTCAGATTTTTCCCCTCTGTCTATTAATATCTTTTATTGTACCCATACCAAATCTCTTTAGTACTGAACCTTTCTCCAAGTCTCTCTGTCCTTTCTTTGTTTCTCTGTCTGTAGGGCTCCCTTTAGTATCTCCAGTAGGGCAGGTCTCTTGTTAGCAAATTCTCTCAGCATTTGTTTGTCTGTGAAAAATTTAAGCTCTCCCTCAAATTTGAAGGAGAGCTTTGCTGGATAAAGTATTCTTGGCTGGAAACTTTTCTCACTCAGAATTTTAAATATATCGTGCCACTGCCTTCTCGCCTCCATGGTGGCTGCTGAGTAGTCACTACTTAGTCTTATGCTGTTTCCTTTGTATGTGGTGAATTGCTTTTCTCTTGCTGCTTTCAGAACTTGTTCCTTCTCTTCTGTGTTTGACAGAGTGATCAGTATATGTCTCGGAGTGGGTTTATTTGGATTTATTCTATTTGGAGTTCGCTGAGCATTTATGATTTGTGTATTTATGTTGTTTAGAAGATTTGGGAAGTTTTCCCCAACAATTTCTTTGAATACTCTTCCTAGACCTTTACCCTTTTCTTCCCCTTCTGGGACACCAATGAGGCTTATATTTGGACGTTTCATATTATCAATCATATCCCTAAGGTCCATTTCGATTTTTTCAATTTTTTTCCCCATTCTTTCTTTTATGCTTTCATTTTCCATTCTGTCATCTTCCAGGTCACTGATTCGTTGTTCAACTTCCTCTAGTCTTGTACTATGAGTGTCCAGAATCTTTTTAATTTGGTCAACAGTTTCTTTAATTTCCATAAGATCATCCATTTTTTTATTTAGTCTTGCAGTGTCTTCTTTATGCTCTTCTAGGGTCTTCTTGATTTCGTTTGTATCCCGTACTATGGTCTCTTGTTCATCTTTAGTTCTTTGAGTAGCTGCTCTAGGTGCTGTGTCTCTTCTGATCTTTTGATTTGGGTGCTTGGGCTTGGGTTATCCATATCGTCTGTTTTTTTCATATGCTTTATAATTTTCTGTTGTTTTTGGCCTCGTGGCATTTGCTGAACTTGATAGGGTTCTTTTAAGATTTGTAGACCAATTGAAGTCCTTATCTCTAATTTATCAGATCTACAGCTTCGTGGAGTACACTTTCTCTAACTAACCAGCAGGTGGCGTCCACGAGCCACCTGTTCTCCACAAGCCAGTTCTCCCCTGCTTAGCCTTTTTGGTGAGTGGGGGAGTGAGTCTTGTGGGGTCCAATTGGTGTACCAAGCTTGCGTGTGTAGTTGGTGTTGCCTGCCCTGTATATGGGGCGTGTTTCTGGGCAGTCAGGGAGGTGGGGTGGCCCTAACAATCAAATCTCCCTGGTGATCCTAGAGTTTTAAAGCTGCTGCAATAGTCTAATCCTTTAGTTCAGTCCTGCCACAGTTTGTCTCTGCCACTGACCCACAAGTCCTTGGTATTGGCGTATGGCTCCTGAGACTTGCAAGTGGGCCCCTCTTCCATGCTGTGCACCCTGGGTCCTCTGTTGAGGGATGACTGTGCTATGTCACAGGTGAGTGCTGTCCCCCCAGGGCGGTTCTGGGCTGCTGGGCTGTGTAGGGAGGCTCCCAGTCTGCTGAAATGATGGCTGAATGGGGCTTTGTTAATTCACACTGCTCCACCTTCCCAACTCTGGGACAATCAGCTGAGGTTGCAGGGAAGGCTAATGTCCACGCCCAGTTTTGTGGTGTGTGCCTGTTATTTGAAGCACTTCTGTCACACTGGGTTGTCTGGGGCAGCTCTGGGCTATGTGGCTGGCGATGGGCAGGAGTGTTTCCTGTCCACCAGGATGATGGCTGTGAGCGGACTGTAGGTAGATTTTTAACTACAATTTCAATTTCTTGAAAAGACATAGGGCTATCCAGATAATTTCTTCTTGAATGAGCTTTGATAGCTCATGCCCCAGAAGGGACGTGGTCTTGGACGTGGTGGCACTCGGAAGCCGAGGCAATCTCTGAAGGGCACTGAAGCCCAGGAGTGCCTGCTGACAGCACTCCCAGAAGCTGGGAGCACAAGGCCTTCATTCCTGAAGGGGGGTCTCAGCACCCATCACAGTTGGAGAGATTGTGAGGAAGATGAGATAAATTACAGGAAATAAGAAAGCTGATTTGCACATCTGAGCCTAGTCACTTGAATCTAGTGTATATATTTGCAACCCTGTTATAAATCTATAATTATCAAGCAAGATTCATGTATCAAAGGTGAAATAAAGAGTGTGATTAAATATACAGCCAGGGACATGGTTTAGGGTGTCCAAAGAACTCAAAGAAGGCTGGTGGGGCGGGAGAGGCAGCAGGGCCAGATCACAGAGCGTCGTGGGCCCCACGAAGGCCTCTGAAGTTCATGCAATGGGAAGGCATGAAAGGATTTTAAGCAGGGTACTGACATGCTCAGCTTTTCTTTTTTAAAAGATCAGTCTAGCTATTGGGTTTGGGAGGAAGGGTGCAGGACAAAGGGAAGGTAGGGAGTTCTCTTAGGACATTAAGAGTCCCTGCCCAGCTCATTCCCATCACTGGGCTTTTGCATTTCCTATTCTGTCTGCTTCAAAAACTCTTATCCCTGATACCATGAACAACTGATTGTACACTGTGGATAAATGTATGGTATGTGAATATAAGTCTATAAAATTGTAGGAAAATATATATATAGGAGTAAAAGTGTTGGAGAAAACATGGTGAGACCAATGATGCCTCACCAATATGGACTAACTACAATGTGTAAACTCAGAATTGAATCTTAGAACATAGCCTAACGTGGACACAATAATTGTAATAGTACCTAGATTGTAAGCTCTTACAGCAGTTAACTCTATCCCTGAATTGTAAGGCCTATCTCTAAACTTTGAGATGCTGATCCCCTAGCGTATGTTGTCACAAACATTGAGACTGGTGGTTTGATGTGCTGAGCCCTTGAGCATGGGACCTTGCCCTTATGAAGCTCATTACCACAAAGGAGAGTCTAAAGTTGTATGTAATGGTGCCTAAGAGTCTCCCCCTGAGTACCTCTTTGTTGCTCAGATGTGGCCCTCTCTCTCTCTAACTGAGCCATCTCGACAGGTGAACTCGCTGCCCTCCCCCCTACGTGGGACCCAACTCCCAGGGGTGTAAATCTCCCTGGCAACGCAGAGTATGACTCCCGGGGATGAATGTAGACCCGGCATCGTGGGACTGAGAGTATCTTCTTGACCAAAAGGGGGATGCAAAATGAGACAAAATGGTTTCAGTGGCTGAGAGATTCCAAATGGAGTCGAGAGGTCACTCTGTGGACATTCTTATGCAGTATATAGATAACACCTCTTAGGCTTTAATGTATTGGAATAGCTAGAAGTAAATACCTGACACTACCAAACTCCAACCCAGCAGCCTGGACTCCTGAAGACAATTATATAATAATGTAGATTACAAGGGGTGACAGTGTGATTTTGAAGACCTTGTGGATCACACCCCCTTTATCTAGTGTATGGATGAGTGGAGGAATGGGGATAAAAACTAAAGGACAAATGGGGTGGGATGGGGGGATGATTTGGGTGTTTTTTTTTCACTTTTATTTTTTATTCTTGTTCTGGTTCTTTCTGATGTAAGGAAAATGTTCAGAGATAGATTGTGGTGATGAACGCATAACTATGTTATCATACTGTGGACAGTGGATTGCATATCATGGATGATTGTATGATGTGTGAATGTATTTCAATAAAACTGAATTAAAAAAAAAAAAAAAAAAAAAAAACTCTTATCCCAGATCGTTGTATGGTCACCTCCTTCTCATCATGCAGGGGACAGCTCAAATACCACCTCCTCAAAGAGGCCTTTTCCCAACAAGCCTCACAAAAGCAGCTTCCCCACTTCTCTTCCTAACCCCCAATCAGCCGCATTCTACCACATTTAATACCCAACAGTATCTGATTATGTCTTCATTTCCTCCTTCTCATTAGAACGTGAGCTCCTTGGGGGCAGGGACTCGGCCTGTTCGCTGCTATAGCCTCCACACCTTGGCGCTTAGCACAGAGTAGGCATCCAAAAAATACTGATGAAATACTTGGTTGATGTGATGTCCTAGTCCACATTACTAGAGGCCACATGAAGAGAGGATATTTGGACCCAGTCAGAGAAGTCAGAATACAGAGAAGTCAGAGAGAGCCACCAGAGACCAAAGACACCGCCACGTGATGGAGGCCGGCCATCCCCAGAACACTGCCCACTCCGGGAGAAATTAAAGCCTCCCTGACATCTTGATTTTGGACTTCTAGCCTTTAAAACTGTGAACCAGTAAATTCTTGTTTAAGCCAACCAACTTGTGGTATTTGTAACAGCAGACCTGGCAGACTAAGACAGACATACAAATGAAAACGTGGGAGCAGCAGTTGGGTGTTTGAGGAGAGACTGAGGCTGGGAGTTCTTGTTGTGAGGATGGTAAGGGAGTGAACAAGACTTCCACTGAGTATAGAGTGGACAGAGAAAAGGGTCCCTGCCTGAGCCCCAAGAAACTCCAACATACAGGGCTCAGGCAGAGGAGAAACCTGCAGAAGCCACTGAAGTGGGGCAGCCTAGGTAGATGGAAAATCAGGAGAGATGCCAGCAGGACAACCCAGAGTAGTCAACCCTGTCAGATGCTGCTGATAGGTCAAGTAGGATGGTTGATAGATGACAGTATCAGCATAGAGAAAAATCTGGAGGATATACCACACCATTACCAGTGAATATCTCTGATGGGCTAGAATTCTAGGCACTCTTTTTTTTATTTTTTAATTTTCTAATGTTATATATTCTGCAACGTACTGAATTTTTTCAAAAGAAAAAATCAACAAAATATGTTTTTAAAGCATTTACCTTGTGGATGAAGATGCATACACATACTAGGTGTTTGATAAACACCTCCCCATCCCTCTTGAGTTTTTATATTCTGAAAGGGGCCTTCTGGACAAGCGAAGCCATCAGAATGGTTTTCAGAGATGGAATTTCTGGTGCGCCCTCCGATCAGTATAAAATAACTTTGTGAGTAGAGGGTAGGCCCTTTCAACAGCCCTGAGCTCACACCCTAGAGGCAGCCTGCTACTCCTCCCATGGCAGGAGATCCTGAGCAAGACTATATACCCACTCGCCCAGGCCTCTGCAGAAGAGGCTCCCGTATACCTGTTAATCACGTCTGAAAAGGGACACAGTCACGTTGAAATCTCTGCACAGTTCAGATTCATTCTTCCCTGAAATCTGAATATTTAATAGCGGCCCAGCCATTCAGAAGGTGAGCAGAGGTCCAAACACTGAAAGGAACCCATACTCTGCTGTGATCTCTCCAGCCTCTTGTCCATTTCTGAGAATCTTCCTTGTGGTGAATAATTTATGCCATTTATCTATTCTCATTCCTTAAGAGGTCTGAGTTAAAGGAGCCTGAAGGTTTCCGGCCCAGTCCAAGCCCAGCTTCCCCCAGAGGGGCTTCCCACAGGCATCCTGCTTGGCTGCCTGAGCACTAGAGTCTGGGGGTCCTCGAACTAAAAACGCCCCACTCTTTGGCACTGAGATCATGCGTGTCTTTGATAAAATGTAAATATGACATAGAAAAGACAAATTATTTAAAATATTCCTAGCCCTTTACAGAGCGGTAGCTCACTTCCTTGGGGGTGATGGGTCCTGTGGAAGATGGTTGTTCCCAGTTCTTCATTCCCTCTATGAAACACAGTGTTACAGCCTCACCCACTGCCATGTGGGTCTGCAGTGCCACCCAACAGAGCAGGCAAGTATGTCCTCCCCGCCCTGCTATAGTTGGGTTTGGCCATGCAACTTACTTTGACCAATGATATGTTAGCAGATGGGATGTGAGAAGAGGCTTTTAATGTGTTTGCATGGATTGGTTTGGCCTCCTGTGCTTTTGTTAGGCACCGTGAAAAGAGGATTCCCTGGGAACGGTTGGTCCCAGACACGTGGAGTGAATGGAACCCCAGCCTGAAACAAAGCCACACCAGCCAGCTGCAAACCAGTGGCAGATTCGGAAGAGTAAATAAGGAAATGCTGGAAATTGTTAGATCATGAAACATATTGTCTTCCTGACCTGATGACACTTCACTCTAAAGATTCTGTGCGCACAAACCTGGGCTGTGTGCCATTTCCCCCCTTGATAAATCCACTCTAGAGTAGAGCAGACCAGGTCCCAGAAACTTGCAAATTTAATTAATGAGTCAATTTGTGAGTGGATTTAGGCAATCCAGCTGCCAATTCACTTGAAGATTGTTTCTGAAAAACTGGGTGTCTTGCGGGTTGAGGCAAGGCATTAAGGAATCAAGTGGCTAAGGAAGCTGATCTAGTTAGAAGCAAGTGTTGATTCCAGGGATGGGTAAGGCTTTGGGGATATTAGCCATCCCCTTTATAAATCTGAGTTTACAAGGCCTGAACACTGCAGCTACTGAATCCTTCATCACACTGCAAATTTAGGCTAGCTGCCACCAGGGGGCAGTGGTGTCCAGGCGATGACCTCCCCAGCAGCAGAGGTAGGGTAGAAAATACTGAGTTTGCAAATTCTGGAGTTTTCACCAAAGGATCCCCGGGCCACTTAACACACCAATAGCCACTTTTTTTCTTTTAATATATATAACAAAGAGAATATTGGATCTGTAAAAGGATCTTTGGAAAACATCATTTCCAGACCCCTTATTTTACAAATACTGAAACCTGGTTCAGAGGTCAGTGACTGGGCCTGAGCCACAGAGCAGGGCCTTGTATGTTTTCAAGCCTGGTGTGATTTGCTCCTGAGCCTCCTGCTCTCTTGAGCTTTTCTTGAGTGTTCAGCGCAAGTCAGGTCTATGCACTCCTCCGGCAGATCTCCCTTCTGCCGCGAATAATGCCTTCAAACTCCCACCCCAGCTGCTCCCGGCTCCGCCTCCCAAGCCAAAAGCATTAGCGGAAAAGCCCGGCCCTGGGAATCAGAGCTGGCGTTCCGAGAACAGCGACGGCGGACAAGGGTCCACGCGGGGCTGACGACCTGTCAAAGCCGCCGCCACCTGTCAATTGCTATGAGGACGCACACAGCGCGCGTCAGGCCAAGCGGCTGATGCAGTCGGTCACCCTGCGTCAGCCTCGGAGGCGCGCTGGAGACCGTGTGAACGGCGGCGATCTCGAGTTCATCCAGGAACCCCCTGCGAGATGCTGGAGGAAAGGGAGGTCCTTCAAAACTGACTGAGACGCCATCTCGGCGCTCCAGCAGCTGCCAGTCTGGTTGGGGAACTGAGACCAGTCTAGGAACCAGGATGCAAGGGCTGGAGCAGCATAGAGCAGGTTTCCAAGACATCTGCACAAATACCCCCTACTACAAACCAGCCCATCGGCAGAGCCAGACATCTGGATGAATCCCAACTCTCCAGAGTTGGAGCGGACGGCCACCTTGCCAGAGGGGGGCAACTGATGCTTTGCCTATCACTGAAAGGGTGGAGGATCTTTCCTAGAGCTTCTTCTTACTGAACACCCCGGTGGCCTCGGTGTCCAAAAGGCTGGATCCCTTTTGTTAACCAACACCAGAGGGCGCTCGAGGAATGTTTGGATTTTGCTACCTCCAAGTTTACCAAGAAGGTGGGAAAAAATGCTGCTGTCTGCTTCCAGCAAGTCCAAGACCAGTTAAAAACTCCTAACATTTTAACTTCATTTCTACTTTGTGAAAAGTGCAAATGGTAGAATGATGCTGGTTTTACAGATTTACAAAATAGCTGCCCTCCAGCATGAGTTTCACTTGAATATTTCAAATTCAAACTGTCCCTCAAGCAGACACCCTGCCTTTGTCCTCTGCATAGAGTGCACTTACCAGAAGACCAAATCTCAGTATTCTCCTTCCTTCTCCTGCCAGGATTCACAGGGGCTGCTGAACAGCTTCACCATCTGCTGTTCCAAGCAGAACTAAACCAAGACTCTGTCACCTCCAAAGGGCAAAGGAGTTCCAGACCCACCCTTCCATCTCCCTCCTCTCATCCAAGCTGCCTATGGAAATGTGATCACACGGATGTGACAGAGCATGTTAGACAAGCATTGGAGTTAAAGTAAGAATTACCTCCAGCTACTGGATGCCATGTGCCACTTTTTACTGCAGAACCTTATCTCAGTTTGGGCTAAGGATGCAAGCAGTGTGATGTTCTGCAGCTGACAAGATTCTCCTGGGAGGAGATGCAGCAGCCATATCCAAAAGAATGACAAATCCCACCTGAGATGGCCTGCAGATTAGAATAGTTGGAATTCACTTATTCTAATTGGCATTCACTCACCTTCTTGCCATGTGAGGATGGCACACAAGATTCCCCCTTCTCAGGATTGTTTTGCTCTTGCAGAAATTTCCTTTTCTATGCCTCTGGAGACAGAGCTGTAAAGAGGGTGCTCTCTTGGGCCTATGGGCCTTTGCTTTCCAGGCAGAACTAAGTGCTTGACCCAATGGGGAAGTAGAGGACACTGGCCCTGACTTTCAGGGTTCAGAGTTCAGCACAGCTCAGTCCAGACTTGGGCTCCAGATTTGCAGGAGGCTAGCCAGTCCCCAGGAAGTGCACTCATCAACTTGGCCAGAGGCACTATTTCTGCACCCAGGGAACAGGCTGGGACAAGCATCAGAGGAGCGAGGTATTGGAGGAATGCTGCCTGCTCAGTAATGGCAGCTGCTCCTGGCGACTTCTGGAAAGGTTTCAGAGGACCGGTGTCCCCTGAGCTTTTCCTGGAAGGCCCAAAGCTGACTATAGCCACTTCTCCAGGTTCACCCTTCAGCCACCTACTGGGTGTCCCCCAGCAGCACCTTCCAAGTCCTTGAAAGCCGGCAGACAGGACCAACAGGAGCTGCTCCCATCCACATCTTAGTGCCTTCCCCAAGGCCTCGTGTGATTTCATGACTCACGCATGGGATGGATGAATGACACTCTCTGGGGTGTCTCAGTTCATAATTCCACAAATGAGGAGGCCATTTGGGTTCCTTTTCTTCTCATCCCTGGGCAAAAAAACTCAGACCCTCCTTGTCTACGGCAGTGCCCACGTTGGATCTGTAGAAGGAAATGCAAAGAGGCAGTGCACAGGTTTGATTCAGAGAAGACCAGACCCCTTCAACTGTGGTTTTCACCCACACATGAGCTAGCGTGTCATCCAAAATGGCCTAGACCTTGCTGTCACTGACCTTGAATCCCTGGGCCCTGCCTTCCCCAGCTTCTGCAGCAGCCCTCATGTGCTCTGCATGGTATTTATGTTTTACAAAAAGTTTTCACTTGCACTGTATTGTCCCCATTGTGAGATGAGGAAACAGGCTTGCCAACATCCTGAAGTCCTTGGTGAAGTGGGAACCAGATTCCAGACCTACAGAGTCAATAGTCTGAAGATCAAGCTAATGATTTCACAAGCAGAGTTCAGTGAAGACATAACACTAATTCCAGACACTTCATATTGACCAAGTGGCTGCGTCTGCAGCCTGGGGATCTCAGAGTGGCTGCTTTACACTGGAGTCGAGAGACCCCTGGATGGCTGAGGTTCTATGTCATACCTTCTGTCCAATTTCACATCTCTGGTGGATATCTTCCTTTTGCCATCTAGCACCTGGTCCCCTTTCCACTGATACATCAATTTTCCTCAGAGGAATCATTCTTCCTAACATTCAGTTTATGTGTTTGACCCCTGCATCAGGTGTGGACATGCAATTCAGACCTGACCATTTGAGCATTACTTTCCCTTGGCCACAGTGACAATTGAGGCATGAATGAGCACAGGACCCAGTCAGAAGCACTGAGCCCCCCACTGTGATGGTTTAAAGACTGGTGCTCTCTTTCACAGTACTTGAATCTGTGAGGATGAAGGCCCAGGTCACCTGGCAGCAATCTTGTCACCATGAGGACATGAGAGATAGAGAGAGTGTCCAGATGATGATATCATTAGTCTCTGGATACAGCTATGCCTGAAATCAGTGTTCTCTTGGACTTTTCTGCTATGTGTCCCAATAAAGGCCCTTATTTGCTTGAGCCAGTTTGAGTTGGCTTTAAGAGGCCTCTCCAATGTAGCATCTCTTCCAACACAAACAGCAGTCACCTTGTTTGAAACACATTCACTCCATTTCTAGACAGTAGGCTTTGTCCTTGCCTCTCCCCCTTTTGTCAGCCACATGGAAGCTGATCGTGGGCTCTGGCTACTCACCCCTTGGTCAGACAAGTTGGATCGTTCACTTCTCGGGCACCAAGCAAGATGCCTGCTGCTTTCTGGTAGGCATTGGATCACCCTCATTTCCAGGTCTGTCTCCTTTATTTACTTTATTTACTTGTAGAAGGATATGTTGAGCTTTCTTCACAGCAAGGTCCTTTCTGTCCTTACAGAGGTCTCGTAGCCTGCACGTGGAGCCTATTTCCCCACAAACAAAATGAAGGGGATGAACAAAGAAACCTCTAAAAATCCACTGCAACTCTAGCTTTGTTATTCCTTGACACATTTCTCAAGAAAACAAGGGAAATGGCCTTCCCAAGGGAGCACAGCCTGTGATTGGAGGGTTTGGGCATTGGGACAAAGCCTGTTTCAGGAAAATGCCATCAATGGGGATGTGTTTGCAGATTCTCCATTTACAGGAACCCTTGATGCTAGAAACGTCTCCATTTGGGAGAAAATAAGGAAGAACAAATGGGGAAAATGCCGAGGTGGGGTCCGTGTGGGGCGTTGACTACTGTGTCTGAGGCCTCAGTTCTGTAAGCACCACCCAGAAAGCAGCAGAGGCGGGTACATAACAGGGAAAACTTCTACTCGAACTGAGGTTCCCGGAAAATTGCGCTTAGAGAGCTAAGCAGCTTTGGCCGTGAGTAATTTGTTTTTTAAATAGCTCTGTGAGTTGGTCCACATTGTGTTTTTCATTCCGCCAGAGCCGAAGGTGGCATTTCTTTTGTTTATAGTATTAGTGTTATATTATTGGTGATCTCATTGTTCTTGTTTGTGACATGTTTACCTCGGTAGGACAGTTATTGTAGGAGGCAAGTCGGGGGCCAATCTACCCACCAAACCTGCAGAACTAAAGAAAAAGACTCCAATCTCTCCTGCAGGGTACATATTACTCCTCTCTTGGATTGTTAAATTCTAATTATAGGCTGTTGCTCCCAGTCAGAACCGTTTATAAGCCTAAACACTGTTCTGCAGTGTCCCCTGCCAATAGGTGTGTCTCACTTTTATTGTTGCGTAAAACATAACATTTGCGCATTTGGGGGACTAGAACAGGTTAGTGTGCCTTGGGAAATTCAGATGGAAAATAGGCTAAATGGGCTAAATGTGACTCAGAATTGGGATGGGGGAGGGGGGAGGGAAGCACTTCACTTTGATATTTATTTATTAGAAATTTTTGAAACCCCAGGGCTATGAAGCTCTCCTTTCATATCTCAGCTCAAATGCCACTTCCTCAGAGAAGCTCTCCCTGACTGCCCACCCCATATTCTTGGGATAGCAGGTACCCCTCCTTCCGAGTGCTTATCATAGTGGGCCATTTCACCTGACTGTGGGGATTATTTGATTCCCACTAGGTGGGAGGCTGCAGAGGGACACTGTTGGGCTCCCCGTTGTCTAGCATGCTGCTTGCACATAGTAGGCATTTCATAAATGTATAGTGTGACATGTGTGTTGAATTATTTGAGAATATTCAATCCTGCTATGGAAGACAAGAAAAACAAATCAGATGGATGAAATTCATAAGGAGTGTAGAAGTGTAAACAGCAAGTAAGTAGATTCTGAGATATAAACAAAAATCATAATCATAGGGTATATAACATTCAGATGATGAGTTACAAATAGCTTGTGAGACACAGGCAAAATTCACATGGACAGTGAATAAGACAGTAACCTGGGCAACTTGGTAAAGAGATTAAAAAAAAAAAGAAAAAGACTGAGTTATAAGGTAAGATCATGCCACCTCATGGCTGACAAGCTGTTATCCCCTAAATCAGCCACCCATTGGTGACTCCCAGTATGGACCCATTCTGGCCCTAAATATGCTCTGTCCAAGAAACACAAATAAACCCATTTCTCTTCAGCAGGCTAATGGATGGGCTCCTGCTGGGGCAAGGCTAATTTGCCCCTGAGGTTCTCAAATAGCGCAAGTGTTTATCGTTGACTCAGACGCCTTCTGTCTGTTGGGCTCCTTTATTCACCCTCAATTCTCATCCTTGTAACCACATCATTAGTGGGGAAGGTTAGTATTGGAGAAAGGGGAGAAAGACAGAGCAAGAGAAAGAAAAAGAGGAAGAGAGAGAAAGAGAGAGGTAATTGCACAACTCTGGATTCAGGCAGTGATCCTCTCCTCTCTTGCACCTTGTCTTTTACGTGTTAACCTACCCTAGCTCTTTCCTCTAGCTTCTCTTTGTGTGTTTTACATTTATTTAACAATCTGCATAATTCAAGCATCCTAACTTGGTCTGTGTCTGGAATGCATTTGGAGGCTATTTCCCTCCACAATATACTGGAATAGTGCATGGGTGAATTTATCAACTATGACTACCAATTAGGGCCGGGGTTAGGGTTCAACCAGTTTCTGAATCTGGCTGTGAAAAAAAGCCATTCCACTATCATCCCCTGTATTAGCTGCTGAGGAGACAATGGGGAGAAAACAGTCAAAATCCCTGCTGGAGCTAACAGCAAAAGAAAGACAATCTGATAAGCATACAAATAAATGTAAAGTCTTAATAGGAATAAGCCCTTGGAAGAGAAGGTACACGACCCTCTGAGAGCATATGACAGGCAGGGGGAGTGGACCCATTCAGAGAGGGTAGGAGTTAATTAGGAAAAGAGAGAAGCCACAAATGTCCAGGCAGAGTGAAGAGCCTGTGCAATGGCCATGTGATGGGATGGATCTCATCAGCCATTCATTCAGCAGGAACTACTGACCCCATGTGCCTGGCTCTGTGCCTGTGCACAAGGGAGAAGGACCAACCTCGTCCCAAGATGATCTCAAGAAGATTGTTAAGCCTGGGTGGGTCCTTGGAGTACCTGGTGTCCAAACCCCCAGACCCTTACTCATTCCCACTGATGCAGGCTTCCACCACACCTAACACTCATTTATGAGTTGATCCCTGCCAGGAATAAAAGCTGATCTCATAATAATGTCCCAGCCTCCAGTTTCACCCTTGAGCTATTTGAAACCTTTGATGTTGGTCTTGAGTTCATTACCAGGAGGCTGGTGGTTGGTACCTTGGGGTTCATTATTCTATTCTCTCGTCTTTTGTATATGACTTAAATTTTCCATAAAATGTTTTCCAAATCCAGTAAGTTCTGGGGTATGTTCTAGGGTCCACTCCTTTATCTCTATATCCCACAGAATTGCACAATGATATTTTCCTCCAGAATCAGGAGCTGCTTTAAGGTTCTGATTCATCCGAGATATATGACCAAGTCCCCAACAGCAGACTAGCCCACTAAAAAGCATCCAACACATCCTGCAGGTATGTTCAGCCTCTGGACCGAAACCCCAAAATTCCATATATCCCTCAGGACAGCATTGCCAGTTAAGATGGGACTCCAGACTCAAATGCCTGAGCTGAGATTCCAATTCCCTTATTATGTGGCTGTGGGCAAATTAACTTCTCTCAGCCCCAGTCTCCTCATCTGTGAAAACCAGGTAACAGGAGCAGGTGCTCGGTGTGGTGCACTGCACGTGACTAGCACTCCGTTGGGGGCAGGTTGGACAATGCAGGTTTCCCTGCTGGCTGGGTTCCTGAAGCATTGTCAGCTGGGTTTTCTGGCTTCTGGCTGCAACCAGCCAGCTCTCCCTGTCATGCCTGCCCGCGCACAGCTTTTGAGGGTGAGAAGGCCCCTTCAGCTGAGAAGGCTGTGGCTATCTGCTGTTCTGTTCATATTTGTGTTTGGGGTAGTTGGGAGTGTGGGAAAGCTCTTTTTAAAAATGGGGATATATACAGGTCTCCCTCACCCTTGAACTTGGGTGGGTTTATTTTGTTTTTTTCTGTCTCAACCGCAGCGCTTGCCTCAGAGCGGCCTAGCAGAATTGAAGCTCGGCAGAGGGGGAGGGGAGGGGTGTGGGGTGGTATCTGTCCTGGGTGGTCTCTACTCCGGGAGGCCAGGCCTGCTGCTGGAGGACGCGGCGAGGATTGGAGTCTCGTTGCGGCCCGGCCCGTCAGGGAAAGCTCTGAGCACCTCTCGGCGGGTTTCTGGGCACAAAGCTGGTCGCCGATGTCGGAGCTGGGGGTGCGGCCGAGGCTGGGGGAGGGCGCGGAGAGTGCGGGCGCGGGCTCCGCCCAGAGCCTGGCGGATCAGGTGTCCGCTCTGCTTTTGCCGCCAAGGGGCGCCGTGCCCAGCGCCACCCGCAGCGCGACGCATCCGCGGGGCTGGGCAGGGAGTGGGGAGCAGTCGGGTAAAGACAGTCGGTGCGTGCGACCCGACTAGGCCTTGCGAGCGCGGGGCTCACTCGGGCCCGCTCGATCTCACCCCGAGGGGAGGGCTGGAGCTTGGCAGCGAGTGGGGCTCCCGGCATTAGCCTGGGAATTGACAGTGAGTGAGGGAGAGAGCCGGGCGCAGGGCCTGACAGCAGCCGACTCGGGAACCCCAAATCCAACTGTGTTCATTCGGGTCTCGGTAACTGACGGCTCCTGATGTGCTTGCTGTACTCTGCGTCGGGAGTGGGCGAGTTACACGCTGAGACATTGGTGGGCTTCCGTTTAGAGTCAGGAAACAAGGGAGCCCCTGCGCGCGTGGGGGAGCCGCCACGTCCCCAGGGTATCCCGGCTCCGGGACCTCCCGCCACCCCACCCCCGCCTCCCCGGGACCCAGCAGGCGTGGCCTTGACAGCGACTTCTTTAATGGTCCCTTCCGGAACCGTGAGCTGAGTCTCCAGGTAGGAGTGAGGAGTGGCTGCTTCCTGGGACCTTGGCCCCGGCGCCCGGCCCTGGGTGCCTGTTTGGATCAGTCTAACCTGAGGCCGCCGAGGGGACCAGAGACCGCGGGGGGGGGGGGGGCTCAAGAAGAAGGTCTAAGGACGCGCCCTGGAACTAGCCGGGCGCGTCCAAGTGCGCGCCCCGGCCAGCGACTACCGCGGGTGCTTCCCAGCTTCTGCCAGTGCGAATGCAGAAAAGAGGAAATTCCAGTTTAGAGCATGCAGAGTGGAAACTGAAGGGCAAAACATTGCACTTTCTAATGTCACACACTTAGTGGTCCAGAGCTTGGCCTCCGGAGGAAGAATCGGTGGTTCAAATCCCGGCCCCGGTCTCTTGTCAGCCGTGTGATCTCGGGCAAGTTACTTACCCTTTCTGAGTCTCAGTTTCCTGCCCTGTAAAGTGGAGGTTTAAAAACAACTACTGTCGGGTCGGATGGAAAGCGATTGCGAATGTACAGCATTTAGTACCATTGTCTTAGTAGTGGCCGCTGTTACTAGGCCCAGTGTTATCACAGGCCGCTATCACTGGCTTCCCACAGCCCAGAGAAGTTTGAGAAGCACTGGGCGTGCAGGGCCTGAGTCCTAGCGTGAGGGAATCGGAGGTCGTCGAGGCCTCCAGCGCGCGGCCCTGTATCCTCCCCTGTGGAAAACTGGAGGGCAAAAGGCCCCCAAAACAGTGCTCCAGGCGCCCATACTTCGGGATGCTTCCTGGGGGGTAAGGATGGGTTTTCCTGTAGCAAACGCCGGCACTCAACAACCGCGACATTGTACAGACATCATCTCAATTAACCCGTATCATATCCCGAAAAAAAACAAGGAAACTGATCAACAGAGATGCGAAGTAACTCACCCAAGGTCACACAGCCAGTGGGTGGACACGCTGGAACCCCATACCGGGTCTATCTGTGTTCGGAGCCCGTGCTCCTCTATGCCTGGCGGTCTAAACATCTATCTCCCCACGGAACCCAACTCCCAAACCTGGGACGAACCGTCCAGCTGGGGCGGGGAAGGCTGGACGCTCCCTGGCGCCGGGGCCCTCTGCCCACTCCGGCATCTGGTGCCGCGGTCCGGTTGGAGAAGGGGCCAGTCTTCCTCCGGGCGTCTTCAGGAAGCCAGTGCTTCCCTCGGTAGCTAGTGAGTGGGTCGTGTGGGAAGCGGCGGGCTGGGCCGGTGGCTTTGGGCCAAGTTTGCCTCCATTTCGCAGGCGTTCTAGGGCTAGGTCGGCAGGGCGAGGTGCCTCGCCCATCCCAGAGTGAGAAGAGTGGTCCGGCTCCACCACCCACATCTTTTCTTCTCTGGAAAGCTTAGGTGCCACGAAAGATGCCCTGGTTGCTGGTGTTGTCTCTCTGTATACAGCCCCCACGTCTCCAGCCCTCTCCCCGGTAGTCGTCAGCTGGACTTGGTGTGCGCGAGTCAAGAAGGGGCACTGGCCACGCCCCGGGGACCTGGGTTCTTTGGGGAGGTGGGTGCTTGAGGAGTGAGGAGGAAGGCTTTGGACACGGTGTGTGTGTGTGTGTGCTATCTTGAGGTCTCGGGGGCAGCTTCCCTGGAAGGGCCTGTGGCCGCGGAGGAGGGCGACGCGCCGCGGAGGAGCGGGGCAGTTTCAGATCCGGATACCAGGGGGCAGTGCTGCGCAGCAAATGCCGCGGAGCTTCAGCTCGCGCGGAGGGCTGAGCGTTCACCGACTCCCTGACGTCTCTCAGATACGAGGAAAAGTTTCTCCCGGAGCGCTCGTAACCCTAACAGCCCCCTCGACCCATAACAGGCTAAAGGGGACGCAGTCCTCTGCCTCCGCGCGCCGCGCTCAGAGCGGGAGTCCGGAACAACTTTGCTCGGTGATTGTCGACCACTAACTTGGCCCTAGAAAAGCGTAAGCTGGGCGGCGGGGTGCCCCGTCCGGTTTTTGCAGGCCGTGGGCGCAAGTGTGGTGTTCTGCAGAAGATGGAGTTTCAGTGGATTTTCTCAGCCTGGGCTGGAGCTCCCGAAAATGCAGACGCAGCCTTTGAGTGCAAAAGAAAACGCGCAACGCCGGCCGCCCACATTCGATCGCACTCCGGATTTACATAGAAATCAGTCGGAAGAGAGCTCTGACATAAGGCAGAGGCCCACCTCCACCAGGTTGGAGCCAAGCAAGAAAAGGCTGGGGAGGAGTGGCGGGAGGCTGACCTTTCGCTCCAGGACCCAGCGCTAAACCCACACCAACCCCCTGACTCGGCGCTGTGTTTGGGAAACGCCTTTTCTTTTAGTCTAGAAGAGGCTGTGTCCGGATTTAAAATCCTTAGAAGCAGCGGGCAGAAGGGAACCCCGGACACTCGCGAGACCACCCCCCGCCCCCCGCGAGGCTCTGAACTCCACTCCCTGCTCCATCAGGAGGAAAGAGGCCGAGCTCTCCGGGCTCTGGGGCCAGGTGTGAGCGGACTCGGCCTTCTTTTGCTGGGATTTTTGTTCTTGTTTTTCTTTTTTCTTCCTGATAGACACTTTGCAATAAATAAAATCAAAACGCAGCTGCATGTCGGTATTAAATGCTAGTAGCTGTTGGGTGTTTTTTTTTTTCTTTTTTTTTTTTAAGAATGCACACTTTAAAATTGCTTTCGGTGAACCCAGAGGAAGAACTTATAAACCGCTGTTATGTAATTTGAAACCATCAATAGCCCCTCTTTAAAGCTTATCTTTATTGTGGGAAGTCAAGGTAATGATTTTGTCGCTGTTTAATTTCATCCCAATATACAACGTTGCTTTTATAGCCTTTCAAAGGTAAGTGAAAGGCCTCAATCTGGGGCCCTTGTTGTGCCCGATTAATAGTTTAAACTGGTTTTCTAACCCTGTCACAACTATTGGGCCGATAAACAGAATTTCTGTGGAGATATTAGCAAGTTTGTAAATACATCGTTTTAAAAATCTCAGGCAATTTTGCACTCCCCTGACAAAAATAAAACAGATCCACTGGTGTGTGTGTGTGTGTGTGTGTGTGTGTGTGTGGCACGTGCACGCACTCCTCCCCTCCATTAAAAAGGTAGTTACAAACGACGTCTCAAGAGCTGTTTGTGTCCTGGTTATTATTACTGACTATTATTGTCATAATCTTAGAAGAAAGTGAACAACAATAAGATGACAGCACAAGGATGGAATTATTGTAAGCAATGTCCTCCCATTAATCTGGACAAAGCCAGGCGCCGCTGCCGACCTTGTTTGACGTAGAACTGTCCAAACAGAAAAATCCGATTTTATTGCAAGGGCTCTAAGAAAGATAATACTTTACGTGGATGCTGCTGGGATGACTGCGGGAGAGACAAGGAAAGGAAGGCACACTAGACGCCAACATAGGGCCACCCATCCATCATCTTTGTCCCCTCTGTACGACTAAACAGACGCAAGAAAGCAGAGGGCAGACTAGATAATTTCAGACCTTTTTATTTTATTTTATTTTTTAAGTCTCAGCCTACTGGGCGCTTTTTCTCCGTGACGCCGCAGTTTTTCTCTGATGCAACAGAACCCTCTGACTTCCCTGGGTCGCGCAGCAAGGCCCGAGAGCTCTGCTTCCCAGGTCACCCCAGGGTTGCCTTTGGGTGCAGACGCGGCCTCTTTCTCAAGGGGAGGGGACAGCCCCCCTGTGCAAAGCAACCGAGGAATTTTAAGTAACCGAAAAACTGTAAGAAACTTTCAAGAGGGGCTAGGCCGCCATCCACCCCCAGGCTCCTGGAGAACCCTGGAGATACGCCTCGGGCGCGGGGTTCCAGAAAGCTTTTGCAGTTCTGTCTTCCCTGCCCTCTTCCGCGCGGGGTTCAGGGCGTTTAGGACCCCGGAGGAGAGACCAAAGGGGGAGAAGGTGCTTCTGGGCTTGGTGGGAGTGCGACCCCCAGGGAGGCTCTGGTCTCGAGGCCCGAAGCCTGGCCTGAGGCGGAGGTGAAGTCGCGGGGATGGTAGGAACCCAGACTCCCGGAAGGGCCTTTGCGCTCCGAGCCGTCGGCGCGCGGGAGGTCAAGGCGCTCAAGCCGCCTTCCTCCGCCTCAGGCTTCCGGTACCCACGTGCCAGTCCGCGCCGGGGACTCCTAAGGGCTGCGAATCCAGGCCTGGGGTCGCACTTGGGCGAAGAGGAAGAACCAGTACGGAGGGCGCCAGGCCAGCAAGATGCAGAACGCAGAGCCCGACTCGCACCCTCACTCCAGCCACCGCCACTCCATTCTCCCAGCCCAGCCCGGTCGGGCCCGCAGCGGTCAGGGAGGCTTCGGAAGGCTCTTTCCTTTCCACCTCCGCCAGGAAAATGCGCCCTAATCTTACCCAGCCAGGGCTAGCCACTCGACCCGGGGCCGCCCTGCCGCGGCTCAGTCTCGCCGTGCGCGGATCCCCCAGGGGAGCCTGCCGAAGGAGGAGGACGGAGCGCGGCATCCCCGCGGCTCCTACCTCCCTGAGCGGCCACATGGGCTCAGGTGGCCAAGGTCCGGGTTTCCCGGCCGGGCCAAGTAACCCGGCTCGGCTCCGACGCGCGCGGCCCGGGGTTCGGTGGCGTCCTCACCCCGAGCCCAGTCGGGGCCCTCTTCCTCCCGACGCCTGGTCTGGTCTCGTTCTCCGCCTACCGCACGCATTTCCTTTCCCTCCCGGCATTTCCACCTCCTGCTCATCTCATTTACTCCCATCTCCTTAGCCTACTCCTTTCCTCCTCGCCTTGTCCCCCGCCCCCCACTCTTCTGCAGTTTATCGCTTAGAGAACCCCAAATAACCCCCATAAAGCCAATGAACCAAAATACAAGCATGCCCAGCCTGCGTGCATAGCCTGTCGCTTCTAGAAGGCAAATTGACAGGATGAATTTGGATCTCCTTCCTCAGAGAGGCTAGAAAGCTTTAAAAAAAAAAAAAAATTCTATTTCAGGAGACAGCTGGCTGTTTTCTTAGCTTTTTCTGCAGCGGCGGAGAGTTCCTCTTCGTCCTGCTCAGACACCCCAGCCCAGGGACGTTAGCCCATTGCCCGGATGGAGGACATGGGGCAAGGAGGTAACCCCAGTTACTGTGAACTTAATTTTTCTCATGTGATGGATTTCAGCTCTTTGAACATGTTCTTGATCTCCTGTATTTCCGTCCTCATTTAATTTCTTGACGTTTTCTTGGGTGGTTAAACAACAGGGGGTAGAAAGGGCGAGGATAGCCCCATGTCTTTCAATGGAGGGAAAGAGCAGGCTGGGATTACAGCCACATAACTATCAAAAATGAAACTGTTTGTGAAAATCTGTAACCCTAGTTATGTAACTGGAGACAGTCATGAAAAAGGATATTGCACGGGTGAAGGTGATTTTACAATTGCACCCATATTCTTAATATTTTTCAAAATTGTTGAGCAGACTTTTCCCGAAGACAAAGATGAACGTTTCAACTTGGAAAGTTCAGTGTAGCCTTAGTCATCAGAGGGCTGTAACTAAATTGCCTTTAAAGTGCATTTTAAAGTGATTGAAGTTTGTTTCTTTAAAAATACAGTCTGAAGTTGCAAACTTCCCACGCTTACCAAATAGATTTTCCTGAAACTTTAAAAAAGGTTCCCAGAAACTTTTTCTGAAAGAAATTTCACATTAAAACTAATATTTCTGGGACTCAAACACACACATACACACACACAAACAAGCAAAAAAAACCCACAAATAAACCAGAAGGAATTGAAACCCACTTGTCACAACCATCAATTTTCCTGCCAGATTCTTCGAACTGGGCATTTTCCTGTGTGTGGGACCTTCCTCCTCATGTGAGAAAACGTACATTTCTGGCAAGTCCTGAGGTGATGCAGGTTTAAGCATCCCCCTCCCATCTGGGTAGTCAGGATGTGGGATGTGGGATCTGTGCAAGCGTTCTGGGCATCCTGATGCGAGTAGAGCAAAAACTCCTGGCCAGATTCACACAGGCTGAGGACAAAAATAACAAAAACAGTTCCCTCATTTCACAGGAAGCCCTCAGAGACTGAGGAAGAGGAAGAATTGAGGTCGCAATTGTCCAAAGTGTCTATGTACCTCCTTATTTATTATGAACCGTCATCTCGTCTCCATAGCTCATTTGGTTTGGCCAGCTCTGAGTACTTGGGACAGAAAACTGTTTGCTTTGGTTTCTCTTCATATTTTTTTGTATCAATTTGAACTGAGTCTGCCTAATCCAAATTCTTAGACTTTGATTTTGTTCTTTGATAACTAGATCTTCAAATTAAAGGGTTTTTCTGTCTCCCCATACTTTTCAGTGATTTTTTTTTCCCTTTAACGTTATTCCTATATTTTAAAGTAGCTCTCCTTCCCGTTCATCCTTTCAGCCACTTGAGGGTCTAGTATGGTGACTTACACCACTGACAAAATTCCCAAAGCACCTTCAAAATTAACTGATGCTTTTTATTACCCACTGGAGTAGCGTCTAACCAGGGAGCTCCCGTCAACCCAGAAAGGTGAGGGAGAAAAATGAGACAATCGCTTACAGGTAACTGAAAGCAAAATGTTGTTTTGCCTCTCACTGAGTTTTTTCAAGTGACTGTCTTTAAACTAGAAATATCAGGTTAATTACTGTAATAAAAATACAAATTGCCCCCTCCAATGGATTTTCAGGGCAGGATCCTTTTCTGCTAGCAACACCATAAAACATGTAGAGTGGCCATGCGTACCATCAAAAATTTGTGTGTCTAACCCCAAATACCTAATGCCTATACCTAATCATCTACTTGGCATGCTTCTTCTTTGTAGGGAAACCTGATCTTAGAGGAAATGGAAAAGTTGGAGGGACATCCTGGCAGCTGACATGAAATGATTCTCTCATTGGAATATATGAAGGGAATTCCAGCAACACAAATTAGTAATGCCACGTCCTGGGTCAGCCCCAAGGATAGAGATTTTGGAATAGGAGGATAAACGGTAATCATCGGGAAATGAAACGCTTGCCCAGAAAATTATAAGCAAGCCAATCACCAGTCCGAGCAGGAGTTTAAAAAATATCCACTTCCCATTTGTTTAACCAATTCAAAAATGTTTCCCAAGGAAAAAAATACGCTTGTATAATGTCTCATTAACAGCAACGATGAATTGGACCTCGAATTTTGAATGCCACGCAGCTTTAATGGAGATTGTCGAAGTTTGCGGGATGAAAGAATACTGCCGGCTTGCATTCGGACTATTTTCCATCTGTGTGGTAGAGTTTGAGCTGGGTGTTCTACAAAAGCTTCAGTTGGCTGAAGGACGACTTTGACCTTGAACTCTTATTTATTTTTGTTTCAAAAGAGAGGGTATCTTTTATTTTCCAAAATTTAGAATCTTAAACCATTTTTCGCTTTTTTTATCTGATTTAAATTTTGTTTTTGAGATACACATTCGAGAATCTCTACATTTATTTATTTTACAAGGAAGAAAGAGGGGGAAAATAGGAAGGTAATGGCTTTCTGTGTCAAAAGAATGGATTATTGGTTTCGTTCTTCAGTCCCAATTGATATGTATAATCTGCGAGTTTCCTCTTCAATAAATGCAAAACTTGATCACTACAAAGTATGTCAGTCTGGTCAGCAGTCATAAAATGGGTGGGGGTGAGGGGAGGGTGGGATGAGGGGGGCATGCTGCAGTGATTGTGTTTCCACAGAAAGCCTGTTTCGTCTAGAGGCTGGTGAAATTCAAAATGGTCCTCCAGCCCATCTCTGAAACCAGCTGTTTAGCAACAGTGGAGCCAGTATTTCAGATAGCCCCATACCGCTCCCCACACCCATCCAGCCCCACCTAACCCTGCCCAGAGTGCCTCCCGGTGCAAAACTTTTACAATAGAACGGAAGCTGCTGGGAGGGGTTCAGTTCCAGGATCAACAGTTTTTGCTTTAAAAAGAAGGTAGCGATTCAGCCCCTTGTTTGTTTTTGCTGAGCACCTCGGTTTTCCCTCTGCATTTCCCCACCAGCAGGAGACCATTATTGGGGACAATGTTCTGTTCCATTGTCATTATCTCCTACGGAATTAAAACAATGCTGTTTTTGGTCTCCCAGGCGAGGGGGGTTTGTTCTGCTATTCCTTGAGCAGAATTTCTGACTGCATTTCTGACCCAGTCTCTTGATATCCAGCAGAGATACCTGGTGACTTTTTTTTTTTAATCTGCTATCTCGTGTTCTGTAATTTTGTTCTCTGAGAAATAACCCAGAAATTCACTTCTCCATCAAGAGGTATAGCACCACGGCTAAGGGAAGAGGGTTTGCTCAAGCTGCATGAGCTCTATAATTTAAATCAGCCAGATAGGATTTAGGATTTGTTTATAGTTGTATAGTTGTCTTGTTTGTTTTTTCTTTTTTTCTTTCTTCTTCTTCTTCTTCTTTTTTTTTTTTTTTTTTTTTTTTTTGGTATTATTGCTTAAGAACCTCCAGAAAGTTCTGCAGTATTTTGTTGTTGAATGCCAAACCCCTGTTAGAAACCACAGGATTTAAGATATTTTCCATTGGGCCATAACATTTCCTTTCTAGCCAATTCTTTTTAAATACATAAGTAAATTATATATACATATGTATATATAAATATCATGACATGTCAAGATTTCTAGCATTCAGGACAAATGTTAATGAATAATAACTCTTCGGAGCTATTGTGTCCTACCTGAGATTCTTCCATAGAAGTAGAGTGGAAAGAAACGTTCTGATCTGACACAGGCATCTCCCTCTGTATACACACCTACATACACCCTTAACGGCCTCCAACCCTAAGTGTTTTCACCTGGAAAAATTTATGTAGCTTATGACACTCTTAGTGGCAGAATGACTTGTTTGTCCTGAGCTAAGGAGTCAGCAGGACACTTAAGACCATATTTTGCCCTTGGACTTGAAGCAGGCTAATGGTCATCACCCTCCAGTAACTGCCATCACTTTATTTCTCCTGTTTAACTATGAGTAACCTGGGAAGCCCTGATGTAACAGCTGCATATAGTAAAATTTTAATTGGATTTTTTTAAATAAAAATATCTAATTGACCAAGACCGACTACCTGATGAGATTAAGTCACTTGCTAACGAGGCCAAGGTCATACACTGATTTTCTGTGCTCTGAGATGGTAATAAATTGTTCCTGCCTCTAGGCAGTCCCAGTGGCTGGATCTGTGCAAATCTACCCTCAGGTGGTTAGGAGAGAAACATTTCAGAGCTCCTCTATTTTTAACAAATAATGAAGGGCTATTACCTTTACTTCCCTTATTTTTACAGATAAAGCAACAGAAGCTTAGAATGGGTTAATAACTTGCTCAGAGTCACCCAGAGAACAAATGGGGAAGCCAAGACTCAGACATAGGTCTGTCTGCCTCCGGAACCCCAGCTCTTAAGTGTTTTGTCATTCCGCCTCCCCCCAAGGCTCTCCTCTAATGCACTGCTCTTTCCTGCCTCAGGATCTTTGTACTTGTTTTCCCACTGCCTGGGAAGCTCCTTCCCTGGTTCTGTATATGTCTGGTCAAAGTAGCCCAGTCACATATCTTATTAATATTTCCTCATGGCATCTACCACTGTCTGAAATTATCTAGTTGATTGACATATTTACATGTTTCTTGTCCGTCCTCTCCCACTAAACTGTAAGCTCCCTGAGAGCAAGGCCCTTGTCTGCCTTGTTCACTGATGTCTCTAGCTGCTTAAAAGGCAATTAGTAGGTGCTCAGTAAAAGAATGGATGAAAATATGATGTCACTAATTAGCTGGGTGCTCTTGGGCAAGTCATTTAATTTCTGTGTGCCTCAGTTTCCTCACCTACAAATCCCTGCTTTGTAGAGTTGTGAAAATTAAATGAGTTAATATATGTAAGGCCCATAGGACACCGTATTAGTGTTAGCTGTTAGTGCTGGTATTAGTGTAGCAAGCTCAGTCAAAACTGGTGAGTGCCAGCAATAATGCAAAAGTTTAAAACCTCAGAGTAGGACATCTGGAAAGAAAATGTCTCCTGGAGAAGGAGGTGGCTTGGAGAGGCCCTAGACAAATGGGCAGATGCAAAGGGGCAGAGGAGATGAAGGTGTTCTGGAGGGGGAAAGGCTTGAATATGGGACTAGGTGATGTGTTCAGGAGCAATAAAGAGGGTAGCCTGGCCTTGGGCAAAGAGTCCACAGAGGAGACTTGTTCAACAACACCAGTGTTTAAAATTAAACAAGTCAGCAGACATTAAGAGCATGTTTGGTGACAGCCACAAGTCCATTCCCTTTTCTAGACTTCTCAAGTGTATCAATGGGCTTGACTTGCCAGTCCCATTTGTCAGCTGTCACTCCTCTCCCTCCTTGGTACCATGCTCTTTCTCTGCCCATCAGAATACTTTGATTTTCTTGTTCATCTCCAAACACACACACACACACACACACACACACAACACACACACACACACACACACACACATACCAGAGTGAATGTCCTAGGGAGACAGTATCATATCTCTGCATTTTTTAGCCACTGTGCTAAATAGTCTGAATTCTGCTTTACTGCCCCTCTCTCCCTCCTGGCCTGCAAAGATTTGCTCAATAAAGGAATTTCAACTAGAATTTTGGGCTAATGCCAGGTGAATTGATCTGGGTGGACAGCTGGAATCTCTTTTTGTTTCATTTTGTGGTTTTTAATCCTCCTTTCTCACCATAGGACAAAAAAAAGGTTGGAGTCTGAACCTTCAGCTCACTCATTACCTTCACCTTTCCTCTTTGCTCTTCTCCCAGAGCTGAAGAACATGCCTTTGCATCCATGGACACATGGCTGTGTTCTCTTACTGCTCCCCGTCTGGGTGTGGTAAACACCAGTCCATGGTGTCTGCCACAAGCTCTCTGTGTGCAGGAAAAGGAACTTGAGCTTTGGAGTAGAAGTCATAGACGGGTCTCCTGGCTCTGCTTCTGCTGCCTACAGTCATGTCATCTGAACTTCCTGAGCCTCAGTTTCCTCATCTGTAAAATGGCACAGAATAGAGGCGAGGATTGATGTGAAAGCTCTTACCAACCCATAGCATGTTGGGTGGATGTGGTTGTTCTCACTGTTTTTTTACCTCCTCCCTGTCATTAGTTCTCTAGTATTCCCTGGCCTCATGGTGACTGGATCTCCAAACTTGGGATTGTTTTAGTTTCCTAGCCCTAAAGCAAATACCATACAGTGTGTTGGCTTAACAACAGGAATTTATTGGTCTGTGGTTTCAGAAGCTAGAAGGCTTGTCTCTTCCCAGGGTCCCTTCTGGCTGACCAGCAATCTTTGAATTTCCTTGGCTTCTCCATCATATGGCAATGCACATGACAGTGCCTTCCCTTTTTTCTTCTGGGTTCCACTGACTTCTAGCTTCTGGCTGCTCTGCAAGTCTTCTTTCCACGTCCAATTTCCTTTGCTAAATAAAGACTTCAGCCATATTGGATTAAATTCCGCCCTCATTCAGTATGGGCACACCTTAACTGAAAAGCCCTATTTACAATAAGTTCACAACCACAGGGGTAGATTAAGCTTAAGAACACATTTTCTGGGGCATAGAATTCCAAGCCACCACAAGAAGGAAGAAGTGAGGGGACCCAGTCTGCCTTAGGGCCCTCGCCCCATGCAGGGCTTCTCTAGTGTGACTCAGAGTTCTAAGCAGTCCACTGATAGGGCAAACCCAAATGGGCAGTTTCATGAGACGTGTTTTCAGGAACAGCAAACAGCGAGAGGCTGATACTGACCCTGAGGTTCTCCCACTTTGTTAGCTCCTTGGAGAAATGGCAGCCTGTACCCCAGCTCCTTGTGCAGCCTGACATGACAGACACATCCAAAGCCCTGTTCTCTACAGCATCATCTTAGACCCAGATGCCTCCAGGACCAGGCACGTAACATAAGTGAAGAGGCCACCAGCCAGCATGGTGGGGAGCTGGAGACCTAGGTCCCTTCCAACAAAGCAGTCACTTTTCACCTCCAGCTGATTGCTGGCATGGAAAAATGAGCCTAGTGCAGCCAGGTCATCTAAATTTTTCTAAAGAAACAGGCAATCCAAGTTTTTAGGTGAAATTCCCTTATTTCTAAAATGTTGGAAATTAACTCAAAATTTTAAATACAATGTGGACCTGACAAAACATAAAACCAAAGACTGGATTTGGCTTAGAAACCGCGGTTTCTAAGTCATCCATGCCAGCATGTCAGTAGATGTGCAGTGTTATTGTTCTCTGTGAGTTTTTAACGTTTTTCTCAGAACCCAAGTGTCCAGCCACCACAATAATGGTAGAAGTTGGGGATGACTGAGGGAAAGATATTTTTGGTCTCAATACATGGAAAGTCAACCGTTCCACTTTCAGACCAGGCTTGTCTAAATGTCCAACAGCAGTCATGTGGTTTGGACAGCCCAATGAGTTTGCAATGTAAGTGTCTCTACCTGAGAACCAACTCCCCTAGGAGTTGTTAGAGCTTGGATGACCCTGGAGGTCACCTCGTCCTGCCTCCTCCTTCAGCAAGAAAGAAAGTGAGAGCCAGCTGGGGTAGGGTCTTCCTGGGGTCACTCAACTTTTTCATGACCCAGTTGGAGGAATAGTGTAGCCTTCTAACTCCTGTTTCTATTCTCTTCCTCTTTCCTAGTGCTTCCACTTCCAGCCATAAAATAATTGTCCTTGGTCAACCCCAAACATTCTCCTGAGAAGTAATTTTCCTCTGAGCCGTGGGGATTTCAAGCCATGGAAGAAAGAAGGGCAGGTTGAATGAGTGGTCAGCCCTGGAATCAGCTATTTATGTCTTCAGCACCAGTGGAATAAAGAATCCCTGGAATTTCTAAGTGGCAGATCAAAACTTGCCCTTATGTGCATTTTCAACTGACTGTCTCCTGTTTTCTTCACCAGAAAGTAACAACTTCTCCTTTTTACTTCTGGAAATATGTGGCAAAACGTGAAAAAAACAGGCTAAGTAATTTATCCAGATGAACACTGTAGTGGCAGAAGGCTCTGCAGACTCTCCAAACTGGGTATTTTGAAGCATTTGTGTCCTGGGCAGCAGCCAACCAACAATTTGAATGGTGAGCTGAGTGTTCCGTTCTGCTCCAGGTATTTGGCTTCTGGTCGGTACAGGGCACTGAAAAGGATTCTGCTCCCTGCACCTCTTTACAAGGGCCCTTCTGTAGGAAGATGGACAGAGCCGGCTTGGGCCGTGAGGCGGGCTTCTCGCTCCTTCCTGCTTCCATCTTCCCACAGCTCAGACAAGCCCTGCCCAGAAAGACCGTTAGCGCGAGGGGACCACAGTTGCAGGGAACAGGCTGCTTGCAGAAAGAGCCACCCTGGTGTCTGCAACTGGGCCCTCAATGGAGATGGTTTTGTAGCTGTGGCGTAATGTAACATCACCAAAAAAGGCTTCTGAGGACACCGAATGCCACACATATTGAATACCTCACCCTCTAAAACTGTTCATGGTTTTGTGAACTCCTTTTCATGAGCGTTATGCCTTATTTTTATTAGCTTTATCAGGGAATACAAACAGGTTAAAGAGGTTCAGTTTTCCTTTCCAGAAGTCATGCTGATTTAATTAGTTAATGTTTGTAAAGCACTTTTTAAGAGGGAAGATGCTGTACGAGGACTACGTCCTGGTATTAGAAGTTACTCAACTCACTTTATTATACCATCTCCAGTTCCTAAATGTCACCCCTTCTATCTCACTGGTTGTGTGTTAGTTCTGACCATTGTTTATTCCACAGAGAGGGTTTCTGTCCTTCTTTTGGACACATTGGACTCCAGGGCCATTTACAGCCATCTCGGCCCTGTCCTTGTGACAATAGCTCTCTGCTTGTGTTGTCGCTGACAGTCTCGGGAAACTCTTAGAACAAATATTTCTAAGTAGCCATCAGTTTTCTCGCTTTCTTGTCCTCTTTGCACCACTGTTAGTGAGGGCCCACTGTATGCCAGGCACTCCTTTCCTCTTGGTCCCCTTTTCTTGCATGACTGAATGATTTTGCTGAGTGACCTTGCGTGAGTCATTGTATCTCTTTGCTTTCCTCCAGCAAAATATGCTGGACAAAAGTATGCTCATGCTCAGTTACACATTCTTGTGTCAAACGTCTCACATTGGCCAGCTTTAAGTAGGAATTAAGGAAAGTTGATGTTGTTTGCAAGGCTTCCACATGGCTGTAGTCTTCCCTTTCAAAATTATAGTGACTTCTCCCTTATTGTAAAGACATAAGTGGGATGCCGCATAAACAATATTCCTGAGTTTTCTTCATATGAAAATGTTTCTCAAATATTTTTTGTTTCCCTGCCTTCTTAAACAAGACGCAATTTAATCTTTTGAGGATCATCTCCCTGAATATCCATTGTTACATTGCATTCTACTGCATTCATGTCTTCAAGAGCACTTGAGGTTGTAGAGTTACTTGTGTCCAAGCAAAGTGACCCCAGACTGTGATGCTTTTTGAGTTACTAGGTTTGTTTTCTATTCTGCTCCAAGATTGCTGCTAATGGAAGTTCTCACTGTCATCACTGTTCCTGCTTCAAATAGTGCTTTCCCATCCCATTTGCTGCCTCTAATCTTCTACAGGCTGGGAAACGAGAGAATTAGACTGGTTAGAATTGGGTCTAAAATAAAAGTAAATGGGCTTTGAATGAAGGGCTGAGAAGGTCTGCTAAGAGCAAAGAATCTGAGTTGTAATTTACAGACTCTGTGATACACTGAATATATTTGTTCTGTGAACACATCTGCTTCCTTTTTCAGTTGTGGCTCTCTTCAGAATGGGGTGAAACTTATAGAATAAGTGACTTCTGGGCAAGCATTCCTGCACATTGAAATAAAAATATGTCATGGTTTTGATATAGGAAGTTCTTAGAGACTTGCTCAGAGTAGTTGTCAGTTCCTGGTTGTTGAATAAATGGCTCCAGCGGCTTTTCAGGCGATAAGGAATTTTAGAAAATGATGGGTTTAACAACACTTTGAAACGCAAATGTACTCCTGTTAGAAAGACACAAATTTATAAGCCAGGTTTCCTGGAAAACCTCAAAGTTTTTTGTGACCCGGAAATGTTGTAATGAAAGAAATCAACCTTTCTTTTACTTCTTCCAGAATGCTTCATCTGGAGATTTTCAAAAGGCCAAACAACTACTTGTTGTCACTTTCCATTCACTACCCTATGTATTAATGTATCTCTGATTTCCTACAAGTGAGGGCAGAAAATCTTTATTTGTATCTTTGTTTTTTCAAAAGAGGAAGAAGCTCAGTACTGACCTCCCAGGGAAGTACCCCAGTTCAGTTTTCAAAAAGCGATGAACATCTTGGTAAAGACTCCCTGCCTTTGCTCCTTTTCTGGCTCTAACACTTTATTCTCTATGAGCTTAAGAGTGATGGGGTGTGTATTTTACTAGTCCAGCCTACATTGGGTGATGCCATGCCTGAAATAGGGAAAGACCAAAAAATCAAATTTAGGGATTATTCTTTAGAATTCAGTTGTTCCATAGCAGGCACTTTGTAGCTCATTGGTTAAAATCATGGATTTGGGTATCGTCATTTCTGGGTTTGAATCCAGGTTGTACCACTTCCTAGCTGGGAGACCATGGGCAAGTTACTTTACCTCTCTGAGCTTCAGCTTCTCATCCATAATAGGGGTGTTTCAGGTCTTGCGACATAACAAACCAACCCAAGGCTTAGTAGCTTAAAATGACAAACGTATTTTCTCGTGCTTCTGCTTCATAGACAGTGCTCAGCATGGGTGGTTCATTCCTGTTTCACTGGTCTTCTCAGGATCTCTCATAAGGCTGAAATCACTGGAAGTTCAGCTGGGGCTGGAACACCCAAGAGGTCTCTGCACTCACGCAACTGGCAGTTGTGCTATCAGTTGAGGCATCTCAATTCTCCTCCCCGTAGCCCCTCTTCCTCTGGTAGTCTAGACTGGTTTCCTTACAGCATAGCAGCTGGGTTCCAAGACAGCAAGAACAGGTGCTTTCAGATCTCTTTAAGACCAAGACCCAGAATGGCACAACATCATTTCCACCTCATCCTCTTGATGAAAGCACATCACAAAGCCTGGCAAACCCAGGGAACGGAAACAGATTCCATGCTCAATGATCAGAATGACAACTCATTTATTTTTAATAAATTTTTAAATTGTTTGTAATCCAACACAATGATATACATAATTATTCTTTTCTCAAAGGGTTGTGATAAGAATTAAATGAGATAATGGCAGTCAGTAAGTCCTTAATAAATGCTAGCTGTTTATTACTATTATACAGTATTGAATCAGGATGAAGCCAATTAGCCTTGCTGTCTACTATCTGGGCCAATTAGTTAACCTGCCTGGCTCTCATTTCCTTCTTGGTATCTGTAGTTCTAACATAGTGCTGGCCCTATAGGAGATGCTCAAAGAAAGATTAACACCAGCAAACATTTATTGAAAGTTCTCACTATGTGCCAAGCTCTGTTCTAAACACTATGCTTGTGTTACATGGCAACCCTTTAGGTACTAGGACTAACCTAATTCTGCAGGTAGGCTACTGAGGCCCAGAGAGCTGAAGTAACCTGCCTTAGGCCGCCCAACGGGTGAGTGGAAGAGCTGGGATATGAACATATGAACTGGGCATCTTGACTCTAGAACCGATGTTTGTTTGGTCTGTTGAATCAGTGAGCCCATAGAATTAGTAGGCTACATCATTCTAAGGCCCCTTCCATCTCTAAAATGGTATGATGCTTTTGTGTACCAAATTGTTAAAATAACTGATTGGACTTAGTTTCTTGGAACAAAATTCAAAATTGAGAAATGGAGTCCAATGAGATTGTTGGCTGAAAATGTAGATAGAGAATAATTCAAGGCTTAGCTCTCTGCAGATTGGCTAATACTCCATCTTTAGCTAAAATGGGGAAGAAACACCTGGATGTATGGCTGCATTTTTTCACTTTGCATCTGGATATTGAGCATTGGTTCTTATTTCAATTTCCTCTCCAGTGCCCTATCTTCAGTGAAATGGAGATAATAGCAATTAAACGAAATGAGTTTATCACCTCTTGCAACTTTGATTAGAGACGAAAATCTCTGTCTAAATGCTAGGTATTCTTGTTTTTAATTAATTGTTATTATCAGGTGTCCTGATTCATTGTTACAGAAACTAAAATTCTGGTCGTATCACCTCTTTTGATATAGTTCTTTTAAAAATGATGTCTCAGATGTTAAGTTATGCTGTCCTGAAGTCACTCATAATCTAAGAAGATCTCAGAGTTTCTGCCAGCATGTCTCTGAGAGCATATCTCCCCCTCTGATTTCTTTCTGAAATAAAAAAGCAAAGATGGAAAAGGAAAGTACCATGTACCATCTCCAATCTTGCTTTCTGTTGCAGTGATGAGAAGCAAGTGGGTGGAGGCAGAGAATATGAAAAGCACTCGCAAGGTTCAGATTGTGATTTAGTTAATTTATATGGCATTATTTCACCCAGTGCCAGAGAGAGCATTCATCTTTTTTGAGTTCCAGAAAACCTGGGTGGAGGTGGGTGTAGAGCTTTGAGTCAGGAGACCAGGATTGTAGCTCAGACGCCTCCACTAACTAGTTGTCTAATCTTTAACCAGTCACTTTGTCTTTCCAGGCTCATTTTCCTCACCTGTCAAGTCAAATGAAGGGCTATGGAATGGATGCTTTCTAAAAATCCTTCCAACTCTTCAGTTCCATTTGGGGTCTGCCTGCACCTGCAAACAGTGAGGCTGGCAAAGGAAGGGACTGCAGGGGGAGGCAAATTTTGTCAAAAGAACAAAACACTTTCACCTGGAGCTGCCCCATGTCCTCATGTGTGTTGTGTAGTACAGGCTTGTCCAATAATAATAATCTGTAGTACAGATTATCCAAATAATTAACTGAGTTCACTCTTTTCTTTGCCTGTGGACGTACAGCTTTAGTTTTTTCTGGGAGCAGCAGCTGCTTTTCTGAAATTTCCATCCCAGGGCTTCCGTCCTCTACTGTGTCCTCTTAGAAACCTGTCATGGTTTTTCCTGGATGGATGCCCACAGAATTTTAATCCAGTCCAAAAAAAAAAAAAGAAAAGAAAAGAAAGAAAGAAAGAAAGAAAAAGAAAAGTACTATGCATAACAAAAAGCAAAACCAGGGTTATGGGTTGACCATTTCTTACTGAATTTGGTTATTTCAAGGGCTTAGAACATCGAGGGGCATCGGTCAACAAAGTCATTTGTGCTGCCAACCAGGAGGCATAACGGTGACCAGTGAGCTTCATTGTTAAGGGGTTTGTCCTTGAAACTTGTAGTGGGAAGGCCTGCATACTTTTAGGAGCTGCCCTAGGTTCTGCTCCCAGCTCCTGACACCTCCAGGCTCATAGTAAATGTCTGCTTAATTAACTTAGATGTTTTCCCAAAATATCCCATTTTTCTTCCCTTCCTCAATAAGCTTTTGTATTCCTGGTGAGTAAAGCAAGGCCCCAGCCCTCAGAAAGCTTAGCCTAGTTCCCCAACCTTAAAATGTGCAGCTCTCCGACGTTATCCTGTAGAGAGATCCACTGGGGAGCCTGCTAGAAATGCAGCTCTCAAACATTCATTTAGTAGAACTGGGACTCAGGAAATGGCATTTTATTTACCCCAGGTCAGCTTGATGTAGGAGGGTGATAGACTCTCAAGATATGCTCATGGCTAGAAATAAATGGCATGGTCAGAAATAACAATTTCATGTTTCCATTTCTATTTCATGTTTGGGGGTTCCTATCATTCATATGAATATTTTCTCGAAAAGTTTAGATAAAATTCATGAAAATGCCTTGTCATAAGGATTCCAGGCATGGTCAAGAAACATCTCTTCTGCTTCTCTACTTTACACACTATCATCACCAGGAGGGGTTCAGAATCTCCCAGAAAACTCGAAGGAGGGATGAATTTAGAACTAAAAGGGAGCAGTGGCCGGGTGAGGTTGGTAACAAAGAGCACGAATAGCTTTGAATTCAGACAGAAGTGAGCTCAAAATGGGCACTTACCAAATGCCCGGCTTTGGCAAATTATTGAGCCTCTCTGAGCCTCTGTTCTCTCCTCTGTAAAACGGGGACATTGCTACCTCCCTGACTGGGCGATTAAGAAGATTAAGTGAGTTAATGCACCCGGTAAGCGACTGCTCAATAAATAGTTCCCATTTATAACAAAATACGACACTGTTATCCCCTACAAGAGGGGGAGGAGCAGGAATCTCGGAGGCCCCACGTCACATCGGCATTGGGATTTGGCCGCGATTCGGCCTACCTTGTAGGACGTGTGGCCGCGGACCTCTTGGGACCACCACTGCCCTTGAGGCGGGCTTCCTTTGTAAGGACAGCAGTTCATTCCCTGGCGGTTTGGTTCCCTGCCTTGACCCAAGAGAAAGGGGAAGAGAGATCCGGCCATTTAAAAATAATTTTAAGACTTCTCTCTGGGCCGTTGACCCGGCGCAGCGGGTGTCAGCGTGTGTTTGACGGCCCAGTGCGGCCTCCGCGGAAAGAAGGCGGCCGCAAGACCAGGTGCGGTCACGGCACCCCAAGGTGACTCCGTTCGGGCCTAGGGTGAGGCCTGGGACTCTCCGCGGCCACAGATCTCCTGAAGCGTGAGGGGGCCTCAAATTCTCCCGCGCCAGGACCGCACAGTGAAGGTGGGTCGCCGCGGGAGGACCCGCGCTGCCGACGCAGAGCCGACCCCCACCCAGGGACCCGGCTCCCCCTCCCTCCCTTGGAGGCCCCAGGACGGGCTTCGGGCTGAGCCCTGCAGGGAAGCAAAGGCCCCCACGCACCGCCAGGTTCCCTACTGGGGGGAGCAGAATCACAGGGGAGGGCATCCGCGACCAAGTAACCGGAGCCAAGACCTGGCAGCCGCGCGGCCAGACGGCGCGGCCCGCGTGGGAGCGAAGCCCTCCCGGCCTAGGGTCGCCAAGGCGTGGGCGTTTGAACGGTGCGGGAAGTCACCAGCGCCCCGGTGGGATTCTGCCTAAATCCCACTCCGCTTCTTCAGAACAGGACCCTTCCCCCTCTTTCTCGTCCCGCTCCCACAGACATGCCCGAGGACCGCGAGGAATCGAAGGCACTTTCCCACCCCTCGGCCCAGCTGGGGTCCGGCTTCGAGGGCCGCCTTGGCGGCGAAGGGGACCGATGGGCCGCCCGTCTGCCAGGGACTTGGGAAACTTGCCCTGCAGAGAGCAGCCCAAGACACCCTATGCCCCACCCCACCCCCCAACAAAGTAATCAAAGTAAAAGTTTAAAGTCTGCCTCTCGGACCAGACTCCCTCCGGAGCGGACGAAGTGTGGATTTTCCTAAGAGCCGGGGGAGGGCACACTGGGTGTGAGTTGGGGGGTGGGGAGTGGAGACTGAGAAGGGTCAGGCTTGCCCCCTCTCCTGCGGCGGTTTGGTGGGGTCGGGAGGGGCGGCAGGCGGGGTCCCGGGAGGTGGCCACGGGACGGTGGGGGCGGGTGGTGCGTGCCTCGCGGCGAGCGGGAGTCCCTCGGGGCCCGCCACACACACTCGCACCCCCCCCACTTCCCTCCCACCCGTTCACCGCGACCCCCGCCCCCCACCTCCTCCCCTCCCCCGCCTGCCTCCGCCCCCATTCTTGGAATTGTGTGGAAAAATTCTCAGCCAAACCTCCCACCTCTCCTCTCTCCCCCCACCCTCTTTTAAAAAACCCCTTTCCTCCCCGGCCCCTGAACTCTTTGTGAATGAGGGCAGGGAACACGGCCCTTCCCCAGCCTAGGAGCCACGCCAGACCGCCGCACTCAGAGGACTGTTTGTTAATAGTCCAATTAGATAATTGCCATCTTTCACTCCTTTCGCTCCGCATTTCCCATAAAGGAATGAATGGGGAGAGCGGCGTGGAGAGGGCTTCTGCCCCGGCAAGGTGACGAGAAGGGCTGGAGCATGCTCCTTGCACAAGGCCATGCGCTTGAATTGAATCATTGTAGCCTAATCAATGCTCTTATTGGATTACTGGCTGTTGCTTTTCTCAAAGATATTGTAGCAGAGACAATGAAATAGCTAGGGGAAAACTTTTTTTTTTTTGAAGCAGATCTCACAGTTGAGATTTTCTCGGCTCTCTCTCCCTCTCCCCCTCTCTCTCCTGCTGGACTCTGAGTACAAAGCTGCCTTTTGAATGAGCTGCCTCAGGGCTGCCGGAGGTGCAGGGATGAAAAAATCCAACTGGAATTAAATGAAGAGAGGTGGCAGTTTAAGATGGCTGTCAGCATCGAGGTGTGTTAAAGAGTTGTTGAGGCGAAAGCTCGGCTGTTTAGAGTGTGGGGGAGATACTTTTGGGGAAAACTTTTTCCTCTCCTGCCCCCCTTCTTTTTGTTTCCTCCGAGAGACAACTGCTTTCTCCTACTAAAGGGTGTGTAAGGCTTTTTTTTTCTGGTTTGTGTTAATTTTTTCCTCCCCCCCCCCCATTCAGCTCTATCTGGTGAGTGTGGAGAAAATCCCTCCAGCCAATATGTGAGCACGAGGGTCAAAGGCAAAGGAAAGTTAATAATGCCTGCTAATAGTACTAACAATTCAGGATGAATCTTGTCAAAAGTTTTTCTGGAAGTGTGGGTCTTTGATTGTGTGTTTCCTGAAAGCAAGGCCAATCATTTCCGTTTATTCACTGGCTAAACCCCTACTTGATTGGGGACAAGGACAGAAACCATCCATTACGATCTGATATATTATCCAAACAATTTAGTGTATTCATGAGGTAACCGAAACGTGGGGGCTGCGAAATTACCCGTAATCAATTGCAGCAGCGAGTGTGCGTCCCCCTGGGTGTCGGACAACTACGACTCGCCGATTCAGTAACAGGCGGGCGCCGCAGCATTTCGGAGTTGCGCTGCTCGCTACCTGATCGCCAGGCTGGGGACACTGGACGTGCTTAGAGGACGCGGGCGCTGACGAGGCGGCTTCGCCGCTCCTCCGCCGGAATCCTGGACCAGACCGGCCTCCTCTCGGCGAGCGCGCCACTCGCCCGTTGCAGCTGACCCGCTCTCGGCCGCCGGAGCCGCCCCCCGGGGGTATTCATTCTCGCCGCTCGCCACTGGCCCGGTCGGGCGTAGGGACTTCGTTGTCGGGATTTTGACCACCTTCGGCTCTTTCTTTTCTTCTCTTTTTTTCTTTTTCTTTCCTGTTTCTCCTTTTCTCTTTCTCTCTGGCTCTCTCTCTCTCTCTCTCTCTCTCTCTCTCTCTCTCTCTCTCTCTCTCTCTCTCTCTCTCTTTTTTGGTTGCCTTTTTGTTGTTCTTGCCTCTCCTATGTTCGGGAAACCAGACAAAATGGACGTTCGGTGCCACTCTGACGCCGAGGCTACCCGGGTCTCGAAGAGCGCGCACAAGGAGAGCCGGGAGAGCAAGAGCGCGGAGGGGAACCTCCCAGCCGCCTTTCTCAAGGAGCCGCAGGGCGCCTTCTCAGCGTCGGGCGCCGCAGAAGACTGTAACAAAAGTAAATCCAATTCCACAGCCGACCCGGATTACTGCCGCCGGATCCTGGTTCGAGGTAAGGATGGGCAGGGCTGCGGGGCGCGTTCTCTGAGGACGACCCCCGGGCCCGAGCTGCGCGCCGCCGCCGACCCCGGCCCGCGGGGAGTGGTCGCTGGCTGGGACATCGGAGAAAGTTGCTGCTCCTCCCCGCCCCGGGGCCCGCCGGCTGCTGGTACCCGCACTTAGGGCTCGCAAGCGCGCGCTCTCCTGGGGTCTCAGCCCTCCAGACCCGTGGGGCCCCGCGGGGCCCCGCGGGCCGGGCTGCGGAGGGAGCCGAGGGCCTGCGCGGGCGGGACTGGGCCGCAGGCCCCCGAAAGGAGCAGGAAACTCCGGGAGGGCGCTTGCGCGCCCTCCGGACCGGAGGAGTTGTCTGGAGCTCGTGCCCTGGCGACCCAGCGCACCGAAGGGGAGCGCGGGCGTGGGAGAACAGCCGCTGACCGCTGGCTGAGGCCCGGCCACTTGGCGCGTTGCCGGCGCCGCGCTGGGGGCCAGGCCGCGGCCGGGGAGAAGCGGCTGGCCTGTATGCCGGGCGGGGGATGCCGCCTTGGCGATAGTTCGGCCGGGCTCGGCAGCGCGGCGTGCGCTCGGCACGGGCGCGGGAGGCTGAGGCAAGGCCCAGCTCTGGCCAGCACCGCCCCCGCCCGCAGATTGCCAGGCCCCGCCGGCTCAGACTCGGACCCTCCTTCCGCCTCCGGGTTCCGGAGGGAAGGAGACCCGGGGTAGGAGTGGGGACCGCTGGAGCGCGGTCTCGTCAACACTCCTGAGAGCCGGGGCCAGCGGGACCCGGGCCGGTCAGTGCGGGGACCCTCAGCTACACAGGGACCCGGACTGCACCCCCGAGGCTGCCAGGCCGGAAGGAACATCAGCTGATTCGGAATTTTTTTTTTTTTCCTCCCCTGCCCGGTAGCTCTAAAACGGCAGAGTCTGGTTCCCCCTCCCTCGGCTGTTTGGAGTTAGTTCCCTCGCCCCTCTCCCCAGCCAACACACACACTCAGTGTCTTTGCTCCATGGCTGTGGCCGGCGCCCCCCATCCCTCTGGACTGCAGGGTGCTGGGGATCGTGTTCCCGAAGCCAGCTGGGGTCAGAGAGGCGAGGGAGAATGGAGGGGACTGGCAGCTGACGTCTCCCCTTCCCCAGATGCCAAGGGGTCCATCCGAGAGATCATCCTGCCCAAGGGCCTGGACCTGGACCGGCCCAAGAGGACCCGTACGTCCTTCACGGCGGAGCAGCTCTACCGGCTGGAGATGGAGTTCCAGCGCTGCCAGTACGTGGTGGGCCGCGAGAGGACCGAGCTCGCCCGGCAGCTCAACCTCTCCGAGACCCAGGTACCCGGTGCGGTCAGGCCCCTCACAGACCCCCTTCCCACCGCTTCCAGTGTCCTATTCCTCCTCCACACCTGGCCTGACATGGGGCAGAACTTTTTAGGGCCAGGCCGAGGAGATGGGGAGGATGAACAAGAAAAGCCTAAGGTTTTCTCCCTTTCTATAAACCATCCCCATTCCCCCCACACCCCAAAATTTTCCAGGGCCCGTGCTTTGCCCACCTCCGTCTGGCCCAGGAGGCCCCAAACCCCATATTTTTTTAATTTTTTAAAGGTCCGGTCTTGAGAATCTTCTGCTTGCTTCTGCTTTCTACAGAACTGATTTTTCCCGTTTTGGTCATCCTATTTTTGCCAGATTTCCAGGCACCACTCATCTTCAGGGACCCCAGGCTTTATACAGCACCCCGACCCTTTCTGCAGAAAGTGAGAACTAGGATCCAAAATCACTGTGGGTGACTCCTAGGACTAGTAAGGTGCCCACTTCCTGGATATCTGCCTGTGCAGAACAGGCCATCATTCCCAGTCCTTAGCACCACTCTGGGCACCTGGGGGTCCCTATGTTCTGTGCCAGTATGTGAGGTATGGGGCAGGAGACACATCTGGGATCCCAGGAGTTGGCACTGTCAACTGTGCTTTAGGTCTTTTCCTTTATGTTAAATCCATGGGATGCCACTAAAGCTGGCCGGGTGGGCCCTGGGCCCAGGAACACTTAAGGGCTGGAGATCTTTGCCCAGTGGAGGCCCTCTAGGGCCTGGCCAAGGCATGTCACCAGCCACATTCCCTTTGCCCAGCCCTGAAGCAGCAGGCGGGAGGATTTTAGGCTGGAATCTGGGGGGAAAGCTGAGGACAGAACAGATGGGATGTTCTTCTCAAATTTAAGTTGGCATGGTAGCTTTTTCTATTATCTGCCACCATCTTCCCTTAGTTTACAAAATATAGATGAGATAACCTTTCCCTATAGCTGCCAAACTCCTTTCTGGGACACTAACTAGCCCTGAAGATGGAGAGAGGGAAAAGAGGAGGGAAAAGAGGAAGTGCTGGTGGTGGGGAGAGAATTTAGTCTATTGGAGCCTCCTGACTCCATGCCATCATTCTGAAGTTCCTGGGGCCTAAGTTGGGGAACAGAGGAGTGATAAATTATGCATCCCAGCTGGCAGCAGAGAGAGGTGAAGAAAGGTGGAGAAAGAGTCCTTTTTCTGCACATATTATTCCGTCCACAGCCACCTTCCCCAGTTGATGGTCAGTCTCACAGAAGCAAGCTTCTTGTAGCCTGCAACAGGATAGTGCTTCTTTAACCTTTTGACAGTTGGGCCAGGGACCTGGGTCCAGGAAGGCCGAGAAACTCCCATTCCCACTGCTCACTTCCCAAACAGCATCCTTCGGGCCTCACACCCTCTCCCGGGAATGCTGGCTCTGATCTGAGGCCGCGCTAATTTTCAGACCTTTTAGTCCTAAGGCTGGCTGCGGGCAGACGGGTGAAATCCCTTCAGATTGTCCTCCGAGTTAGCGTCGTGGTTATTTTTATTATTTATTATTGGTAACCGGAGCCGTCCTGGGCCTACCTCCATGACCCGGAAGCGCAGCCGAGAGGAGCTGTGTCCCCCTTGTGGCGGCGCCGGCTCCCCAGCAGCGCCTGGCCACGACCTCTCCCGCGGCAGGGTGGGGCTGGGGGAAGGTGGGAGTGGGGCGGGAAGGCCCCCTCTCCGGGACTCCCGAGTTCCTCGCGGCCCGGGAACCCGGTTCCCCTGACGCCCATCTCCCCGTCCCCTCTCTCCCACCCTCCCCGCGCCCGGGCGCGCAGGTGAAGGTCTGGTTCCAGAACCGGCGTACGAAGCAGAAGAAAGACCAGGGCAAGGACTCGGAGCTGCGCTCGGTGGTGTCGGAGACCGCGGCCACGTGCAGCGTGCTGCGGCTGCTGGAGCAGGGCCGCCTGCTGTCGCCGCCCGGCCTGCCGGCTCTGCTCCCGCCGTGCGCCACCGGCGCACTCGGCTCGGCGCTGCGCGGGCCCAGTCTGCCCGCCCTGGGTACCGGCGCTGCCGCAGGCTCTGCCGCCGCCGCCGCTGCTGCTGCCGCCCCGGGCCCGGCGAGCGCCGCGTCCCCGCACCCCCCGGCCGTGGGCGGCGCGCCTGGACCTGGGCCCGCCGGGCCTGGGGGACTGCACGCTGGCGCGCCGGCCGCGGGCCACGGCCTCTTCAGCCTGCCGGTGCCCTCGCTGCTCGGCTCCGTCGCCAGCCGCCTGTCCTCCGCCCCGCTGACAATGGCCGGCTCGCTGGCCGGGAATTTACAAGAACTCTCCGCCCGATACCTGAGCTCCTCGGCCTTCGAGCCTTACTCCCGGACCAACAATAAAGAAGGGGCCGAGAAAAAAGCGCTGGACTGATTTTAAGTGTTTCCCTGTATTTATATTTATAGTATATATTGTGGTGATATTTATGGACTCACGCGAGTGAGGCGCCGGGGGCTCCTGCGCGGGGCTTCCTGCTCCCACCAGACCTCTGACAGCTCTTCTCCACTACCAAACTCTGCTACCAGTTTCATCTCATTTGTGCTTTTTTTTTTCCTACTTTCCCTCCGTGTTTTTTTTACCCCCCTCCTCCAACTTCCTTCTGAACCCAGGAAAGATCCAAAGAATTGGGAAAGATGCCCAAGTTAGCCAACCCGAGGCCCTAACCAATGCCCGGCTCTGGAGGGAAAAAGACTGGTTCTAAGGCCAAATCCCAGGACACCTGCTCTAGATCGTGCTGCTGCTCCGCTGCTGATTATTTCTATGAATCTTGAAAGAGGAAAGCTGCACGCTGACCCCAAGGGCGGAAAAGGCTCACAGGTTTCTTTAGACCAAAACGGAGGACGTTCCTTCCTCTCGCGAAAGAAACCGGGGCTTTGGAAGTCCCTGGGCCCCACTTTGAGGACCTCTTGGGAGAGCCGGGGAGCACAAAGCTTCCGGCGGGACAAGGCCTGCCGAATTTCCCCTTTCGAAAAACTCCAGTCAAGATCCTCCCCGACCCCAGGAAACAATAAACCCAAATCATGGTAGGCAACAATGGTAGAAAATTGATCTAATTAGCAATAAAGTAAGAGTAATTACCACGTAAAACCAGATGAAGTGGAAACTTTATTTTTAAATACTTATAATAATGGAATTTGGTAAGAAAATTCAGAAGACAGAATGGCTACAGGGCAATGCAAAATTATTCTGGTAGTAGTGACTTTAAACAGGAATTTAAAGGGGGAAAAGCAAAGGAAAAGTCAACACCCCTAACGAAAGAAAATCCAAAATCTTCCCTCCTGAGGCCGTTCGGGGCGGGCGGCCGACAGCTTCAGGCTCTTCCACGAGGGAGCAATGCGGCTCCCCGCAGTCGCCCGGACGCCGGCGCTGCTCCCCACCATTTGCCAGACGCGTGGCTCCGAGCTGGCTTGTTGAGTCTGGAAACGCATCAGCACCCATGGCCTCCCCTTCCCCACTCCTGTATTCACGAAATCCTTCCAGAGCGCGGGAAGCGCCTGGTTTTCAGAGCAGTTCTTTGGGAACCTGGAGGCGGGGACGCAGCCTGGGACTGTTGCGCGGTAGTGTCCGTGTCCAGATCAACTTCTTGCGTGGCCTATAGAAAAGGCACCCCCTCACCCCCCATAAAAATATCAGGGTTTCAATGGTCCCAATCCAGAAACCGGGACCGCGACGCCGCCGCGGCCTCGCGCTTCACCCTTCATAGCAGCGACGGTCCCCGCAGCCACCCGCGTTTTAACCAAAATCACAAAGACCGCGAGGTGCTGCAGGGTCTAGAATGTATTCGGCCATCTGAAGTGAGCGCAGAGCATTTTTTAAAATAGCAATTTTATTGTAAATTACGTTGGAAGATTTTTTTTTTTTTTGCCTTTTTTAAAAAAGGCAAATAGTGAAGAAAATAACGAATGATTCAAACGCGGGTAGGTGTCACTGATTCCTGGCTACTAACTTTGTTCTGAATGTTTTGGATATTTGGGTGTTTTGTATTTATGTGGTGAGAGTGAAATACACATATATATATCTATGATGGTAAATGAGGCGTATTTTTGTCTTATATTTGAAGGACAAAAAGAAAAAAAAAGCAAAAACAAAAACAAAAAAAGGCGACGACGACGAAGCCAGACCCAGCAAGTGACACGGCTCGACCTGGGGACTCCTGGGGCAGAGGGTGGCATCCCCAACAGTGCGGGGCCCGCGACAATTACCGTGAGCCTGCCTGGGATGAGACTGGGGGCCCATTTCGGTTCCCGGAGCGACCGGGCCGCGCGGCTACGCGGGTTTGTTCCATTTCTTTGCGCGCCTCGCTCTGTCTGTCTGTCGGTCCCCATGATGTAAGCCCCCCCCCCCCACCTCGCTCTCCCATTTCGCATTTCCTGATTTATTTAGGAACATGTCTCCGGACACCCTAAAGTCCCTGCCTCCCAAGTGTCTAGCATTTCTCCAGCAGCATCTCCATCCCGGCAGCGTTTTGGATGTGCGAGGGCAGGGCCCGGAACTTAGAATTAAGTCTTGCGCCGTTAGAGCGAAACTTGAGGGAGCACGAGAATGAATTAGATATTAATTCCTCCCACCACCTCACGGCGTCTGCGGTGGTGACGGATTTAGAAACAAATCTGGGAAGCTAAGAAGGCTGGGGAGGGGACTTCAGGACATGCTCCCCGAAAGCTTACAGATCACTGAGCTTGCGCGGCCTGGGACTCCGCGGGGCCCGGCGGGCACAGGGGCTCGGGCCCGCTCCTTACGTCTCTGTGTGTGCGGAGACCCGCGGCTTTCTTGGGGGCCCCCAGACAAGCCATACCCCTCGACTCGCTCGCGTGAACTGTTCCTGACCCGCCCGTTTGAGGCATCCGAAATCAGGCGGCGACCGGGTGTGGGCGGCGGAGTTCCTGAAGTGAGTGCGGGTTGGGGCGCCGGGCCGCGGGGTGTGGGACCCTCGCGGTGATCTCGGCGTTTTGCCGGGATCGGAGCATCCGCAGACCTCAGTGAGCATCCACTTCTGTTTCTCAAAGCCACTCCATGCCCCTAAGCTCCAATACCTCTTCGCTTTTCCCTTCCCTGCCTCCTCCCAGCTCGCAGTCCTTACTTTCTCTTGTTCGAAGCTGCTTTCTCTTCCACCCGTGAGTTCTTCTCTCCTGGCTCCTGATCCACGGCCTCCCCGCCCCCCCGCCCCAGCTCCCTCTAAGGATCTTTCGGATGGGCTCTCGGGTTCTCTTCCACCTCTCCTCACTTCACGGCTTCTCCCCAGTCTCTGTCGCTGTCTGTCTGTCTCTCCTGTGTCTCTGTTTCCTCCTTCCACGGTCTCTCTCGCACCCTTTCGGATCCTTGTGCCTGCCTGGGTGGCCCCAAGGCCCTGGCGGTGGGTGGCTTTGGCTGCGGTTCCTCTGCTGGCGTTGGGGCCAGAGAGGGGCAAGAAGGGAAGGAGACGGTGGCATAATTTTATGGAACAAAAGGAAACACAAAATTTCAGTTTCAGGGTCCCCAACAAGCTCAGCCCCTCCCTAGGAACCTCAGCTGGGGCATGGGTGGGTATCAAACAGATCTCTCAGTCCAGCTTTTCTCTCCTGTCTCCTTTTTGCTCTCTTACACCTAAAAAGGGGAAGCGCTAGTCACCCCATCAGTTTTCTGCCCCCATCTCCCTTCCTTCTCTGGCTTCAGGAAGAGCTGTTGAGCTCTTCGCCTGCCACTCAGGGAGTGCAATTGTTCTTGAAGAACCTCTTCTGCACAGAAAAAGATTCCCAGTTTTAATTAAAAAACATTTATAGATAATTCACTTAATTTCAGTGCCTGTTTTCTTTCCTCTCCTTCCCCAAGGGCCTCCAGCAAGCTGCTTTGGTCTCTGGAGGCCTTAGTGAGGCCCCTGGCAGGGCCTCCAGCTGGTGACTCACAGGCCAGGAAGGAGGCAGGTGGCCTTGTGACCACAGCTGGCCCTACTTGGGAGAAGGTGAAGGGGGGGTATGACGGTTATGGAGAACATCTGGAGGAGGGGGTTGGGCTGAAAGGAATCTTATTTTTCAGGCCTGACCAAAGCAACATCCAAGTTGGCTCAGAGCAGAAAATGAAAAGAAAGGAAACCTCTCACCTCTCACCACTGAGAGTTTGGTGGACAGGTGTGGGGAAGATGTGGGGAATCACTTGGGGAACTGGACTCATGCTCATATCCACACTTGCAGCTGGCCTAACCCTGAACCAAATGCATTCTTAATAACTAACATTTAACAGCCCTTTATAGTTTACAAACAGAGTTTCACATGCATCATCTCCATTACTTCTCATGGTGGCTTTGGGGGATCCAGAACCATTTTAAAGATCCACTTAGAGACTTGCTCAAGCCCACACAGCTAGTCAGAACTACAGGACTGTAAACTTCCCATAGGGCCAGGACCCTCTTTTTCCCCCTCTGTCCCTCCCTGTCTCTTCCTTTCATACGCACAGGGTCTGGCTCATGGCACATTGAACTCTAGCCTATTTGCCTCTGCAACTGTCAACCAACTCCCATTTCCAATGCTCTTTCCATCTGCTGAGGATTTACTAGTGCCTTCATCAAATAGAAGGTGGTCTGAACTTCTCCCTTCTTCCTGTTTTCTTCCCTGCCAGCACCACAACTACTTCCTCCTACTTCCCTCTAAAATGACATCTTTAAACCCCTTCTGTTCCTTGGCCTTACCTTTTCTTAAACAACAACGAAAAATACTTTGCTCTTTTTCAAGTTGAGGTAGAACATCCGTATGGTAAAGTACACACAGCTTAAGTGTACAGGCCAATGCATTTTTACACACACACACACACACACACACACACCACTCTCCTTGGATTGTTCCAGTGAAACCTCACACTACAGGATGATGCAGTGTCTTTCTCCTGTCTGAAAAGAAAAGGTGTCATACTGGTGTGTTATTATTGCAAAGAAAGTCTGTCCAGGAGGTCTTTCTAAAGCTTATTGAAGGATTTAGAAATTGTGATCTCTTCCAACCTCTTGAAGCCCCGAGTTAAAGTGATTTAAGTCAAAAAGCTAATCAGAACTTAAAACTCACTAGGTTGGGTGTCTCAAGATATCCCTGAAGACTACTCACTTCAGAATCACATGGGGACTGGTTAAAATACTGATCCCTAAGCCTCAGCCTCAACCTGATGAACCAGAAACTGTGGGGTGGGGCTTGGGTATGTGCGTTTTTAACAAGTTTCCCACATGATTCTTACACACACTAACATTTGAGAACCAGTGTCCTAAATGGCAAACTCCCCAAACACTTCAATCCCCAGCATCTGACCCAGCACCTGGCCTTTTGTAGGATTACGATGAATGTCTGTTGAACAAATTGATCAACAGTTTGTAGAGTTCTTTTGGGCCACATTATGCTATCGTAACTTAACACTACTTCTATATTAGGAAATCTTTACATTTTGGGGTCATTTTTACTTGAATAGGTTTCAATTTCACTGGAGTAGGAGAGGAAAGATGGATTGACTTTGGTGGTTTCTCAGACCTTGGGGAATGTCGTTCACAAACCCAAGTGGGGCCATCCCGCTGCTCCCCTTCAGACCTAGTAGTCTGCGGAGGGCAGTAGGAGGACCCTCCAGGTTTGCTGACAGTCACCCAGATGCATATCTTTCTTGGTTGAAACTGAAGGCCTCTGTTGGAGAGACAGTAGAGCTATGGATGGAGCAAGGCTATCAGAGCTAGAGAAACCAACATGGAATGAATATAGAAACTGAAAATTACTTGGGTATCTTTGATTTATAGTTGGTACCAAACTTCTTTTTATCTAGAAGCACATGTGCTTATTCTCTTGCCCTGAAAACAGAAAGTAAATGTCTTGCTTTATGTTGAAGTGGTTTGTAACCGTTCTTAAAAATAAAGCACACAGTCAGCAATATGCACCACCCCCTCACCACCACCGGTTCCCCCCTCCCTGCACCTGTCCTCAGTAGTTCACAAAGCCCAGGATGTTTGTTTGGTGCACTGAGAAAAGTAATTTAGCTTAGTAGTTACTAGTTATTGTCTCTGAAGTCAGACTGACCTGGGTTCAAATTCTAGCTCCATCATTTAATAGCTCTGTTATCTGGGATAAATTACTCAGCCAGCTGCTCTATTTAATTAGATAAAGCATGTAAAGCATCTAGTACAACCCTGGTATAAATTAAATACTCAAATATTAGCTATTTACTATAAGGCTGTGTCACTGGTGGCAGATGATCTGAGTCTCTCTTTGAGCCTGTTTCCCTATCTGTAGAATGAGAGGGATGGCCTCATGTCCTTTCTGGAGGAAGGAATTGGAATTGTGGTTGAGCCATTCACGATGGAATTTATTCTCCCTGCCTTTAGAAAGCATGGCCATTGCACTCCAACTTTGGACAGCTTTGAAGGGTCATCCCATCTTCCAAACTCCTTGTACGGTTGCCTGAGGTGTCTGTTGAAACTCCAATGCAGCTTCACCTCTCCTTCAGCTCAATACTGCTTCCCTTCATTCCCTTCCACAGTTATTGAACATGGAGCACTCCTTAATAAATCTCCTACATGCTGATCTCTCTGCTTCTTAGTAAACCCAACTTGCATCAAATAGTATGGGAAAGAGCATGCTAATGGTGGAAATGAAGAGGAAGGACTGAGGACCTGGAGTATAGGAAGACTGAGGGAAAATGGCAGGAGAAGAGACAGGAATGTAGATAGGAACTTGCATACCATATTTTGGTATTTGGACTTTACCCTCAAGGTGATGGGGAGTCATTGAAAGGTTCTTTCAAGGAGATCATGGAAACATTACAAGTCTGCATTCTGAAAGATCTCTCTGGCAGTTGGGGAGAATCCCAGGGGAGGCTGTCTGGGGAGAGGAGCACAAGGATCAGTTGATGAGGCCACTCCAATAGGGACAAGAGATGGTGGTGGTGATGGTGGTGGTGATGGTGGTGTCAGTTGGTTAAGTGGCAGCAGAAATGGAAAAGAGAAGATGGGTTCAAGACATTTGCGAAGATAAGATCAACAGGTCTTTATAACTAACTGGAGGTGACCAGGGTCACATGATTTCAGGGTCAAACCCAAGTGGAACCATTTTTCTGGAGTTAAAGAGGGAAGTAGATGCAGAGTCTGAATCCAAGAAAGAGTTGGGGGATGAGGTTTTTGGAGGACGAGTTAGCTCCCAGTGGGGGACACAGCACTGAGTCTGGGCAGAGGCAGTACAGTGGTATCTCGGTACTCATTGTTAATTGGTTCTGGGAGGCGTGATGAGGACCAAAAATGACGAGAACCAAACATATTTTTCCCATAAGGAATAATGTAAATAAATTTAATGCATTCCCAAACCAAAGACAATGCACATTTTTAAGGCAATATGGAAAAAGATATGGTTGTGTATCATTACTTTACATGAGAAATAAACCTAAAAATTAATAAATACGTAGATTAAATAAAATAAAAACTTCACTTTACCTGTACTGAGAAGAGTCCATAGCCTAATGGGGTGGTGGGAGGAGAGTGGTGAGGAGGATAGGTTTTGTGGAGTGTTGCTTGGAAGGAGAGTCCCCCTTCAATTAGAACATCGGGCACTTGCACTTCAGGTGTCCTTTCTCTTTTCTGCCTTTTTTCAACTTGCACCACAGGTTCTGACACACTCTTTTCCACCTTCACTAAAAACTTATCCAGTGAGGACTGCTCTGTCTTCTTTTCACAATTCCTTGAAAATGTGAAATTCTTTGGTCATTCAATAAATTCACATTTCTGCTCATCAGAGCTTTGCCTAGATGTCTCCACAAAGTTTTGAACTTCTGCTTGTTTTGCACACATTTCTTTTATCAAGGAACTGGGGGTATCCTCCCTTATCTCCTCTTTACCTGAAGAAATCTCTTCAGCCACCTCTTGTTGCTGCTCCTTCTGCAGTTCTTGCAGCTCCTCAACACTATTACTGCTCATTTTCTTAGGACCCATGATGAGAAAAAAAGCACAAAAATACATAAAATGACCACAGAAGTTAAGCTAAGATGGCAAGGGGATGTGCCCAGGGCGAGAGCTACTGTGTGACTAACGTGTGAGCCTTCCTTTTGGCTGGAAAGGGTAGCGAGTCACGAGGCAACCGACACCAAAACATTCTAGGTTGCACATCGAGTACCAAACAAATGAGGAGTACCGGGACAAAATTTTAACATCAAAATGTGTTGAGTACCAAATTCCACGGGTTTCAAAGCAGTGGAGTACCGGGGTATCACTGCAGATGCAAAGGCAGGTGGGCCCAAGAGCAGGGAGGGGGTGGGGGGGAAGCACAGAGCATGCGCAGAGCATGCGCGGTCCGGGCGAGGCGGGAATTGCCCTGGGCGCCGGGTCTAGGGATGGTGGCGGCTGAGGACTCGGAGCTGTGAGGGCTTGCAGGACTCCGGGACATTGCACCCTCAGAACGACTGGGCTGCTCATCTCTTGGGCCATGAGCCAGTGCTTCACTCTGCCACCTCATCTCGCTCTGGTCCCCCCCGGAAACTGTACCCTGTTTGACGCTTTCGTGACGGGGCCTAAGGTGAGCCCGGCCAGTAAGAGCAGAAAAGGGGACTGGCAATGTCTTCCTCGAAGGTGGGCTCTGAAGAGGTCTGCAGCCACCCTGGTCTGAGGAACGCGGCCTCAACCCCCTTCCTGCCTGCCTGGCCCGCTCTGCGCCATTCTGGTCCCAGTGCTCAGGTGGTGAAAGGGGAGAGGAGGTGCGTCAGAGGGCCCTCGCCTTGCTCCGGGGACCAGTGCTCTCTGGAGCAGCACAGGGCGGGGCTGAGTCGTGGACCCACACACTGCTTGGCAGGAGAGAAGCTGAGGTGTGAGGGATGGGGGACTTGCAAATGATGCTTGCTACTGAATGCTGGTTTTTGTTTTGCTTTTCTTTCTTTTGTTCTCATTTGTTGTATAAGACTAAGATATGTAAATAAGTTCATCCAGTCATTGTAGTGGATGTCACACATAGTCCCTTTTATGGAAGAGCTAAATGCAAATTTAGTGGTCTGCCCTAGATGTCAGATGAGCAATGGAGAACAAGCATAGGGGAGCAAGAGGACATTTTGGGTTGGGATGGGCAGAAAACTTGTGGTGAAGGGCTGAAGGATCCAGAAATGATCAGCAAGGTATTTCAGGGTGTTACAAAATGCATGCCAGGAAGGAAGGGGAGAGGACAGGAAAGCAAATACAATGTTCTAAAAGGAGGTAGGGGCACACATTGAGTAGAAAGGTAGCCTGATCAAGGGAGGCCTTGACTACCAAACAAAAGATGTTTATTCTGTAGGTAAAGTTGATTTTTTTTTTTTTTTTTTTTTTTTTTTTTTTTTTTTTTTTTTTGACAAAGCAGTGCAAAATGGTTTGGCTGGGTGGTCTGTGACTTGGAAGGAACATGATTGGAAAATTGGTGATAAAGAGGTCTGGGGGGAGAGAGATGTGGCTACACTTTTCTCAATGGGTAAAAACATGAAGATGTTTGTGTCCCATGTGAATGCTCACCAGAGGGTGACCTCAGCAGAGGAAGATTTTAATCATCAAGTGGACAGGATGACTGTTCCGGTTTGCTAATGCTGCCATTATGCAAAATACCAGAAATGGATTGGCTTTTATAAAAGGGGTTTATTTGGCTACAAATTTATAGTTCTATAGCCATAAAAGTGTCCAAACTAAGGCATTAACAAGAGATGCCTTCACTGAAGAATGGTCAATGGCATCCAGAACACCTCTGTCAGCTGGGAAGGCATGTGGCTGGCATCTGCTGTTCCTTTGCTCCCAGGTTGCATTTCAAAATGGTGTTCTCCAAAATGTCTCTGAGTTTCTCTTAGCTTAGCGTCTCTAAACATCTCTAAGCGTCAGCAAGCATCTCAGTCACTTCCTAGCATCTCTGTTGGTGCCCAACTGTCCCTTAAAGGACTCCAGTAATCTAATTAAGACCCACCCTGAATGGAAATATCTAATCAAAATGTTTCACCTGCAGTTGGGTGAGTCACATCTCCCTGGAAACAACCCAATCCAAATATCCCATAAGATTGGATTAAAACATGTCTTTTGGGGGGACATAATGTATCCAAACTGGCACAATGACCAAATCTGTGGATACCAGTCAGTCTCTTTCCCCAATCTCTTCTGTCATTGCCCAGTGGGCTCATGAACAAAGTGGCCATGGTGGTAGGGATGCTATGTATGGGCTCAATAACATAGACTTGCACTTACCAAGGCCGACGTGACAATAGCCACTGCTGAGTGCCCAGTCTGCCAGCAGTAGAGACCAACACTCAATCCCTGAAATGGCACCATTCCCTGAGGTGATCAGCCTGCTACCTGCTGGCAGGTTGATTATGCTGGGCCACTTTCATCATAGAAGGAGCAGTGTTTTTGTTCTTACTGGAATAGACATGTACTCTGAATATGGATTTGCATTCCTTGCATTCATTGCTTCTGCCAAAACTATCACCCATTGACTTAGAAAATGTCTTATGCACCATCACGGTATTCCATGCAGCATTGCTTCTGATAAAGGAACCTATTTCTCAGCAAATGAAGGGCAGGAGTGGACACAAGCTCGTGGAGTTCACTAGCTGTAGTATGTTCTCCATCATCCCAAAGCAGCTGGATGATAGAATGATGAAATGGCCATTTGAACACTCAAAAACAGCACCAACTGGGTGGCAGTACCTTGCGGGGCTGGGTCAGGAGGCTATATATGCTCTAAATCAGCCTCCACTCTATGGTGCTGTTTCTCATGTAGTCAGAATTCGCAATTCCAGGAATCAAGAGGTGGAAATGGGAGTGATCCACTAGAAAAATTTTTACTTCTTGTCCCTGTGACCTTATGCTCTGCTGGTCTACAGGTCTTAGTTCCAAAAGGAGGAGTGCTTCCATCGAAATGGAATTTAAGAATGCTACCTGGCCACCTGGGGCTCTTCGTACCTCTGAATCAACGGGCAAAGAAGAGAATTACTGTACTGACTGAGATGATTGATCCTGATTGTCAAGGGGAGCTAGGACTGCTACTACACAATGGAGTAAAGAAAAGTTTGCCTGGGATGCAGGAGATCTTTGATTAAAGTCAATGGAAAAATGCAACAACCTAATCCAGATGGTACTACTAATGGCTCTGACCCTTCAAGGATGAAGACTTGAGTCACCTCACCAGGCAAAGAACCAAGATCAGCTGAGTTACTTGCTGAGGATAAAGGGAATATGGAATGAGTAGTTATAAATACGACCAGTTGCAGAAATGAAGACTATAATGGTTGTAAATATTCCTTCCTTGTGTTCTTATGAATACATTTGTATATATACATAAAATAAACGTCTTTGTTTTCTTCCCTATCTTAATCCCTTATCATATAACATAAGCAGTATTAACTTTATTTCATAGTGTTTAAGTTGCAGGATATCAAGTTTAAGTTGCAGGATACTAAGGACTTGCATCCTCTTCTGGGGATGTTTCTGGTGTGTACACCAGACAGTTTAATTATGTTAGGTGAAAGTATACTGTTTTAATTTAGAGATTAAGTATGGCTAATGAGATGTGTATGGGTAGCAAGTTGACAAGGGTAGACTTGTCAACTTGGTTAAGTTCACAATCAACTTGGCTAGGTTATGGTATCCAGTTGTCTGGTCAAGTAAACACAGGCCTGATTGTTACTGTGAGGTCATTTCATGGATTTGCATCAGTTCAGTTGATTGTATATATGACTTTTTACAATCAACAAAAGAGATTGTCTTCAGCCACAAGAGAAATCTCATCCAATCAGTTGAAGGGCTTAAAAGGAGAACTGATGATTCCAGCAGTCAGAAAAAAAGAATTTCTATCTCTACTTCAGCCAACCAGTTTCTCCTGGGGAATTCATTGAAGCCTTCATTGGAATTCCCAACTTGTGGCCTGCCCTAAGGAATTTGGACTTGCCCAACTCCACAGTTATGTGAGTCAATTCCTATAATAAATGCCATACTATTTATATACGCACACATATATCTCCTGTCAGTTCTGTTTCTCTGGAGAACCTTGACTGATACATACTCACACACACTCACATACTTTGTTAAGTATTTTTTTCTTTCACATAAATACATATACATATATATATACATAACTTTGTGACATGCTTTTTACATTTAACAATGTGTCTTAGAGATGCTTTCCTGTCACTGCTTATTGGTCTGCCTAATTTTTTGTTAAACTTTATACATTATTTCATAATATGGAGGTAGCATAACTTATTTAGCCATTTACATATTGATGGAAATTTGTTTTCTTTTTTTTTCTTTTTTCTTTTTGCCAAACATTTTTGAGAGCATTGTTTTACCTTTCTGCACATGTACTGATATTCCCAAAACTGGGTTAAAGGATACGTATTATTTAAAATTTAATAGGTACTTCCAATGGTTGAATGAGTTTACTCCCATTCACAGGGTTTGAAAGTCAGGCCGAGTAATTTGAGGCCTAGGACTGGATATGATAGGTCTGAGATTCTTTATGCTAATTTCTCCTATACTTGGTACTGAAAATGTAAACAGCATATGTTCCCAGAAGTAATTGCCAAAACATGGCTTGCTCCTCTTTCCTAGATTATAGACATCTTGTAGATAATTTGGGACTTACTTTAAAACTGATTTTTTTTTCAAAGTGGTAAGTCAATTTTTTTTCTTCTTTTAAATTCAGTTTTATTGAAACATATTCACATACCATCCATGGTATACAATCAACTGTTCACAGTACGATCATATAGTTATGCATTCATCACCACAATCTATTTCTGAACATTTTCCTTGCATCAGAAAGAATCAGAATAAGAATAAAAAATAAAAGTAAAAAAAAGAACACCCATACCATTCCCCCCATCCCACCCTATTTGTCATTTAGTTTTCATCCCAATTTTTCTACTCATCCATCCATACACTAGATAAAGGGAATGTGAGCCACAAGGTTTTCACAATCACACTGTCACCCTTTGTAATCTACATTATTATATAATCATCTTCAGGGTAAGTCAATTTTTAAAGGTTTATTATAAAAAATTGCCCTTCCCTGCCCTTGTTCTCAAGCAGCAACCACTATAAATTCTTTTGGCTGTTTTCCTTTATTTCTTAATTCCTCCCATTCATCTTCCTTTACACACCAGTAATTCCTCTCCTCTAATCCTCTCAGTTTAGTTTTAGCATTTATTGGGGGGGAGGGGCGCTGTTTAGAGCAACATTCAGTATTTGTAATATAATGACAATATAGACATTCACAGCTGAACCATGTTCTATATACTTTCTGAATACATTTATTTTTCTGGTACAACTTTTATTTCCCCTGGAGTAAATGTTTTATTATTTTTTTGGTTTGGCTCACTATGTACTAATCACTAATTCATTTCAAACTCTGCCATGAGTGTAAATGTCTCCTCAGTAAACTCACATGCATCAGGTGTTCTCTCGGTTCCATCATTTTGGAGATATCGGTCTTTGTGTTCCTGTCTGCTCTAATGAGGACCATTGGCTTTCTAGGCCTGTGACACAGCTATTTTCCTAGAATCTTTCTTCACCATTTTTCTGGATATCTTTGTCCTTTCCTGGGTTGGAAGCTCTGAATCCTGTATTCTGTATCTTCTTCTTTGATGGTTTACTCCCTTGTTTTGATAGAGCACTTCCTCCAGTAACTCCTTGCGAAATGGTGCATAGAGTTTTGTTTTGTTTTTTTTTTTTTTTTTTTGAGAATTTGCATGTGTGAAAGTGCCTCTGTTCTACCCTCAGGCATATATGCTAGTTTACCCGAGTATAGAATTCTAGGTTGAAACTAGTTTTTTCCCCCAAATTTTGAAGACATTGCTTTATTGTCTTTTAGCAGCTGCTGTAGCTGTTAAGTCTGATGCTATTCTGATTGGTGACCCTTTATATGTGATGGTTATTTCTCTCTGAAAGTTTTTAGAATCTTTTCTTTGCCCTTAGCTTTCTGAAATTTCAGTATAATGTGCTTTTGGATTATGTCTTTTTAGATCCATTGTGATAGTATTCAGTGGGCCTTTTCAGTCTGGAAATTATGTCCTTCATTGGGAAATTATCTTGAATTATTTCTTTGATAATTTCTTTCTCTCCTTTTCCTCTACTCTTCCTTTCTGGGACTCCTATTATTTGGATGTTGGCTCTCCAGGACTAATCCTCTACTTTTCTTGTATTTTTCTGTCACTTGGTTTTTTGAATGAATTATAGTGCCTGACCAACTTTATCTTCTAATATACCTATAAATAATCTAATCTAATAAGATTTTCAATTTGGCTATTATAGTTTTAATACCCAAGAGCGGTATTCTATTCTCTAAATCTTCACTGTCCAATTTGCTACCCACTAGTCATGTGTGTCTCTTTAAATTAAAATTAAATAAAATTGAAAGGCAGTTCCTGAGTTACATTAGCCTTACGTCAAGTGCTTTATGGCCAAATGTAGTTAGTGGCTACCATTTGGATAGTGCAGATGTAAAACATTTCCATCATCACAGAAAGTTCTATTGAATGGTGCTGCCCTAAATGTTCATTTAAAAAAATAGTATTCTGTGCATTTTTCAATAATTACTGTCTTCTCTTATCTCTCTGAGGATATTAGTGATAATTTGTTTGAAGGCTCTTCAAAACTTTTTTATTCTGTTAAATTGTTTGTATTTAATGTTGGGACACAAGAAGACTAATTGGAAGCTGTCTGTGCAGCAATGGGGCTTGTTGACTAGTGAGCTTTACTGTATGGTGATCTGGTGGGGATGTTTTGTTAGGGACCACTGAATGTTAGTATCTTTAGGTCCTTCCTCTTATGACAGATTCTTTAGAGAAGACTCTTCCAGTGTCCTCACTGGAGGCTATAGCCTTGGCTACCAATATCGTTGTCAGCTAAGCCTGGGAAGGGAGGTGAGGATCTAACTGACCATTTACTCCTTTTAGCCTTTAATTGTTCCTGTTTCTTCCAGTCCAGAGTCTTTCTGGTTTACTACATCCAGAAGATAAACCTCCAGTCTTCTGTTCAGGTAGGGGAGGGGTTACTCAGGTTGGGGGATAGATCGATCTGGGAGTCCAACTACTTTTTTAATAACAGCTTTATTGAATTATAATATGCATACATATAACCCACCCATCTAAAGCAACAATTCTGTGGTTTTTAGTATATTCACTAAGTTGTACCACCATCACCACAATCAGTTTTAGAACATTTTCATCACCCCCAGAAGAAACCTGGTGCCCAATAATAGTCACTCCTCATTTACCCCCAATTCTCCCAGACCTAGGCAACCACCAATCTACCTTGTGTCTCTATGGATTTGCCTATTCTGGATATTGCATATGAATGGAATAATACAGTACATGGTCCTTTGTGATTGACTTCTTTCATTTGGCATGAGTTCGGCCCCAGACCAAGTTCAAGCAGAGCACAGGCTGGTGCTGCTGTGAGACCAAAAAACATGCCAGGCACAGAAGTAGACAGATTTATTGGGACTTACATACAGGAGAGGTTCTCCGGTGGTGGCCGATCTGGAGGTTTAGCACTCTGCAAGGAATAAGAGTGCAGGGGATGGTGGTAATATGTGATTTTAGAACAAAGACATTCTATATAGTATGAGAACATTGGGTCTCTAGTATAATCATTAAAGGGGACTAAAACCAGATGTTTTACTAAGATTAGTGTTTAAGATACAATCAATGCCATTTTTACTTCCATGGTTACATTCTTCCTCCTCTAGGGAGAGTGTTTACTTTCTTGACCTTTGTCCTAGGCTAAAGAATGTTTGTTATAGGCTGTTTAAGAGGGGTCCTGGGCCCTCAGCTGCCACAGCACGTTCATTCATGTTAACTACGTTTTCTTTTTAATTCAGTTTTATCAAGATATATTTACATACCATACAGGCATCCATGGTGTACAATCAACTGTTCACAGTACCATCTTATAGTTGTGCATTTATCACCCCAATGTGTTTTTGAACATTTCCCTTACACCAGAAAGAATGAAAAATAAAAGTAAAAAAGAACACCCAGATCATCCCCCCCCTGTTTTTCATTTAGTTTTTGTCCCCATTTTTCTACTCATCCATCCATACACTGGATAAAGGGAGTGTGATCCACAGGGTTTTCACAATCACACTGTCACCCCTTGTAAGCTACACTGTTACGCAATCATCTTCAAGAGTCAAGGCTACTGGAGTGGAGTTTGATAGTTTCAGGTATTTACTTCCAGCTATTCCAATACACTAAAACCTAAAAAGGGATATCTATATAGTGCATAAGAATGCCCACCAGAGTGACCTCTTGACTCCATTTGAAATCTCTCAGCCATGGAAACTTTATTTTGTTGCATTTCACATCCCCCTTTTTGTCAAGAACATGTTCTCAGTCTCATGATGCCAGGTCCGGATTCATCCCTGGGAGTCATATCCTGCATTGCCAGGGATATTTTCACCCCTGGCAGTCAGGTCCCAAGTAGGGGGGAGGGCAGTCAGTTCACCTGCCGAGTTGGCTTAGCTGGAGAGAGAGGGCCACATCTGAGCATCAAAGAGGTACTTGGGGAGACTCTGAGGCACAATTATAAGTAGGCTTAGACTCTCCTTTGCAAAAACAAGCTTCATAACGGCAAGCCCCAAGATAGAGGTCTCGGCACACCAAACCGTCAGTCCTCAATGCTTGTGAAAACATCAGCCACAACCCAGGTGGGAAAGTCCAACATTTCCGCATTTTCCCCCAGCTCCTCAGGGGGGCCCTGCATATATATTTTTATTCTCTGCCCAAATTACTTTGGGATGTATTGCTATTTTACACTAACCTGTACAAACCTACCAGATCTCACTTCCTATTCAAAGTTCCATGTAATTATGGTGTTTGAATAAACTGACCATACAAGTTAAATTATTTAGTGTACTACAGAAAATATAGATCCTGCACCAAATAAACATCTCTTCCCTTGGTCTTATACAGAAGTTGAAGTTTTAAAACACAGTGAGTATCGTCCTTTACCCTTTGGCCTGATTTGCCTTAGTCCTAACCAGATCTGCTTCATTCATATCTCTAATTGAGGTCTGGACTCTTTTTCAGCTTTTTAAAGAGTTGCTGTATGCATTAATACTAGCATTCATATCTGCTGAGCTCTAGCTCTGAGTTTCAAGTGTCACACAGATACCCAAATTTCCAGAGACTGACCAGGTTATACACAAAGGGATCAGCATCTAAGAATTTGGAGATAGCCATTACAATTCAGGAATAGATGTGGTGACTGCTGTAAGAGCTTACAATTTAGGGACCATTACAATAAGCGTTCCCCTGATAAGCTGTGCTCTAAGATTCGATTCTGAGTTTACACATTGTAGTTAATCCATATTGGTGAGGCATTATAATGTTTGTCTTTTTGTTTCTGGCGTACTTCACTCAAAATGCTATCGACAGTTTCCATTCACTTCTTCGGGTGTCTCACAGCTTCACTCCTTCTCGCAGTTGCTCAATATTCCATTGTATGCACACACCACAGTTCACCCTTCTGTTCATCAGTCGATGTACTCTTAAGCCACCTCTACCCATTGCAAATCATGAATTCTGCCTCCATAAACACTAGTATGCAAATGTCCATTCATGTCTCTACTCTCAGATCTTCCAAGTATATGCCCCATGTTGGGGTTGCAGGACCTTATGGCCCCTGCATCATCCATGTTAACTATGTTTTAAACAGACTTTAACCACTTGCCTTGTTTTTAGTGTTCCATCACTTCTAATTTCTGGTACCTCCAATTTCTGAGTCTTTCTGGTACTAATCAGGTTATTTTTCAATTTCCTCCACTGTCAGCTTAGGTTTCAGCCTAGAATACTGTAACAGTCTCTTAATTTATCTCTACTCTTTCTCCCCTATGACTCATTTTCCACATTGCAGCCACAGTGATGTTTCTCAAACACACATCTAGTCAAATTACTCCTCTGCCCAATAACCCTTCCGTGGTTGCACGTTGACCTTAGGATCGTATTCCGTCTCCATAGCATGGCTCACAAGGCCACTCATGGGCAGGCTTAGCCTGTTTCTCACAGTTCTCACTCGCTTACACTTCATGATTTAGTCTTAACTTAAACAATTTTTTTTAGGTATACACAAGCTGCTGCCCATGTCTGAAGCCTGTTTTACTATTAATTCACTCCTTCACCCACTTCCGGTTCATCTAATGAGTCCCAGTCTACTTTCAGTTCTCAATTAGATGTCACTTTCATTGGGCAACTTCTCTGATCCAAGTGTGGAATAGATGCCTTTCCTTTGGGTTCTCATGGAATCCTATACTTTTCCTATTGTATGACTGGTCATACTTTAATGTAACTGTTAAATTTACTTGTCTGTCTTCCTAGTGGACTGTAAGTTCTGTGAGGACAGGGATCACATCTCCCTTATTCACCATTAGTTCACTGGTAGCAGAGTGCCTGGGTTATTATATGTGTTAGTAAGTATTTATTGAATAAGTGCTTATTGAAAATGTATTTATACTATGGTATGTGTGTGTGAGTATATGTGTATGAGAGGAGAGAGAGAATTCAGAGAGGAAAGCAAAGTGCAGCCCATTTTAAAGATGCAGAAACTGAGATATAGAGAATCAGCATACCAGTGAAGGGACCGTAATTTAAACTTTGCTTTTGTAAGTCCTGGAGCACCACTCAGAATATCATGTTTAGTTCCTTGCCACAATGTCAAACGTGTTCTAGGCCCAGACTTTCCTCCCTGAATTGGGATCTTTTCCGTTTCCTTGCCCAGGCCCATTAACTCCCAGGCTGGAGCCAGGACCATAACTTCTACATGTGAAGCTTACCAATTCTTTTAAGTCAGTGCTCTGGTGGTACATTAGGAATAGCAATCAGGCATGTAGAATTGGGTAGAGATAATTTGGGATATAGGAAGATGCTAAATGGCTCTAAGTACAGGGGTCACTTATGCCATTATTGGAGGTTGGGGGATGCTAATCACTCATTACCTTCCCCTCCTGGTTTGAATCAACTGAGAACAAGGTACCAAATAAGGTTCCAAGTTTAAATGGCAGCAAATGTCTCCTGAGGTTTAGAGTCTCCTACTTCCCACCTGGAATTAAATAACCCAGCCAGGCAGGCAGAGAAGGGGAGAAAGGAGTGGAGAGGGATGGTACCCCTGCTTTCTAAGGCACCCACTTAGTGTTTCAATGAATGTTAGGGCTCACCAATCATATTAGCTTTTCACTCTTGAGTTGTTAACAGTAACCCTTTCCTAGCACTTCCTTAAGTGGGTAGAAACATTGGCTAAATGGCCTGTTTTAAAAATTTAATAAATAAAAGTGCTTTAATTATTGTTGTTCTTAAATCTAAGAATCTACAAAAAGGTTGAGAGCTCCCATTGTTCTCTTGAATTTATTTTTACTGATTGGATTGCTATTTCTGGGTCTTATATATAATAGGCATTTTTATATTTCTTGACTGACATTGGTTTTTTCAAAATCAGTTCATTAAGATGGGCAATTTGGGTTACTTTGATTTTATAAATCATCTTCTGAGAATATACTTTTTACAAAATATTTTCTTACATGCCCTGTCTATATACTTTCCCATTTTCTCTTACCAACTCCTGAACCATTTGAGAATAGTTTCAGACATCATGATGTGTCACCACCAAATACTTTAGAATGCATCTCCTAAGGATGTTCTCTTATAAAACCATGATGCCATTAGCTCATCTAAGAAAATTAATAATGTAATATCACCTAATACCCACTACATATTAAAATTTATCCAATTGTCCCAACACTGTCTTATTGTTTTTTGTTTTTTTTTAATTCAGGATCAAATGTGTATTTATGCATTGCACTTGGTTATTGTATCACTTTTTTCTCTTTTAATCTAGAACAGTTCTTTGATATTCCTCCAAGATACTGACTTTTGGGAAGTCCAGGCCAGTTGCTGTATAGAATGAAATGCATTGTGTATTTGTCTAATTATTTCTTCATGGTGTCTGTTCTGGTTTGCTAATGCTGCCGTTATGCAAAATACCAGAAATGGATTGGTTTTTAGGGGATTTATTGAGTTACAAATTTACAGTTCTGAGGCCATAAAAGCATCCAAACGAAGGCATCGACAAGACGATACCTTCACTGAAGAATGGCTGATGGCATCCGGAACACCTCTGTCAGCTGGGAAGGGACATGGCTAGTGTCTGCTGTTTCTTTGTTCCCAGGTTGTGTTTCAAAATAGCTTTCTCCAAAATGGTCTCTTTTAGCTTCTTCAGCTCTTGTGCATTTTCTAAGAGTTGGGATCCTCTCTTAGCTTCTCCAGAGCAAACTCTGGTCTAGCACCTCAAAATGTTTCCAAGCATCTCCAAGTGTCAGCATCAGTGTCAGCTCTTAGCTTCTCTCCAAAATGTCACTCTCAGCTGCTCTGAGCTCCCTCTGTTTGTGAGCTCTCTTACAGGACTCCAGTGATTAAATGAAGACCCACCCTGAATGGGCAGGGTTCATATTGCCATGGGAAAAATTTAATCAAATGTTTCACGCACAGTTGATTGAGTCACATCTCCATGGAAACAATCAAAAGATTCCAACCTAATCAACACTATTATGTCTGCTGTCACAAGATTGCATTATAGAATATGGCTTATGGGGGGCAAGGTATATCCAAACTGGCATAGTGTCATTTAACTTTTTTATCAATGCCTCTTATTTCCTGTGAACTGGAAGTTAGAAATATTTGGCTAGAATGCTTCTTTGGCAGCCCAGGGCCCAGGCCCCCTCCTAAACAGCATGTAGCAAGTCTGCTTTAGCCAAGGACAAAGGTCAAGAAAGTGAACAATCTCCCCAGAGGGGGAAGAATGTAACCACATGGCATTGATTGTATCTTAGTCTTCAACGCTAATCTCAGTAAAACGTCAGGTCTTAAGCCCCTTTAATGATTAAATTAGAGGTCTGAGGTCCTCATACTATATGAAATGTCTTTGTTCTAAAATCATATATTACCCATTGTACCCCCTGTTCCTTCACAGAGCTCTATCCCTCTGGACTGGCCACCACTGGAGGACCTCTCCTGTTTGTAAGTTCCAATAAATCTATGTCTACTTCTGTGTCTGGCATGTTTTTTTGGTCTTATGGCAGCACCAGCCTGTGCGCTGCATGAACTCAGTCTGGGCCAGCCTAGGTGATACTGTGTTGCAACTGCTTTCTTATGGTCTATAGAGGAGAATGGTTTCATTTTACAATCATCACACATTAGGTAAAGTAAAGAATATAAAAAAACAATGTTTAGCATAGTGCCAGGCATGCAACAGATGCTCTATAATAAATATTTAGTTGGCTGCTGAAATACATAAAAAGATCATAGACATTGTAAGGCAGCAAATGGTAAGGGTCAAATGAGTGGCTGAACAGTAATTTAATTTAACAAATATTTGGATGTTGCTGAACAGAGCTGCTGCTCTGTGCTCTGGGTCAAGTACTGCCAGTTCTGGGCTAGGTGTCAAGATCCACTGATAATCAAGACAACTCCAGTCTCTATCTTTAAGGAGGAAATACCTCAGCATTCAGAAGTTGAAGAATAAATTTAGGTGGGAGGAAAGAATTTGTGGAAGTACCCAGCAATCTGGATTGGAATCAGGATCTGGAAGCCTGAATGAAGGCCAAATAGTTTAGAACATTAGAGAAGCCATTGGTTTTTCCAATAATAGAGGTTTGGAGGGTTAACAGTTTGATTTTGGGCATGTTGCTTTAATTTGTGTGGCCCATAGTTCCCTCATTTGTAAAATGGGGAGAATAATAATACCTCATATAGCTTATACCTGTTGAATTATTACCATATGGCCATTACGATTCTACACACACACACACACACAGAGATATAACGTAAAACTACATATATGTTACAACTGCTTTGACCTTCATAATATCCCTGTAGTCAGTTGCTATAATTATGTCCACTCTACAGATGGGGGCACCAAAAGACACAGAGGTTGAATGATTTGTCCCGAGATCATATAGCTAGTAAATAATGAACCAAACTCAAACTCAGGCCCACTTTGGGGATTACATTCTTAGCATTCAATACACTAAATTGCCTGTAGGGCTGTTGAGAGGATTAAATGAAATTATTCACTTATTCAATGCTTGGTATATAATAGGAGCTCAATAAAGTGAGTTGCTATTGTTATTTCACTTGAAAAAATCTTTAGTGAAATGCTTTAAAACATGGTAGGTCATTTAAAATAAGTAAGCTATGAAGTGTGGCACAATTTAAGTGTTGATTTCTGGAGGATAAATTTGACAGCTGAGTGGGATTGGGTGTGGAAGGAGATACTAGAAGTAGAGATGTTGAAGACATGTTAAGTGTAAGGAGAGATCCTCCATCACACAGACAGCCTAACAGGGAACGGAATTTTAAGATATCTTTGGGAGTCAAGCGTCAACACTTATGGAACACTTGATATGCACAGATAACTGCTGGCAACTGTGGGAAAGAAAGAAAATTAACATTCCCTGAACACCTATGACAGGTGCCATTACTTTTTCTTTAGTGCCATTTATTGAGCAATTCTATGGATCAGACATTTATATATAATAATTTCTCATTCTTACAATAATACTGCAAGGTAGGTGTTATCGGTTGGTCCCATTTTTCTGATGACGCTCATAGGTAAGATACTTGCCCATAGTCACATAATTAGAAAGAGAGCACACCAAGGTTCGGTCCCTGATCGTGTGACTTCAGAGCTCATACAGGACCAGGAATCTTAGTTTGAACGTTAGGAGTTCAGTGAATTTTCTGAAATTATTGGCACAATTTGGTGGGCAGATAGTCATTTAGCAGATGCTCAAAAGAAGCTATGAGTCCCAAAGAGTTGAGAACCATTGAACTAGACTAGCAGAGTTGGAAGAACCCATAGAAATCATTTCAAGGTTGGTCATACTGAGGCACAAAAAAGGGAAAGGATTTGTTTCAGAGTGACTCGAGTGGCAGAACCAAAGTGGCAGAACCAATCCTAGATCCGACTCCCCATGTCTTCTGGTCCACTGCACCCTGCCATTTGAAGCCTCACAGGAGGGCAGCAGAGGCCTTGAGCAGCAAGGAAGAATTACAGTGCACTGGAGCAGAGCTTCTTTTAAAGTGTCTTGCACGGAGTCAATTAGGCACCTCTGGAGGGAGGTGTGTTAACTCTTCAAGGTCCAGGTACTAAATTAGTACTATTTGGTAAATTGCCACTTTATAGGGTACCATTAGTAAGTGACTGCTCTAAAGCGAGCTCTTGAGTGTAGAAGAGCAACCCAACTATCCAAAAGCCTGCTTCCTGCCTAGGTTATAGTTTTCTCCCCAGGTAGAGGAAGCCCACTTGGGCTGTGGCAAATCAGGCCTCCTTTGAGGGGGCTATGGAGGAAGGGGGAAGGGCAGGACAGGCTGCTTTCTGGACCAGCAGAGGCTTTGTCTGGCTTTACTATAAGGAAGTGCAATCAGTATTCACATCCCCTCCCTGTTTTGTCTTCTGTAAGGCCTTGCAGGTAGCCCCCACCTTCTTCTGAGCTTGAACCCACAAGCCGTTTTTCCATTTCCTCGCTGTACTCTTGATGCTCATTTTGTTCTATCCGTCACCTAGCCCAGTCCTGGCACTTGGAAAGCTTTGAATCAGTATTTGTTGATTAAATAAATGAATGAGCTTCTACTTGGGTATTAATGTTGGTACAACCACTTACATACTGTGTCATTCTAATACGTAAATTAACCTCTCTGAGCAATAATGCATGTTCCAGTTTGCTAAAGCTGCCATTATGCAAAATACCAGAAATGGATTGGATTTTATAAAGGAGATTTATTAGGTTACAGATTTACAGTTCTAAGGCCATAAAACTGTCCAGACTAAGGCATCAACAAGAAGATACCTTCACTGAAGAAAGGCCAATGGCGTCTGGAACACCTCTGTCATCTGGGAAGGCACGTGGCTGGTGTCTGCTGGTCTTTTGCTCCTGGGTTCTTGACTCAAAATGGCTTTCTTCAAAATGTCTCTGGGCTTCTGTCTCTCTTAGCTTATTTCTCTCAGTTCCTGTGCATCTTTGCTTGTTTTCTCAGGGCATTTTTCTCTAAGCATTGGTGTCCTGTCAGCTTCTCTGGGGCAAACTCTGGATTTCATCTCTTGGCTTCCCTTGGCTCTTTCCAGGTTCTGTCTATTTCTTTAAGTCCTTGCTTAGCATCTCCTGGGGTATTTCTGACTGCATCTCCAAACGTCTGGATCTGTGTCAGCACCTGAGCTCTCTTAAGGACTCCAGTAAACTAATCAAGACTCACCTTGAATGGGTGGGGTCACACCTCCCTGGAAATAATCTAATAAAAGGTCTCACCCACAGTTGGGTGGGTCACATCTCCATGGAAACAACCTAATCAAAAGATCCCACCCATAGTAAGTCTGCCCCCACAAGACTTCATTGAAGAGCATGGCTTTTGCAGGGGACATAATAGATTCGAACCAGCACAGGGCAGGCTGCCTAGTAAAGTAGAAAATAGACCATCTCATGATGGTCAAGACAGGCCCTTTTGGGACCTGCGGAAAAGGAGTAGCAGGAGTTTGACCTTCTAGGGGAACTCAGAGGCATACTGGCAGGCAGTATTGCTCCAGCTTGCTTCACAGAAGTTGCTTAGGGCCCCTGAGACCCAATCCTGATTCAAAGCCTTGTCCCTGCTTTTGCAAACATCAGGCTAATTCTTCATTCTTGGCCTTTCTCAGTAACACTGGAGAACTTTGACATTTTCTTTTTTTTCGACATGATGGCCCTTTGTTTTTTTACCTCTCCAGGGAAAAATCAAATTTGTGCCAGCATCATTCAGGATGGGTGGTATTTTGGGGAAGATTCCTGCCCAAAGAGTTAGGGATAGAAGGTTTAGGGTTTCTGAAAGAATGGCCCCACCCGCTTCAGACAAGTTTCTCTCAGCTTTGTCCAGAGAACGATTATTGTTTCCAGACAAAGGCTCTGCAGTTTTAGACCTAATCATGATAAATCTGCCAGGAATTAATGCCTGTCTGACATTAAACCAATTGCCTAAAATCATGACACTTATAAGGAACAGTCATCTCTTTATTTGAATGAAAACAAAGCATTCCAGGGAAGATTAAAAAAATACATTATTTTAATTTTTAGAGGAAAGGAATTCTTTAAAAAGAATTGTCAACGATCAAAACTGGTTGATAAATCACGTATGTAACTATGTAATTAAACTACTCCGTTTTCAGAGACCTGCAATTAGAGTTCTTCGTCTAGTTACTCATAATGATTCATTCTTACTAATATGCTAAGGAAGAAGAGAGTCAGGTAGGGAAATTTTAATTGGACTCTTCCCTAATTTGGATCAAGAGGCAGTGGAAATAGGCCTAGGTTGGGAGACAGGAGAACTGACTTCTAGTTGTCCTGGTGCTATTTCTTGTTAACTGTGTGGTTTAACCAAACCGCTAAGCCCATTTGAGCCTTTGTTTCCTCAGCTGAAAAATAGGAATAATAACACCTACTTGGAGTATTGCTATGAAGCCTTAGTGAAACGATAGGTGTGGTAGTGCTTTGTAAATGTTAAAGTGCTGTAAGTTCCTAATACATTACAGTGTTAGGCTTTCTTTTTTATCATAGCAGGCCAGGCCCTCTGTCGGTGGTGTGAGGAAAAGGCTTTAATAAGTACAACGTCAGCCTTTGTGTAGCGAGAAATGATGGGCATTAATGAAGGGCTAGGGTGCTTTGTTGGCTGGGCCTGTGATTGAAGGCCCTGCTTCTGGTGATCAGGAATTTATTATTAAGAAAATGACAATGTGCTTGGGGGGCCAGGATTTGGCTTGTGCTCTCCCTACTTCAGAGGGTTTCCACAGAGGCCTCAGGTGCTTTGCTGATCCACATTTAAGGAGACCTCCCATTCGGACAAAGTGGAGGTCATGGGGGATGGTAACAAACATGTTGAAAGCTTTTGGGGTTCAGTTCTGAGCCTCATGTGGGGCCAGAGGTTAAGAATTGGCGTTTGAGTTCAAACAAAGTATCAGAACTGGAAAGTACTTTGGAGATGATCTAATCCAGTGGTTTTCAAAGTGTGGTTGCAGCAGCAGCAGCAGCAGCAGCAGCAGGGAACTTGTTAGAAATGCACATTCTTGGGCTCCAATTCAAACCTGCTGAATAAGAAACTCAGGTGGAGGTGTGGCAACCACCTTCTAGTCTAACCTCATTATTTTACAGGCAAGAAAACTGAGGCTCAGAGAAGCTAATAACTTATTCGACATCTCATGGCTAGTGAGGGACAGCACAGTAAAGAGGTAAGAGCATGGGCTTTGGAATCAGACGTACTCAGGTTTGTAGCCCAGCTTCACTGCATCAATTTTTCTCATCTGCAAAATGAAGACAATGTTAGTATCTATCTAATAGGCTGTAGGGATTAAATGAAGTGCTTGGAAAATGCTGAGCCTAGTGCTGGGATGGTAGTAAACAGTGAATATATGGTAGCTGTTTCTACTTTACAATTCTTATTTTTGCAGAGCTTGGACTGTAACAAAAATCATGCTTCCTGACAGCATCTTCTTCCATGACACCACATTTTTCAGTGCTTCGAAAAGATCCAAGTTGCATAGTAGCTGGCTGTGGCAGCAATGTGTGAGCATAGTTGCTGGGTTTTGTTTGGTTTGTTTTGAAGGTAGAGTTGGGGGTAAGGGATGAGGGGCCCAGCGGCAGTTGTATAGGTCAGCTGGAGGTGGTGATGGTAGTTCTTAGGGATCAAGTTGACTCATACACAGCTTCAGCACTAAAGCCTTCAGTTCCCCATCTTGTATCAGAGACTACTATTCTCTTGAGGGATATGAGAGATGGTCCACAGAAGAGAAGACAGGTGTGATCATCATTTTAGCTGTTTGACCATAAGTATCAGCAGAGTCCAGTATCAGCTCAGGTAGACTCTACTCTTTGGTTCATTTCTCAATCTGTAAAATAATGGGATTTCACTATTAACTAATTGACAGAGACAGGATGATTATAGGATCAGGTTTACAAGGTAACAGCCTCAGAAGAAAGATTCTTTTCTTTATTAAAATATAGTTTCATTTTGTGTGATGATAAATGTAATACATGCTAATACCTTTGGAAAATTTAGAAAAGCATAAAAAAGAAAAATTAAAAAATCACCCTTAATCCTACCACTCAGAGAAAACCATTGTTACTATTTTGGCATATTTCCTTCAGAGCTGACATTTTAAAGAGAACAGTAAGAAATAAAATTTTTTTTTTCCATTAAAGGAAGCTTTCAGTATCTACTGAAAGTAGAGTATCTGCTGTGTACAAGGCATTGTGCTAATTGCTAAAGATACATTAAATCAGTTAATCCTTATGGCAGTCTGTAAGGCAGGGGTTCTTAACCTTGACTACATATTTGAATCATCTAATCATCTGGAGTGGGGGACTTTAGAATTCTAGATGCCCATGCCTCAAACTAATTAAATCAGAATCTCTGGGAGTGGGTCCAAGGTGTAAGTATTTTTTAAAAAGTTTTCCCAGGTGATTACAATGTGTAATCAAGGTTGAAACCTTGCTATAATGTAGACCAGTGGTTCTCAAGCTTCAGTGTCACCAGGAGGGCTTGTAAAAATGCAGATTTCTGGGCCACACCACCAGAGTTTCTTATTTAGTAGGTCAGGTGGGGGTCTAAGAATTTTGCATTTATATCAAGTTCCTGGGCGATGCCGATGCTTTGAGATTCTCCAAGGTGGATTAGGTATACACTACTTAACAGGTGAGAAAAGTAAGGCTCAGATTAAATAATTTGCCCAAGGTATAAAGCTAGAATATGAACCTTGGTCAATATAAGAACCAAATTTTTGTCACTTCATACTTCCCTCACCCAATTAGTGTCACTTAGCTAATTAGTACACTAATTTAATAAATTGTATCCATGTAATGCATAATTTTTCAATGTTCTGGTCTTCCAGCATTTCCAAATGGTGGTTAAGAAAATAATTCCCTAACTAGGCTGGAAACAACATAATAATCAGAAGCATAGTTTAATACTTCGTTCATTCACTTACTCTTCAAAAATGACGTGTTGGGCAACTTATGGTAAAATTATCATAGAATTATTAATTTACAGAATTGCTGAGGGCAAACCTTCCTTGGATTTCCCTATCTTTGAGAAGTCTTCCAATCAGCTTTTCATTGAGAATTTATAGAGTCTGAGGTGCCAAATTTCCACCTCTTTCTCACTTTTCCTGTTTTTGGTCACTTAGTCCAGTTCATGGGTTTCCCTGAGGCTTGGCTAGGTTGAGTTCTCCCTGTGTCACAGCTGCCGCTAAACACATCCTGACTTTGACTTTCATCATAATACTGCATTTTTTAAACCTAGATTGCTATATATGTCTGGAATAAATTAGATAATTGCACCCATATCACAAACACTGATTTGTTAATTAAGTGGGAGCTGTGGAGCTGGCGTGATTGCTTTTGTTGATGGTGGGATGATAAATATGTATTGTCATTTGCTTCCTCTGTCTCCAGGTTCAGGGTCTTGTTCTGGAATGGAATGTGTAAGTGAAACTTAGTGGCTTTAGGAGATTTAAGGAAATTGCCGCGCTGGCTGCAGCTTTAGAGAAGGACTGCTGAGGAAATACTGTAATGTGGTTGCTAGCATCTTTAGTTACAAGTAGTGTTGTAACTGCTTATTGGGCAAGTTATTTCACCTTTCTAGGGTTGTTTTCTCACTTTTAAAATGAGTATGATTATAGGGTTATTATGAGGATCAGTTATTTGGCATCATCCATGTAAAGTAGTAAAGCTCAATAGATAACTAATTTTATTTTTGTCCTAATGATTAGTTTTCTAGGTAGATAACTCAAAGCTGGGGAAATACATGGAAGTTTTCAGCTACTATTTTTAAAGGTATCTTCACTGCTAATATTTCTTCAGGACTTACCATGTGCCAGGCATTGTTTTAAGCACTTTACATGTATTAACTTATTTAATTTCCGAAACAACCCTATAAAGGTAAGTACTCTTTTTTTCTCTATTTTCCAGATGAGAAATCTGATACAGAGAGATTAAATAATTTGCCAGGTTTTAAAGCCTAAGTTTCCACTATCTTGTGAGATGGTAGGTAAAGATAACTTTCTAGGGAGAAGGATGCAATGTGGTCAAAGGGATGGAGGCAAGAAAGCACAAGGAGCATAACCAGCAGTCTGACTCATCCTCCAAAATTGTAAATAAGGGAGTGGTAGAAGTTGATGTTTGAAAGGTAGCTTGGAGCTTATTTTGGTTCAGCTTTGAAGGTCGGGCTAAGGAGGCCAAAGTGTATCCTATAGAAGCTGCTGCTTCTGTTTCTACTCTCAGCTGTCTCCCTGGTCATTGATTACAAAGGTTTGTTACTAGGAAGACTGCACAAAAGGTGGGGTCCTAGGGATGCCCCCATTTCTGCTGATCCTCAGGGGCTCTGGTGTCCATGCAGGACATCATTGGAACTGCTTTGTTCTTTAATTCAGTCAGTCAGTGATCAGGTGGGTTAAACCAAGATCATTTTTCAGGGATAAACCCGGGCCAGAAAGAGAAAACAGGTCCTGCGTTTTGAGAAACAAGAGTAGGAATCAGAAGAGTCTAGCCCTGATCCTTCCAAATAACAGCCATGTGCCTGTGGGCACTTCGTTTGACCTTCCTGAACCTTGGTTCCTTCCTCTAGAAATAGGAATAAGAATTCCTAGTCTGCTTCCCTAATAAGATTTTCAGGAATATTCAATGAAATAATCTAAGTGAAAGCCTTTGTATTCTGTAAAGTACACATTTTAATGGATAAAGGTATTTTGTAGCATTTGCTCATTGTGATCTACCAATAAGCAAATATTTATTAATTACTTTTTAGTTCCCATTGTGCTAGGTGCTGCCAAGGCTTCTGAAGTCAAAGATTTAGACTCTGCTTTCAGAGTCAGCTGTCCAGATGAGGACATGGTTTGTTCATACAGATAGAAAGTCACCAGATATGAGATATGCACAATAAGAGTTTTGTGGTTCTGGAGATCACTTTGGCTTCCAGTGGTCTGAGAAGGCTTTCTGGTTAGGGGATATGGCTGTGAAGGTTGGGGAGACTTTGGTTGTGTGGAGGAGAAATGAAAGGGCATCTGATTTAAGGAGAGCAATGTGTAGCCATCAGGGTTGGGGGTGAGGGTGCTAGAAGAGAAGATTTGGAGGGGTAGTGAGATCAGCCTAGCTCACATGAGTCCTGTGAATAGTTAGATATCCCAGACTTTCACTTTGGAGGCTGTTAATGATAAATAATTAAAACGGCGCTAGTTACAAATTAATGAGTAATATTATCAGACTTAGTACTGAGACTTTCCATATTTCCACAATTGCCTCATTAAATTTTCTCAACAATCGTATGAGGCAGAGATTTGTGGTGGTTAAGTTCATGGGTCAACTTGGCCAAGTTGTGGTGTCTAATTGTTTGGTCAAATAAGCTCTGGCCTGATTGTTACTATGGGGATTTTTTGTGGATTTAAATAATCTGTAAGCTGATTTTACCTATGGCTGATTTTATCTACAATCAACTAAGGAGATTTCCTTCAACAATGAGAGAAGTCTCATCCAATCAGTTGAAAGCCTTAAAAGTGATGATTTCAGCATTCAGAAGAGAGAATTTCCATCTCTACTTCAGCCAGCCAGCTTCTGGGTAATTCATTGGAAAACTGCAGGGTACTTCCTAGCTTGTGGTCTACCCTATGGAATCTGGTCTGCTTATCCCCACAGTTGCATGAGATAATTCTTATAAAAAAATCTCATAATATTTACATTTATATCTATCTATCTATCTATCTATCTATCTATCTATCTATCTATCTATCTATCTGGTCTCCTATTGGTTCTGTTTCCCTAAAGAACCCTGTATTTATTTCCCTAAAGAACTTACAGGTGAGGAAACTGAGGCTCAGTGTGGTCACACAGCTAGTCACAGCTATTTGGTTTACTGGCACCAAATCTTAATTGTTATTTTGTGCCTCCTCATTGTGAAATCCTAGCCCTTGTTCTTGAAGTGCTTCCTATATTCATCTCTGCTCCTTGGGTTTGTATTAGGGAACATTTTACTTAGCCTTCAAGGCCCAGTTCACATATCACCTCTTTTCCCTTCCTTGCCATTAAGAGTTAACTTTTCCTCTCTTAGCATTCTTAGTTCATATTTATATAGCAATACCCCATGCTTTCTGCTTTGTGTCTCAATTATCTGGGTAGAAGAGTGACTTCCCCCATTAACCTGTTCACCCAACAGTGTATCTTGGCTAAGAATTGGTTCTCAGCCTAGGTTTGTTAATAAATTGTATTCCAGGGTAGAAACAGTAGCTCTCAAAACCCATGACCACTAAGGAAAAACTCGTATAAAAAAATATGTGTGGGATATTAGGTTCTGTTTCCATCAGGTAAAAAAATGAAAAAGGAAAGAAAATGAAATAAAGGCCTCAGTTTTTGTAATTCTTCTGTCAAAATGGCCCTGAAAAGGCAGGTGACAATAAATTCATTGGAGTGGAGCTTCACCCAGTTCTGGTTTGCAGAATACTTGTCTCTTTGCTTTTTAATCAAATAATAGAAATGACTGAAAGGGTAAAGGTGCCAGGCCAATAGTTATGCTGAGTCCATTCATTGATGCTGAAGGGGTTTATGTAGGTAAGTCCCATTAATGCTAATGGAAGTTACATGTGTAATTCTGCTTTTTCATCACTGAGAGAATAGAGCTTTATATTCCTTGGGTAATTATGGTACCGGCTCTGTTAGTTTTTTCAGTTAACTTTTTCACCTGCTTTTCCTGCTTGGACTCTTAAGAAAGGAACTGAATTCTTCCGTTCAAAAAAGGAAAATTGCCAAAATATTTGAGAGGTGAAACAAATGTAACCAGATCCATTTGTTGGAGTTTAAAAAGAGCAAGAAAACACCAGGACAGGAAGCTGGAGGGTGAGTTCCTGCTAATTTTCAGATCCCAGGAAGCATGTCGTGGTTTGGATTTTCTAACAATGCCAGGCTTTTCACTGGCAGCCCATTTCCTCAGGTATTTGAAGTGAGAGGAAAATAAGTCCCTGGGCATTTTGACTGAATTAATTTTAGCATGTAAGATTTGAGGAGCAGTGCCTCAATCTCTGCCGAGCGTAACAAAGAATTAATCTTGGTCTCTGCCTAAGACTTAATACAATATTTGAAAGACTTTGATATCTGAGATTTGGTTTACAGGAATCTAAAAGGACAGCTCTATTATCATCCCATTAGAAATGTAAGGCCTCTGTCACACCAGTTACTCTGATTAGAGCACACAGGTTATTCTATTTCTTAGGTTATGGTAGTTCCTATTCCTTCTGGAGATGGGCAAGTCAGCATCCTTGTCTTCCTGTGTAGGCAGATAATTTTTTTTTTTCTTTTCACAGTGAAAAGGGAGAAAGATTCAACATTCCTGATGGCTTTACTTCTACCATTTAAAAATAGTTTTTTTTTTTTTGTAATAGGAAATAGACAAAAGCTAATACTTGGACATATGGACATTTTCAGGTGTTTTGGCAACCATCTAGTCACATGGTGGAAGGGACTTAACAGTCACCCAATTCAGCCATGTTTTATCACTTGAGTTCCTAAAGCATCTAGTTACAGGGAGCTTAGCTGAGCACTTAGAATGGAGTACGTGATTTGAATTAACTGTCAGAGGCTGTTCTGTCTTTGGGAAGCTCCGTGTTAGAAACTTTTGCCTTATGGTAAGATAAAAAATATATCTTCCTCTAGTTTTCTTTTACTCCCTCGGCCCTGTTCTATTTTGCCCTTTGGCCTCTGTTCTATCCACTTGGGACAATAGGGTCAGCTCCCTTCTCCACTTGTAAATTCTTCACCCATTTCTCAGAATTAAGAGTTGAGACATGATTTTGGCCTGATTTTCTCACCCCAGATACAATACTATTTTTTTTATTTCATGGATGAGCATTCTAGCTATTCATTCTTCAACTGTCCTCTTGTCCCTTGTACAGCTGAACCATATTTCTCTAACTTGGCTTATTTCCTGAGACTTATGACAGAAGACTTTTTGTTTATCGCTGTGTCCTTTAAATCTTCACACCTACTGATCAAGATGATCTGTGTAGCTGCCCATCCCTGAGGCCCCTTTCACGTGAACTATTCAAAGCTTGAAGAAGACCCAGCTGTTTCCTCCAAGAAGAGCCCAGCATAGTGGAAAGAAAATTAACCAAGAATTAGGAGTCCTGGATTTTAGCCTTTCTTAGCCATGGAAGCTCCCTATTTCAACTCCTTCTCTTCTATTCATTTAATCATTATGCAACAGCCAAGCTTCTTGTAAAATATAAATTGGATTATGACACTTAAAATCTTTCAGTGGTATCTCAACCTAAGACTTAGTTCCTAGCCTAAAATCCAAAATCTTTACTGATGTCTAAAATGTACTGCATGAGGTGTGGCCCCTGACTACTGCTCCAGCCTCATTTTTACATTTTTCTATTTTTCTCATTATGCTTCAGCCACACTATCCTTTTCCCAAGATTTGTCCCACCTCAGAATCTTTTCCTAAGCTGTTTCCACTCCCTTAAATGCTTATTCCCTCAATTTTTGCCTAGCTAATTCTTAATCCTTAGGTTTTAGCTTAGATATCATTTCTTCAAAAAGCTCAAAAAGCTTCAAAAAGCATATATACATGCTATATACACAGGCCACGCCAGTAAGGCTGGATTTGTAGGGGCAGGCACTGCTAGGAGTAGAGTACCCAGGGCATAAAAACATTAAAAAAAAAATGTGGTTCACTCAACTTGAAATGATCACACTCAGTAAATGAAAGAAAGGGCAAGGAAACATACACTTATTGATAATGTACTTCAGTGATTGGCAAACTTTTTCTGCAAAGGGCCAGACAGTAAATATTTTAGGCATTGTGGGCCACACAGTCTCTCTTGCAATGTCTCAACTCTACCATCTAGCCTGAAAGCAGCTGAGAACAATAAATAAATGAATGAGTATGGAGGGTTCTAATAAAACTTTATTTACAAAACCAGACGGTGATCTGGATTTGGCCTGCTGATCAATGTTCTCTTCCCCTGACTAGTGTGTATCAGATGTTTCACATATATTTACTCTTTACGACAATGCAATAGGCTGTTATTTCGCTATTTTACAGGTTGATAGAGGTGAAGTAACTTGCCTAGGGCAATTCAGCTTGTGAAGGAAAAAATTAGGGTTCTAACCTTGAGTTCAAAGGTTAAGAGAAAGGAACTGGCCAATAAAGTTTAATTCAACAAATATTTATTGAGAACTTACTGTATGGTTTCATTAGAACTAAACATTTGAAAAGACTAGCATCTTCATACTTCACTTCTAATTGTCTAGTAAGCTTTTAAAATAATTTGGAGAGGCATCATGGCATGGTGAAAAAACAAACATGAGTTTTGGAGCTGACATGACTCAAATTTTAACCCCTCTATTTAAAAATTCTATGAATCTGGGTAAGTTATTTAAGTTCTGGCCTAAATATCCTGAGAACAATAACAAATGAAGTGATATTACTAGATGCTAGGTCTCCATTAAATAATTTTTAAATGAGATTTTATGTTGGAAGGGACATTATGCTTTGGATTTATACTATTCGGATTTTTGAGGTACTCTTAAGATCTTTCTAGATTTTAAGACTTTTAAAACTAGGGATTAAAAGGAGGGAGACATTTTTCATGTCTCCTTCAGGGTTTGTCTCTCTCTAAGAAGTTGGCTTGTGCTATAGAACACTAATTGATGGGTCTCCACCAGCAGGAAGATGCTGAGTTTGAAAGTGCACAACTCTTCAAGTCCTGCAGCTTTCTCTTTTATTTGGGAGCATCATTTGGGAGAGTGACTTGTCCATGACATGATCATATTCTCAGTGGAATTTGGACTGGTCATTGTTGTCACAGGTGGTGGACATTTCAATAAAACACGATGGGAGGAGTTAAGTGGTTTTGGGGAAAGATTTGGTTTATAATCAAAACAGGACTACTGTTACTTTGAGGATTGTCTCTAGTATCTAATTACTTTATACACACTCCATCTTGATGATTAGAATTTCTTATTTTGTAGGCTATATCATTTCAAATTTCAGCCATCTCTTCAAAAGTGCATCAGAAATGCTGCCTTCTGCTCCAGGAATGAATGACCATTCACTTCCAGAGAAGTTTGCCATTTCCTTTCTGCGCCTCTTTACTTTAAGGACTTATCACTCAGTCTACATGAAGCACTTTGTAAATGTTCTCACTTAGATGCCCCCCTTTGACTCTCTTACCCTCATCTAGATCTGTTAGGCCAATTGAAAAAACAAAAACAAAACCAACAGCCATCAAAAATCAGTGTGGAAGACTGAAATATAAAGTGAGTCATGGCTGAAAATTTGGCATTTGGTGCGATTTTCATAATCAGTCACCCTCATAACTTTCTGTGTTTATCAGATGAAAGGCAAACTTCTTTGACCTATGAAGTTGATCTGTGAACTCTGTCAAAAAATTCAAAACCCCACAGTTGTAGGTCCTGCATCCCATTAGCATAATTAGCCACCCAGGGTATAAGTGTATGTTCTCTAACTTGATACATAGCATAGATAGTATTTTACAGTGTGTTAAGCAAAGACTGTTTATTTGACATGTAGTAGTATGAATTAAAACTTTGCCATTAGAATTACTACTCTTTTCTCCCTACCTTTTCTTTCAGAAACTGAGTTATAATAAAAATTCAAATGTAGTCGAGATAGATGCTATACTTCAACCAAATAGGACCATACACTGTATCCGAGTCCATGGGATTTGAGCAAAGTGGGAATCTGATCTTCATAAGTGTGTCAATTTGATGAATTAGGATGGAAAAAAATAAATGTCTCAGCTTTAAGTTCAGTGTTTGGATGTTAGAGAACCAGTTTATAAGCTGATGTAATAAAATGGAATAAAATGGAGCATTTGAAGTAATAAAATGGAGAATCTGAATTTCCCTTTGCTCCCACTCTGGGGCTCCCTTCTGAGAGAGAGAGAGAGAGAGAGAGAGAGAGAGAGAGAGAGAGAGTGTGTAGCTTGGGTGTTTGTAGGACTTTAGTGTTATTAAAGCTTTGTAAGATTTCTCTAGGATCTCCATGATGATGTTCCTCTTTTTTAATTCCTGAAATTAAAATGTGTTGGAATGCTTGGCTGCCTTTCACTCTCTCCTCAATGGACCCTTTAGTTTTTCACACCAAGGTGTCCTTCTCTGGGGTGCCAGGTCAGGCTACCAAAACAGCTTCTAGGAGGGGATTAGGACCAATTAACATCTTTGTACACAAAAGCCACTGGCAGCTGAACAGGCAGCCTGGTGGCGGCTCCGGAGCTGCATTTTAAATAGGGGCCTTCTGTACTTGAGTTCAAGTAGGAAGAGGTGGAGAAAGTTTTTATTTATAATTGAAAATGCTGTTTTTGGATAAAGTCGAATGAAAAGAAAAGTAGTGTTCAGAAGTATCTAACAAATACCATTTGGATGTTGGTCTATATTGTATGTGATTCCATCAAGAATGCTCTCACAATATAGCTGGTTCCTTGGCACATATTGAGATGAAGTGATGTTTCGTCACGTAACAATTTTGTCCTTACATTTCTGTTGTTCTCTGTTTTAAAAAAGTTCAGCTGGATCCCAAGGCACAAAAAGGAGCTGTTCCAAAGGATATATCGTCTTAAAAGCCAGCAGACTTTTCATGAGAAATCTATCGTATGGATACCTGTGCCACAAAATATTTGTTTATGGCAAAATAAAGTGGAGAGCGGCTTTGTGCAAAGTTTGTTTATTTCTTAACCCATCAGTTTAAGAGGGGTTGTGTTTTTTTTTTAAGCACAATAACTAAATTGTTAAACTTATTTTTAATTAAAAAAATTTTTTAAGGGGTATATTTTTTTGTGTTCAGTAATGCTGGAATCAATAAAGATATTAAAGGTAAAATAAAAAGATATTTTGACCCAAGGAATTAAGAAGAGTCTTAAATAGAGATCCAGTAAGAATCTCTTAAGAATAACGTTGTTAAAGACTTAATAGAATCTGTTTCTACACTTGGGGAATGGATGAGAGTTTTCAAATACATTTAAAGCTCAAGGGTAAAGTAGGAGTGGTTTCAGCCTTTAATATTGCACCTTCCAGCTTCCTCAACTGCAAGGCATATAGTTTTCTCTGTGAATGAAAATACTAGAAAAATAAAATACTGCTTTCTTTGAGGTCCCACCTAAAAGATTATAGTGGTAATCCATAGGGAAAAATAGTGACCTGAAAAAGAATTTAATTAAAATATATAAGTCAAAAGAATGATGGTGATCACTGATTTACTGAATCAGGGTAGAAAGTGTAAGGGGAAAAATGGTACAACCTGATGTTCGGTTTCCTGTCCTGTTATATATTTTTGTTTTATGGAAGGAAATGAATAGTATGCATTTCTCTTTCAGTGGCCTGAATGGAAAATGTTTTTAAAAAGTCAGCCTTCTTGTCCCTAATCTAAATTATGGTCATTTTCAGCTTCCTGGGTTTTATACATAACTCTAGATTCTTCGTAGCGTGATATTTTTAAAGCAAACCTTAATACAGTCTCAATGTGTGGCTTCCCCGCCTGGGTTTTAGTTTCAGATACTGTATTGTGAGTCTTCAGACATGTTGCGTCTCCCTAATGTTAAATGGTAATTGCCAGAAGTATAGGTGGGGATGGAAACATTGTTATATTTTGTTCATTTTTCACACTTCAGCAGTTATCCCTTTTTCTCTCTTGCTGTATGCTTATTAGGGTATGAAATGCAGGTGTGTGGGAAATGGCTAGCGGACATTGACAGGTTATTTTGTTGGTCACTGCCTAATTAGTAGCATAGTGGATGCACCCTGCTAAGCTTTAGTGTGGGGCAGCAGAGCTGGTCTGTTCTAATTTCCTCACGGCTTTGATATTCACCAAGAGATTGACGGTTTACACAAAAAGCCAAGGCCCGAAGGAGGCCTGTGGAAACAATGAGCCTTCTTGCTTGTAGACACCACAGATGTGAGAGAAAGCTGGCTAAAAACAATTGGCTGACACTGTCTAATTGTCTCCGATGTCAGCGTCATAAATGTTTTCCCATGTAAAACGGAGAAGGCCAAGGTTGTACCCTCCCTTTATTTTGAGTCACATGATTGTGTAACTTATCGAGATTCAGATTAAGTGTTAATTGTATTTGTGCAGTAAAGAAACTGAAGCTACCTTGGATTTAATGAATATGTGCTTAATTAATTTTGACAGCTTTTATCTTTATTACCTTTTGAATAATCCTTATCAAATTAATAACATTTTTTCAGTAATGAAAATCACAACTCATTTAAGGATAACATACATTCATATTTCTTTCTGATTTCAAACCAGGGAAGTGATTATGAAAGTTTGCTTACCTTCTGGAAAGCTTCTTATGAGTGTGTTAATCAATACTCAGAACAAATACATTGGGATGTCTGCAGAGATTTTCAAATTAGAGAACTGACCCAAGTATTCTAAAGAAACACATGCTAATAGCTAAGAAGCACAAAATTGCAAGAGTACCCCTGTGAAACTCCAAACATATTTTTATCTATGAAATGGTTTTGAAGTTTTTTTTTCCCTGAGGAAGGGGAAAACAGGGGAAGGTGAAACTCTAGGAAGAATTGATAGATTGGGTTGAAAAATAAATGGTATTTTTTTTTTTTTTTTTGTAGGGGAAGGCCTGTAGTTTCCTACAGTGCTGGTGCTGATGATACATTGATCCAAACCAAAATATATTACTTGTCATTGTAATCAGAAACTATTTCATACAGTTTGTACTGTATAGCAACTTCCGTGACACCAAAAGAAGTCAAGGCACATACTATAGTTTCTGCTCCCTTTGATATTTCCTAAGTCCTTTCTGGATAGTATTTTTTTTCTTCTGAGCAGTATAACACCCCAGAGTAGTAGCAGTGGCACAGAGAAGTGGCCGGGGGACTTGCTTATTGACAGAAAAGTTTTTGAGGCCGAGAAGCCCACATATACTGAGTTCCATGTTGAATTAAAATACATCAAACTTGATTTCCCAAAATTAATCTCTGAAGAATTAGCCTCCTAAAACTAATTTTTCTAGGGAAACCCCTTATTTTCCTCCTAGCTTTTTATTTATCAAGGTTTGTTACTTGAGTATACAACTACTCTTGACAGGAGATATTGGCTTTTGAACATAGGGTCATGGATAGAAAATTCTATTGCCAGGCAGTCTGGCTTCCTGCATGCCTTTTTTTTTTTCCACTTGTACTATAGCACCTGCAAAATGCAGACCACCCAGGGAGTGACCTATGCATGTGGGCCCAATACTTGTCTGTGGTGGCTTCACAGGGGATGTGTTACAACACACCTTAGGACCAAAGGGAGCCCAGTGTCGTGGAAAAGCCTTTGGGATCCGAGTTTGAATCTGCCCTCTGCTACTTACTAGCTGGTGACTTTGGTTATGATCTTTCTGAGCCTTAATTTCTTCATATTTTAAAGGGATAACAATAATGCCTTGTGGGGTTTGCATGAGATTTAAACATCATGATTGTGAAGTGCTCAGCTCAGTCACCTATAGTAGCTGTACTCTAAATATTATAGTAGCACACTCGGCCCTCCAGGGCAGGTCTGCCCTCTCCTTTTTCTACTTGTGCATACCTGAGCATGTTTCCTAACCTCTCTAAGCTTAGTTCCTCATCTGTAATACAAGGGTTATGATAGTATCTACTCATAGTGTTGTTGGGAGGGGTAAGTGAACCAACGATGGTAATGTTGATAGTAACAGAAGATAATTACTACTGCTGACATTTATTGAAGGAGGACTCAGTGCCAGGCACTGTGCTATATTTTTTTGTGTGTTTTTTTTAAAAAATTCAGTTTTATTGAGATATATTAACATATCATACAATCATCCATGGTACACAATCAACTGTTCACAGTACCATCATATAGTTTTGCATTCATCACCCCAATCTTTATTTTGGACATTTTCCTTATACCAGAAAAAGTAAAAATAAGAATAAAAATTAAAAGTAAAAAAGAACACCCAGACCATCCCCCCCACCCTATTTTTCATTTAGTTTTTGTCCCCATTTTTCTACTTATCCATCCATACACAGGATAAAGGGAGTGTGATCCACAGGATTTTCACAATCACACTCTCACCCCTTGTAAGCTACATTGACATATAATCGTCTTCAAGAGTCAAGGCTACTGTGCTGCAGTTGGATAGTTTCAGGTATTTACTTCTAGCTATTCCAATGCATTAAAACCTAAAAAGGGTTATCTATATAGTGCATAAGAATGCCCACCAGAGTGACCTCTCGACTCCATTTGTAATCTCTCAGCCACTGAAACTTTATTTTGTTTCATTTCACATCCCCTTTTGGTCAAGAAGATATTCTCAGTCCCACGATGTCAGATCCAGATTCATCCTTGGGGGTCATCCTGCATTGCCAGAGAGATTTACACCCCTGGGAGTCAGATCCCACGTAGGGGAGAGGGCAGTGAGTTCACCTGCCGAGTTGGGTTCGCTAGAGATGTGCTAAATTTTTAATGCGCATTATCTCATTTAATGCATGTTAAATATTAGCTGCATTGTTGTGCTAATAATGAAGACTTCAGAGTTGTTGAAGAATCTCAAATCTGCCAAATTCTTCACCCATCGCTGTTAGGTGGACCCGAGTGAAACAGTTCCTCCACCAGGCATTTCTTATCTATGAGGGTAAAAAATAGTATTACATATGAACCCATTCCCCTTTCTTTTGAAACTTTTACAGTCAGTCTTCCCTTATCTCCCCTTCCCTTTGCTAAAATTCTGTTCTCTAAAGACAGTAGCAATGTGAAAGGTTATCCTCGAATAAATCTAAGCTTCCCCAGAAAATGGTAATTGCTCATCTTGATTTAGTCCAGCACACAAGCTGTCTGCGTGCAGTGTTTCTCTCAATGGCCCTGAACCAGCTGGGCCTTGCTGCCTCATGATCTGCAAGTCTTTATGCACTGGGTGCAGCCAGATGGGCCTGGAGAAGGCCCTCTCTTCCTTTCTGTTTTTGTTGGCTTAAGTTGCCCAAAAGGGGATAAAGTTTCACAGTTTTTAAATACCATGTCCTCATTTGTGCATGTTGGTTTAATTGAGGATGAAGGTATATTTTGTTCCTACAGGTTTATCAAGCTCTCTCATTTGTTGTAAATTCTGGACATAGGGGCTTAGTAATTTAGGGAATCATAGCCTTTCATTTACAACAGCACTTGGGTTTTAGGTAGGACTCATGTGATTACCCAAAGTGGAGTCTCATTGCCTCAGAGGGGCTAAAACTATAAACTGACGTATTACCCTCACATCCTCCCTCTGGATCATTTAGGCCAGTGGTTTCAAATCAGTACAGCAAAAGTTTCCTAAACATTGTTTAAGTGCAAGCTACTGTGCTGGGTGTAGGGAATACAAATCTGAATATGGGAAGTGCTATGCACTGTTGTGGGTACACGTACAGGCTTTGGTATCACATCTGGGTTAAATCCTATCCCTTATTAGCTCAGAGAAGATTCTAAGTCTTTCCTCATTTGTAAAAAAGGGGTAGGAATACTGACCTCATAAGGTTGTTATTAGGATTCAATGAGATAATGTATGTAAAGCTGTGATCACCACTCAGTGAATGGTAGTCATTAAAAACACACTGTCTCTGCCTTAACTGGAGGAGACAGATATGGAAACGAGGTAATTTCCATGCAATGTGGTAAGTACACTGGACTCATTCTGGAAGGGTGGGCAGAAGGAGGCTTAGGGAAGGCTTCCTGAAGAGGATGGTACTTGACTTTTAGTCTTGAGGGATGGGCAGAGGCTTTCAGGTAAAGTAGGTCAAAGGCCTGCATTTTCCCAGTATGGGCAAATGCACAGGGGGAAAAATATGGCATATGCCAGAAATGGCATTATTTGGAATGCAAAGTCCGTGGATTGTACCAGACAGGAGCTGTTGCTTGGAAGTAGGCCGATTGTGTTTAGGCCTTCCCTTAGTTTTCTCCTCCTCCAGCTAACTCAGCAGGCTTCAGCACTCTTTACTAAAGGTGATGTCATCAGAAGAATGTCAGCTCTTAATTAATTTAACTTATGTTCTGAAAGGAAAGGTCATTTATGGGGAAAAGTCATGCCTTGCCTATCATATAAGGAAAAGTCAAATATGAATTTCCAGAGCTTTCTTTACTGACTCTGTGGCCTTGTACCAATTATTTAACCTGTTTGTCTTAGATTCCTCATCGATAAAGTTTAAAATTTGGATAATAATATTATTTACCTCAGCAGAGATATTTCAAGGTTAAATGATCTAGTCCATGTAAAGTGCTTAGAATGGTAAGCTCCATAAATGTTAATATCCATGTGCTAACTGCTCACAGGCATGTTTCCATTTAAAAATGAATGTTCATAAGAAGGCAGCATTTAACTGAGAAATGGTGGAATTTTTTTTGTCATGAAGTCATTTGATATTTGAGAGACCAGTGAAGACAAGTAGAAAAATGAGCCAATTCTTCCAATCTTTTCTTCCAGAGAAGAATTTAGTGCTTCTGCACACACTGCAATTTGAAAAGGTTAGACACCGATCTGAACACAGATCTGAACACAGCAATTCCGAGCTGCCATGGGTTGCTCTCTCATAGAATTGGTAGCTTTTAAAACAAAAATCCTGAGAACAAACCCACCCCACTGGGCAGGGCCTTTTCTTTCCTCTCCCAGCACCCCCCCCCCTGCCCCACCTTTGCTCTACTAGCCCATTTTTTTTTTTGGTGTGTGAAAATCAGGGTATTTGACTTGGGGAGCAGAGTGTGGATTGAATTTGAAGCCCATGGCTAGCTGCTCTTGTGCATAGCTCAGCTTGTACAACCATCCCAGATGACCCTTAAGCCCTTCTGAATTCTTAACTCCTATTTGAGCTCACTCAGTGGGGATCGTTATGTTACTTTAGAGAATGCAAAATTCTTGAAGCATCATTCTGCCTTTCCTCCCACACCTATACTCTAAGTTCTTTTGCTTTATTTAAAATTTTTAAAATTTAATTTAAAATTTAAACTTAATTTGTCTGTTTTAAGTGCATAGTTCAAAGAGTTTTGGAAAATGTACACCATGTCAATACCTCCACAACCAAGATTAGAATGTTTCCATCACCCCCAAAATTTCCTCGTGCCACTTTTGGTTTGTCCTCTTTCCTAGCCACCACTGATCTGATTTCTTCCGTTGATAGTTTTGTCTTTTCCAGAATTTTGTATGGTTGGAATCATTCAGTATTTAGACTTTTGAGTTTGATTTCTTTCATGTAGCACAATGTTTTTAGATTCATCCATTTTGTTTTGTGTGTTAACAGTTTGATCCTTTATATTACTAAGGATTATTCCATTGTATTCAGATACCATAACTAATTTATCTAGTAATCAATTGGTGGGCATTTGACAATTATAAATAAAGCGTCTTTCGATAGTTGTGTACAAGTCTTTGTGGACATATGTTTTCATTTCTTTTGGCTGAATACCTAGGAGTGGGCTCCTTGACTCATATGGTTAGTGTATGCTTAACTTTAAGAAACGGCAAACTGCTTTCCAAAGTCGGTATACCATTTTGCATTCCTTTCAGCAAATGTTTTCATTTCAGTTTTTCCATATCCTTGTCAATATCTGGTATTGTCTGTCTTTTAAATTTTAGCCATTCTACTGTGTGTATAATGGTATTTCATTGTGCTTTTAACTTGCATTTCATTAATGACCAATAATGTTAAGCATCGCTTCATGTGTTTATTAGCCATTTGTTTAGCTTCTTTGGTGAAATGTCTGTTCAAATTATTTGCCCAAGACTTTCTTACTATTGAGTTGTAAGAGTTCCTAATATATTCTGGATAGAAGTCCTTTATCAGATATTTTCTCCAGTCTGTTGCTTGCCTTTTCATTTTTTTCAACAGTGTCTTTTGAAGAGGTACTGTTTTAATTTTGATGGAGTCTAGTTTATTATTTTTTTCTTTTATTCTTTGTGCTCTGTCTAACTTTCTTTAGCTTAACCCGTGGTCACAAAGATTTTCATCGATATTTTCTTCTAGAAGTTTTGTAAGTTTAGCTCTTAAATGGGACTATGATCAATTTTGAGTTAATTTTATTATATGGTGTGAGGTAAGAGTTTTAGTTTGTGTGTGTGTGTTGTGATGTTTTTTTTTTTTTTCTGCATTTTTTGAAAAGATTGTCTTTTACCCATTAACTTACCTGGACACCTTTGTTGAAAAGCAATTGACATATATGTGTGGATCTGTTTCTGGATTCTTTTCTCTTCCATTAATCTGTGTATGTCTCTCCTTAAACCAATGTCAACTGTTTTGGGTGCTGTAGCTCTCAAGTTAGTACTGTACAATTCAGTGCTGTAGTCCTAAGGCTTAAGATTTAGCTATTCAGACTTGAAGTCAGGTAGTGTAAGTCCTCCACTTCTGTTCTTTTTCCAAATTTGTTTTGGCTATTTTAGGTCCTTTACATTTTTAGGCAAACTTTAAGACTCTGCGTTCTTTGAGTACAGGAGCTATGTCCAGTCTTCCAGTGTCACTCTACAGAGCCTGGCACCAGGTACTTTTCCATATCTGTTGCCTGAGCAGTTAATGGGCAATTGATTGAATCAGTAGGATTCAACTAATTGAATCTTGGAATCTTAGAGCAGAGAGAAGACTTGGAGGGGGTGGGGCACTAAGATGAAGATTAAGCCCAACCATGTATTTAAATAGATGGTAAAACTGAGGCCCAGAGATTGAAGTCTCACAGTGAGTTAGAGGCAGTTGGGACCAGAATTCAAGCCTTTAACTCACCTGTCCCTAACTGGCACTGGGTCTACAAGGATTGGGGGGTCTGTAGACCCCTCTTTCCATTCCAGAGAGAGGACTTCATTTTGCCTTTACTACCAGGGTTCATCAGTAATGTGGCAGACCACAGGGTACGGAGAAGAATGAGACACGGTACTTATGTGTGCAGTGTTCGTGGTCTCTTGGGAGTTATTTATTTATTTTTGCATGCCCCACTGAAAGTGTCCCCAGACAAGGCGCCTGATGTGTGTGGTGTAAGAAATGTGCCTAAAAGGAGACCTCAGGCATCTGTGTTCCAGTGGCAGACCTAAGGCAAGTCCCCACCTGAGTGAGTTTGATCAAAGACTCTCTCCAGAGGCACAAGCGGCAATGCCAAGGACAAAATTATTGCAAAGTAAACATCCTATTCGTTACAGGTGCTGCCATCTGCACACCTGTATTGGAAGACTTGCTGAGTACAGAAGTTCTGACTTTTTAATGGACGACCGTGAAATTGACAAATTAGGGGGAGGAAATTGTATTTCTGAAAGCTGCGGGTTCATCATTCTCCTGGGAATGATTCAGCTCCTTTTTCTCTTCAAGCTTTATAATTTCAATTTCTTTCTCTAATGGACACATTGATATTTTTGTGCTTATTTCTTACTTTATGATCTACTGAAAATTTCCCTAAAGGGAAATAAAAAGTTAGAAGTTATAATTTGAAAGTTGCTTTTATGTGAATCAACTGTACCAGGAATAATATTTAGGTGATGCCTTAAGCTGGAACAGTTCTAAATTTTAATCAGTTATGAATAAACTGCTACCATTTTGCTATGACAAAGGGAATTTTTCACTCTTTTTGAATACTTTTATCCAAAATTGTTAAACAAAAACAAATGTTAATTACATTTGAAAGCATTAAAACCTGCTTGTGTTTAATTTATCAAAGAAAATAATTTTTCTAAATTTTTATATTTTAACTTCAAGTAAACAAAATTTGGTTAATAATACAATGAATATCTATGAACCTATCACTTTTCAAGAACTAGAAATTGCCAATAATTTAAAGCTTCTTTATCCCATTTTCTGTCTCTTTTTCAGAGGTTAACTATCACCTTAAATTTTGTTTTTATCATTTTCTTGCTTATTTTCTTCAAGTTGTATAACACACATACATATATTTGCCTAAACAATGTATTGTTTAGTTTTGCATGGTTTTGAACTTCATAAAATGGTATCATACTTCATATAGTCTTCTGGAGTTTGCCTGTTTTTTTTCACCCCACAGTCATGGTTTTCATTCATTTCACTGCCATGTAATAGTCTATTGTGGGGAGGCGGGGCAAGATGGCAGACTGGTGAGCTGTATGTTTTAGTTACTCCTCCAGGAAAGTAGGTAAAAAGCCAGGAACTGCGTGGACTGGACACCACAGAGCAATCTGTCTTTGGGCATACTTCATACAACACTCATGAAAACGTGGAACTGCTGAGATCAGCGAAATCTGTAAGTTTTTGCGGCCAGGGGACCCGCGCCCCTCCCTGCCAGGCTCAGTCCCGGGGGAGGAGGGGCTGTCAGCTCCAGGAAGGAGAAGGGAGAATTGCAGTGGCTGCTCTTATCGGAAACTCATTCTACTGATTCAAACTCCAACCATAGATAGACTGAGACCAGACACCAGAGACTCTGAGAGCAGCCAGCCCAGCAGAGAGGAGACAGGCATAGAAAAAAAACAACACGAAAAACTCCAAAATAAAAACAGAGGATTTTTGGAGTTCTGGTGAACACAGAAAGGGGAAGGGCGGAGATCAGGCCTTGAGGCGCATATGCAAATCCCGAAGCAAGGCTGATCTCTCTGCCCTGTGCACCTTTCCTTAATGGCCCTGGTTGCTTTGTCTATTAGCATTTCAATAACCCATTAGATCTCTGAGGAGGGCCGTATTTTTTTTTTTTTTTTTAAATCCCTTTTTGCTTTTTCTAAAACAATTACTCTAAGAAGCTCAATACAGAAAGCTTCAAAGAATTGAAATTTGGGCACGTCAAGTCAAGAGCAGAACTAAGAGAGCTCTGAGACAAAAGGCAATAATCCAGTGGCTGAGAAAATTCACTAAACAACACAACTTCCCAAGAAAAGGGGGGTGTCCGCTCACAGCCACCATCCTGGTGGACAGGAAACACTCCTGCCCATCGCCAGCCCCATAGCCCAGAGCTGCCCCAGACAACCCAGTGTGACGGAAGTGCTTCAAATAACAGGCACACACCACAAAACTGGGCGTGGACATTAGCCTTCCCTGCAACCTCAGCTGAATGTCCCAGAGCTGGGAAGGGGGAGCAGTGTGAATTAACAGAGCCCCATTCAGCCATCATTTGAGCAGACTGGGAGCCTCCCAACACAGCCCAGCAGCCCAGAACTGCCCTGGGGGGACGGCACTCACCTGTGACATAGCACAGTCATCCCTCAACAGAGGACCCGGGGTGCACAGCCTGGAAGAGGGGCCCACTTGCAAGTCTCAGGAGCCATACGCCAATACCAAAGACTTGTGGGTCAGTGGCAGAGACAAACTGTGGCAGGACTGAACTGAAGGATTAGACTATTGCAGTAGCTTTAAAACTCTAGGATCATCAGGGAGATTTGATTGTTAGGGCCACCCCCCCTCCCCGACTGCCCAGAAACACGCCCCACATACAGGGCAGGCAACACCAACTACACACGCAAGCTTGGTACACCAATTGGGCCCCACAAGACTCACTCCCCCACTCACCAAAAAGGCTAAGCAGGGGAGATCTGGCTTGTGGAGAACAGGTGGCTCGTGGACGCCACCTGCTGGTTAGTTAGAGAAAGTGTACTCCACGAAGCTGTAGATCTGATAAATTAGAGATAAAGACTTCAACTGGTCTACAAACCCTAAAAGAACCCTATCAAGTTCAGCAAATGCCACGAGGCCAAAAACAACAGAAAATTATAAAGCATATGAAAAAACCAGACGATATGGATAACCCAAGCCCAAGCACCCAAATCAAAAGACCAGAAGAGACACACCTAGAGCAGCTACTCAAAGAACTAAAGATGAACAATGAGACCATAGTACGGGATATGAAGGAAATCAAGAAGACCCTAGAAGAGCATAAAGAAGACATTGCAAGACTAAATAAAAAAATGGATGATCTTATGGAAATTAAAGAAACTGTTGACCAAATTAAAAAGATTCTGGACACTCATAGTACAAGACTAGAGGAAGTTGAACAACGAATCAGTGACCTGGAAGATGACAGAATGGAAAATGAAAGCATAAAAGAAAGAATGGGGAAAAAAATTGAAAAACTCGAAATGGACCTCAGGGATATGATAGATAATATGAAACGTCCAAATATAAGACTCATTGGTGTCCCAGAAGGGGAAGAAAAGGGTAAAGGTCTAGGAAGAGTATTCAAAGAAATTGTTGGGGAAAACTTCCCAAATCTTCTAAACAACATAAATACACAAATCATAAATGCTCAGCGAACTCCAAATAGAATAAATCCAAAAAAACCCACTCCGAGACATATACTGATCACACTGTCAAACACAGAAGAGAAGGAGCAAGTTCTGAAAGCAGCAAGAGAAAAGCAATTCACCACATACAAAGGAAACAGCATAAGACTAAGTAGTGACTACTCAGCAGCCACCATGGAGGCGAGAAGGCAGTGGCACGATATATTTAAAATTCTGAGTGAGAGGAATTTCCAGCCAAGAATACTTTATCCAGCAAAGCTCTCCTTCAAATTTGAGGGAGAGCTTAAATTTTTCACAGACAAAGAAATGCTGAGAGAATTTGCTAACAAGAGACCTGCCCTACTGGAGATACTAAAGGGAGCCCTACAGACAGAGAAACAAAGACAGGACAGAGAGACTTGGAGAAAGGTTCAGTACTAAAGAAATTCGGTATGGGTACAATAAAGGATATTAATAGAGAGGGAAAAATATGGCAAACATAATCCAAAGGATAAGATGGCCGATTCAAGAAATGCCTTCACGGTTTTAACGTTGAATGTAAATGGATTAAACTCCCCAATTAAAAGATATAGATTCGCAGAATGGATCAAAAAAAATGAACCATCAATATGTTGCATACAAGAGACTCATCTTAGACACAGGGACACAAAGAAACTGAAAGTGAAAGGATGGAAAAAAATATTTCATGCAAGCTACAGCCAAAAGAAAGCAGGTGTAGCAATATTAATCTCAGATAAAATAGACTTCAAATGCAGGGATGTTTTGAGAGACAAAGAAGGCCACTACATACTAATAAAAGGGGCAATTCAGCAAGAAGAAATAACAATCGTAAATGTCTATGCACCCAATCAAGGTGCCACAAAATACATGAGAGAAACATTGGCAAAACTAAAGGAAGCAATTGATGTTTCCACAATAATTGTGGGAGACTTCAACACATCACTCTCTCCTATAGATAGATCAACCAGACAGAAGACCAATAAGGAAATTGAAAACCTAAACAATCTGATAAATGAATTAGATTTAACAGACATCTACAGGACATTACATCCCAAATCACCAGGATACACATACTTTTCTAGTGCTCACGGAACTTTCTCCAGAATAGATCATATGCTGGGACATAAAACAAGCCTCAATAAATTTAAAAAGATTGAAATTATTCAAAGCACATTCTCTGACCACAATGGAATACAATTAGAAGTCAATAACCATCAGAGACTTAGAAAATTCACAAATACCTGGAGGTTAAACAACACACTCCTAAACAATCAGTGGGTTAAAGAAGAAATAGCAAGAGAAATTGCTAAATATATAGAGACGAATGAAAATGAGAACACAACATACCAAAACCTATGGGATGCAGCAAAAGCAGTGCTAAGGGGGAAATTTATAGCACTAAACGCATATATTAAAAAGGAAGAAAGAGCCAAAATCAAAGAACTAATGGATCAACTGAAGAAGCTAGAAAATGAACAGCAAACCAATCCTAAACCAAGTACAAGAAAAGAAATAACAAGGATTAAAGCAGAAATAAATGACATAGAGAACAAAAAAACAATAGAAAGGATAAATATCACCAAAAGTTGGTTCTTTGAGAAGATCAACAAGATTGACAAGCCCCTAGCTAGACTGACAAAATCAAAAAGAGAGAAGACCCATATAAACAAAATAATGAATGAAAAAGGTGACATAACTGCAGATCCTGAAGAAATTAAAAAAATTATAAGAGGATATTATGAACAACTGTATGGCAACAAACTGGATAATGTAGAAGAAATGGACAATTTCCTGGAAACATATGAACAACCTAGACTGACCAGAGAAGAAATAGAAGACCTCAACCAACCCATCACAAGCAAAGAGATCCAATCAGTCATCAAAAATCTTCCCACAAATAAATGCCCAGGGCCAGATGGCTTCACAGGGGAATTCTACCAAACTTTCCAGAAAGAACTGACACCAATCTTACTCAAACTCTTTCAAAACATTGAACAAAATGGAACACTACCTAACTCATTTTATGAAGCTAACATCAATCTAATACCAAAACCAGGAAAAGATGCTACAAAAAAGGAAAACTACCGGCCAATCTCCCTAATGAATATAGATGCAAAAATCCTCAACAAAATACTTGCAAATCGAATCCAAAGACACATTAAAAAAATCATACACCATGACCAAGTGGGGTTCATTCCAGGCATGCAAGGATGGTTCAACATAAGAAAAACAATCAATGTATTACAACACATTAAAAACTCGAAAGGGAAAAATCAATTGATCATCTCAATAGATGCTGAAAAAGCATTTGACAAAATCCAACATCCCTTTTTGATAAAAACACTTCAAAAGGTAGGAATTGAAGGAAACTTCCTCAACATGATAAAGAGCATATATGAAAAACCCACAGCCAGCATAGTACTCAATGGTGAGAGACTGAAAGCCTTCCCTCTAAGATCAGGAACAAGACAAGGATGCCCGCTGTCACCACTGTTATTCAACATTGTGCTGGAAGTGCTAGCCAGGGCAATCCGGCAAGACAAAGAAATAAAAGGCATCCAAATTGGAAAAGAAGAAGTAAAACTGTCATTGTTTGCAGATGATATGATCTTATATCTAGAAAACCCTGAGAAATCAACGATACAGCTACTAGAGCTAATAAACAAATTTAGCAAAGTAGCGGGATACAAGATTAATGCACATAAGTCAGTAATGTTTCTATATGCTAGAAATGAACAAACTGAAGAGACACTCAAGAAAAAGATACCATTTTCAATAGCAACTAAAAAATCAAGTACCTAGGAATAAACTTAACCAAAGATGTAAAAGACCTATACAAAGAAAACTACATAACTCTACTAAAAGAAATAGAAGGCGACCTTAAAAGATGGAAAAATATTCCATGTTCATGGATAGGAAGGCTAAATGTCATTAAGATGTCAATTCTACCCAAACTCATCTACAGATTCAATGCAATCCCAATCAAAATTCCAACAACCTACTTTGCAGACTTGGAAAAGCTAGTTATCAAATTTATTTGGAAAGGGAAGATGCCTCGAATTGCTAAAGACACTCTAAAAAAGAAAAACGAAGTGGGAGGACTTACACTCCCTGACTTTGAAGCTTATTATAAAGCCACAGTTGCCAAAACAGCATGGTACTGGCACAAAGATAGACATATAGATCAATGGAATCGAATTGAGAATTCAGAGATAGACCCTCAGATCTATGGCCGACTGATCTTTGATAAGGCCCCTAAAGTCACCGAACTGAGCCATAATGGTCTTTTCAACAAATGGGGCTGGGAGAGTTGGATATCCATATCCAAAAGAATGAAAGAGGACCCCTACCTCACCCCCTACACAAAAATTAACTCAAAATGGACCAAAGATCTCAATATAAAAGAAAGTACCATTAAACTCCTAGAAGATAATGTAGGAAAACATCTTCAAGACCTTGTATTAGGAGGCCACTTCCTAGACTTTACACCCAAAGCACAAGCAACAAAAGAGAAAATAGATAAATGGGAACTCCTCAAGCTTAGAAGTTTCTGCACCTCAAAGGAATTTCTCAAAAAGGTAAAGAGGCAGCCAACTCAATGGGAAAAAATTTTTGGAAACCATGTATCTGACAAAAGACTGATATCTTGCATATACAAAGAAATCCTACAACTCAATGACAATAGTACAGACAGCCCAATTATAAAATGGGCAAAAGAAATGAAAAGACAGTTCTCTGAAGAGGAAATACAAATGGCCAAGAAACACATGAAAAAATGTTCAGCTTCACTAGCTATTAGAGAGATGCAAATTAAGACCACAATGAGATACCATCTAACACCGGTTAGAATGGCTGCCATTAAACAAACAGGAAACTACAAATGCTGGAGGGGATGTGGAGAAATTGGAACTCTTATTCATTGTTGGTGGGACTGTATAATGGTTCAGCCACTCTGGAAGTCAGTCTGGCAGTTCCTTAGAAAACTAGATATAGAGTTACCATTCGATCCAGCGATTGCACTTCTCGGTATATACCCGGAAGATCGGAAAGCAGTGACACGAACAGATATCTGCACGCCAATGTTCATAGCAGCATTATTCACAATTGCCAAGAGATGGAAACAACCCAAATGTCCTTCAACAGATGAGTGGATAAATAAAATGTGGTATATACACACGATGGAATACTACGCGGCAGTAAGAAGGAACGATCTGGTGAAACATATGACAACATGGTTGAACCTTGAAGACATAATGCTGAGCGAAATAAGCCAGGCACAAAAAGAGAAATATTATATGCTACCACTAATGTGACCTTTGAAAAATGTAAAACAAATGGTTTATAATGTAGAATGTAGGGGGACTAGCAATAGAGAGCAATTAAGGAAGGGGGAACAATAATCCAAGAAGAACAGATAAGCTATTTAACGTTCTGGGGATGCCCAGAAATGACTATGGTCTGTTAATTTCTGATGGATGTAGTAGGAACAAGTTCACTGAAATGTTGCTATATTATGTAACTTTCTTGGGGTAAAGTAGGAACATGTTGGAAGTTAAGCAGTTATCTTAGGTTAGTTGTCTTTTTCTTACTCCCTTGCTATGGTCTCTTTGAAATGTTTTTTTATTGTATGTTTGTTTTCTTTTTAACTTTTTTTTTTCATACAGTTGATTTGAAAAAAGAAGGGAAAGTTAAAAAAAAAAAAAAAAAGAAAAAAGACAAACAAGGAAAAAAAAAAAAAAGATGTAGTGCCCCCTTGAGGAGCCTGTGGAGAATGCAGGGGTATTCGCCTACCCCACCTCCATGGTTGCTAACATGACCACAGACATAGGGGACTGGTGGTTTGATGGGTTGAGCCCTCTACCATAAGTTTTACCCTTGGGAAGACGGTTGCTGCAAAGGAGAGGCTAGGCCTCCCTGTATTTGTGCCTAAGAGTCTCCTCCTGAATGCCTCTTTGTTGCTCAGATGTGGCCCTCTCTCTCTGGCTAAGCCAACTTGAAAGGTGAAATCACTGCCCTCCCCCCTACGTGGGATCAGACACCCAGGGAAGTGAATCTCCCTGGCAACGTGGAATATGACTCCCGGGGAGGAATGTAGACCCGGCATCGTGGGATGGAGAACATCTTCTTGACCAAAAGGGGGATGTGAAAGGAAATGAAATAAGCTTCAGTGGCAGAGAGATTCCAAAATGAGCCGAGAGATCACTCTGGTGGGCACTCTTACGCACACTTTAGACAACCTTTTTTAGGTTCTAAAGAATTGGGGTAGCTGGTGGTGGATACCTGAAACTATTAAACTACAACCCAGAACCCATGAATCTCGAAGACAGTTGTATAAAAATGTAGCTTATGAGGGGTGACAGTGGGATTGGGAATGCCATAAGGACCAAACTCCACTTTGTCTAGTTTATGGATGGATGTGTAGAAAAGTAGGGGAAGCAAACAAACAGACAAAGGTACCTAGTGTTCTTTTTTACTTCAATTGCTCTTTTTCACTCTAATTATTATTCTTGTTATTTTTGTGTGTGTGCTAATGAAGGTGTCAGGGATTGATTTAGGTGATGAATGTACAACTATGTAATGGTACTGTAAACAATCGAAAGTACAATTTGTTTTGTATGACTGCGTGGTATGTGAATATATCTCAATAAAATGATGATTAAAAAAAAAATAGTCTATTGTGTGAATATACCACATTTTATTTACCTGTCATCCCATCAATGGTCATTTGTGTTGTTTCCTGATTTTTGCTTTTACAAATCATGCTATGAATGTTCTTGAACATGTCTCAGGATGTATGTGTGCAGTACTTTCTTTTGTAATATGTAGGAGTAGAATTGCTAAATTATAAGGCATGTCAAAATTCAAGTTTACAAGTGTTTGCCAAATTATTTTCCAAATTGGTTGTGCCCATTTAGAATCATATGAGCAGTAAATGAGTGAGTCTATCAATCCATATGTTGTCTGTTCTGCTATAATGCAACACATGTCTTAACAATCAGCATTCTATACAAAATCATCTCATAAAAGCCACAGGGCT